>NC_068443.1:47450846-47769179 GCF_023373465.1 Oncorhynchus keta
GGAGTAAGTGGTTATGGACACCATACCTTATTGTGGGAGTAGATGGAGTAAGTGGTAATGGACACCATACCTTACTGTGTGAGTAATGGAGTAAGTGGTAATGGACACCATACCTTACTGTGGGAGTAGATGGAGTAAGTGGTAATGGACACCATACCTTACTGTGAGAGTAGATGGAGTAAGTGTTAATGGACACCATACCTTACTGTGGGAGTAGATGGAGTAAGTGTTAATGGACACCATACCTTACTGTGGGAGTAGATGGAGTAAGTGTTAATGGACACCATACCTTATTGTGGGAGTAGATGGAGTAAGTGGTAATGGACACCATACCTTACTGTGTGAGTAATGGAGTAAGAGTTTATGGACACCATACCTTACTGTGGGAGTAGATGGAGTAAGTGGTAATGGACACCATACCTTACTGTGAGAGTAGATGGAGTAAGTGGTAATGGACACCATACCTTACTGTGTGCGTAGATGGAGTAAGTGGTAATGGACACCATACCTTACTGTGGGAGTAGATGGAGTAAGTGGTAATGGACACCATACCTTACTGTGGGAGTAGATGGAGTAAGTGGTAATGGACACCATACCTTACTGTGTGCATAGATGGAGTAAGTGTTAATGGACACCATACCTTACTGTGTGCGTAGATGGAGTAAGTGGTAATGGACACCATACCTTACTGTGTGAGTAGATGGAGTAAGTAAGTGTTAATGGACACCATACCTTACTGTGTGCGTAGATGGAGTAAGTGGTAATGGACACCATACCTTACTGTGTGCGTAGATGGAGTAAGTGGTAATGGACACCATACCTTACTGTGGGAGTAGATGGAGTAAGTGTTAATGGACACCATACCTTATTGTGGGAGTAGATGGAGTAAGTGTTAATGGACACCATACCTTATTGTGGGAGTAGATGGAGTAAGTGGTAATGGACACCATACCTTACTGTGTGAGTAATGGAGTAAGAGTTTATGGACACCATACCTTACTGTGGGAGTAGATGGAGTAAGTGGTTATGGACACCATACCTTACTGTGGGAGTAGATGGAGTAAGTGGTAATGGACACCATACCTTACTGTGGGAGTAGATGGAGTCAGTGTTAATGGACACCATACCTTACTGTGAGAGTAGATGGAGTAAGTGTTTATGGACACCATACCTTACTGTGGGAGTAGATGGAGTAAGTGGTAATGGACACCATACCTTATTGTGGGAGTAGATGGAGTAAGTGTTTATGGACACCATACCTTACTGTGGGAGTAGATGGAGTAAGTGTTAATGGACACCATACCTTACTGTGTGCGTAGATGGAGTAAGTGTTAATGGACACCATACCTTACTGTGAGAGTAGATGGAGTAAGTGTTAATGGACACCATACCTTACTGTGTGCGTAGATGGAGTAAGTGTTAATGGACACCATACCTTACTGTGTGCGTAGATGGAGTAAGTGTTAATGGACACCATACCTTACTGTGGGAGTAGATGGAGTAAGTGTTAATGGACACCATACCTTACTGTGGGAGTAGATGGAGTAAGTGTTAATGGACACCATACCTTACTGTGGGAGTAGATGGAGTAAGTGTTAATGGACACCATACCTTACTGTGGGAGTAGATGGAGTAAGTGTTAATGGACACCATACCTTACTGTGGGAGTAGATGGAGTAAGTGTTAATGGACACCATACCTTACTGTGTGCGTAGATGGAGTAAGTGGTAATGGACACCATACCTTACTGTGGGCGTAGATGGAGTAAGTGGTAATGGACACCATACCTTACTGTGGGAGTAGATGGAGTAAGTGGTAATGGACACCATACCTTACTGTGGGAGTAGATGGAGTAAGTGGTAATGGACACCATACCTTACTGTGGGCGTAGATGGAGTAAGTGGTAATGGACACCATACCTTACTGTGGGAGTAGATGGAGTAAGTGGTAATGGACACCATACCTTACTGTGGGAGTAGATGGAGTAAGTGTTAATGGACACCATACCTTACTGTGGGAGTAGATGGAGTAAGTGTTAATGGACACCATACCTTATTGTGGGAGTAGATGGAGTAAGTGTTAATGGACACCATACCTTACTGTGGGAGTAGATGGAGTAAGTGTTTATGGACACCATACCTTACTGTGGGAGTAGATGGAGTAAGTGTTTATGGACACCATACCTTACTGTGGGAGTAGATGGAGTAAGTGTTTATGGACACCATACCTTACTGTGTGCGTAGATGGAGTAAGTGTTTATGGACACCATACCTTACTGTGTGAGTAGATGGAGTAAGTGTTAATGGACACCATACCTTACTGTGGGAGTAGATGGAGTAAGTGGTAATGGACACCATACCTTACTGTGTGCGTAGATGGAGTAAGTGTTAATGGACACCATACCTTACTGTGAGAGTAGATGGAGTAAGTGTTAATGGACACCATACCTTACTGTGGGAGTAGATGGAGTAAGTCTTTATGGACACCATACCTTACTGTGGGAGTAGATGGAGTAAGTGTTAATGGACACCATACCTTACTGTGGGAGTAGATGGAGTAAGTGGTAATGGACACCATACCTTACTGTGGGAGTAGATGGAGTAAGTGGTAATGGACACCATCCCTGACTGTGGGAGTAGATGGAGTAAGTGGTAATGGACACCGTACCTTACTGTGGGAGTAGATGGAGTAAGTCTTTATGGACACCATACCTTACTGTGGGAGTAGATGGAGTAAGTGGTAATGGACACCATACCTTACTGTGAGAGTAATGGAGTAAGTCTTTATGGACACCATACCTTACTGTGGGAGTAGATGGAGTAAGTGGTAATGGACACCATATCTTACTGTGAGAGTAGATGGAGTAAGTGGTAATGGACACCATACCTTATTGTGGGAGTAGATGGAGTAAGTGGTAATGGACACCATACCTTACTGTGTGAGTAATGGAGTAAGAGTTTATGGACACCATACCTTACTGTGGGAGTAGATGGAGTAAGTGTTTATGGACACCATACCTTACTGTGGGAGTAGATGGAGTAAGTGGTAATGGACACCATACCTTACTGTGGGAGTAGATGGAGTAAGTGTTAATGGACACCATACCTTACTGTGGGGTAGATGGAGTAAGTGGTAATGGACACCATACCTTACTGTGGGAGTAGATGGAGTAAGTGTTAATGGACACCATACCTTATTGTGGGAGTAGATGGAGTAAGTGTTTATGGACACCATACCTTACTGTGGGAGTAGATGGAGTAAGTGTTAATGGACACCATACCTTACTGTGTGCGTAGATCGAGTAAGTGTTAATGGACACCATACCTTACTGTGTGCGTAGATGGAGTAAGTGTTAATGGACACCATACCTTACTGTGGGACTAGATGGAGTAAGTGTTAATGGACACCATACCTTACTGTGGGAGTAGATGGAGTAAGTGTTAATGGACACCATACCTTGCTGTGGGAGTAGATGGAGTAAGTGGTAATGGACACCATACATTATTGTGGGAGTAGATGGAGTAAGTGGTAATGGACACCATACCTTACTGTGGGAGTAGATGGAGTAAGTGGTAATGGACACCATACATTATTGTGGGAGTAGATGGAGTAAGTGGTAATGGACACCATACCTTACTGTGTGAGTAATGGAGTAAGAGTTTATGGACACCATACCTTACTGTGGGAGTAGATGGAGTAAGTGGTAATGGACACCATACCTTACTGTGGGAGTAGATGGAGTAAGTGGTAATGGACACCATCCCTGACTGTAGGAGTAGATGGAGTAAGTGGTAATGGACACCATACCTTACTGTGGGAGTAGATGGAGTAAGTGGTAATGGACACCATACCTTACTGTGAGAGTAATGGAGTAAGTCTTTATGGACACCATACCTTATTGTGGGAGTAGATGGAGTAAGTGGTAATGGACACCATACCTTACTGTGAGTAATGGAGTAAGAGTTTATGGACACCATACCTTACTGTGGGAGTAGATGGAGTAAGTGGTAATGGACACCATACCTTACTGTGAGAGTAGATGGAGTAAGTGTTAATGGACACCATACCTTACTGTGGGAGTAGATGGAGTAAGTGTTAATGGACACCATACCTTACTGTGGGAGTAGATGGAGTAAGTGTTAATGGACACCATACCTTATTGTGGGGAGTAGATGGAGTAAGTGGTAATGGACACCATACCTTACTGTGTGAGTAATGGAGTAAGAGTTTATGGACACCATACCTTACTGTGGGAGTAGATGGAGTAAGTGGTAATGGACACCATACCTTACTGTGAGAGTAGATGGAGTAAGTGGTAATGGACACCATACCTTACTGTGTGCGTAGATGGAGTAAGTGTTAATGGACACCATACCTTACTGTGGGAGTAGATGGAGTAAGTGGTAATGGACACCATACCTTACTGTGGGCGTAGATGGAGTAAGTGGTAATGGACACCATACCTTACTGTGTGCATAGATGGAGTAAGTGTTAATGGACACCATACCTTACTGTGTGCGTAGATGGAGTAAGTGGTAATGGACACCATACCTTACTGTGTGAGTAGATGGAGTAAGTAAGTGTTAATGGACACCATACCTTACTGTGTGCGTAGATGGAGTAAGTGGTAATGGACACCATACCTTACTGTGTGCGTAATGGAGTAAGTGTTTATGGACACCATACCTTACTGTGGGAGTAGATGGAGTAAGTGTTAATGGACACCATACCTTACTGTGGGAGTAGATGGAATAAGTGTTAATGGACACCATACCTTATTGTGGGAGTAGATGGAGTAAGTGGTAATGGACACCATACCTTACTGTGTGAGTAATGGAGTAAGAGTTTATGGACACCATACCTTACTGTGGGAGTAGATGGAGTAAGTGGTTATGGACACCATACCTTACTGTGGGAGTAGATGGAGTAAGTGGTAATGGACACCATACCTTACTGTGGGAGTAGATGGAGTCAGTGTTAATGGACACCATACCTTACTGTGTAGATGGAGTAAGTGTTTATGGACACCATACCTTACTGTGGGAGTAGATGGAGTAAGTGGTAATGGACACCATACCTTACTGTGGGAGTAGATGGAGTAAGTGTTTATGGACACCATACCTTACTGTGGGAGTAGATGGAGTAAGTGTTAATGGACACCATACCTTACTGTGTGCGTAGATGGAGTAAGTGTTAATGGACACCATACCTTACTGTGAGAGTAGATGGAGTAAGTGTTAATGGACACCATACCTTACTGTGTGCGTAGATGGAGTAAGTGTTAATGGACACCATACCTTACTGTGTGCGTAGATGGAGTAAGTGTTAATGGACACCATACCTTACTGTGGGAGTAGATGGAGTAAGTGTTAATGGACACCATACCTTACTGTGGGAGTAGATGGAGTAAGTGTTAATGGACACCATACCTTACTGTGGGAGTAGATGGAGTAAGTGTTAATGGACACCATACCTTACTGTGGGAGTAGATGGAGTAAGTGTTAATGGACACCATACCTTACTGTGGGAGTAGATGGAGTAAGTGTTAATGGACACCATACCTTACTGTGTGCGTAGATGGAGTAAGTGGTAATGGACACCATACCTTACTGTGGGCGTAGATGGAGTAAGTGGTAATGGACACCATACCTTACTGTGGGAGTAGATGGAGTAAGTGGTAATGGACACCATACCTTACTGTGGGAGTAGATGGAGTAAGTGGTAATGGACACCATACCTTACTGTGGGCATAGATGGAGTAAGTGGTAATGGACACCATACCTTACTGTGGGACACCATACCTTACTGTGGGAGTAGATGGAGTAAGTGTTAATGGACACCATACCTTACTGTGGGAGTAGATGGAGTAAGTGTTAATGGACACCATACCTTACTGTGGGAGTAGATGGAGTAAGTGTTAATGGACACCATACCTTACTGTGGGAGTAGATGGAGTAAGTGTTTATGGACACCATACCTTACTGTGGGAGTAGATGGAGTAAGTGTTTATGGACACCATACCTTACTGTGGGAGTAGATGGAGTAAGTGTTTATGGACACCATACCTTACTGTGTGCGTAGATGGAGTAAGTGTTTATGGACACCATACCTTACTGTGTGAGTAGATGGAGTAAGTGTTAATGGACACCATACCTTACTGTGGGAGTAGATGGAGTAAGTGGTAATGGACACCATACCTTACTGTGTGCGTAGATGGAGTAAGTGTTAATGGACACCATACCTTACTGTGGGAGTAGATGGAGTAAGTGGTAATGGACACCATACCTTACTGTGTGCGTAGATGGAGTAAGTGTTAATGGACACCATACCTTACTGTGTGCGTAGATGGAGTAAGTGTTAATGGACACCATACCTTACTGTGTGCGTAGATGGAGTAAGTGTTAATGGACACCATACCTTACTGTGTGCGTAGATGGAGTAAGTGGTAATGGACACCATACCTTACTGTGTGAGTAATGGAGTAAGAGTTTATGGACACCATACCTTACTGTGGGAGTAGATGGAGTAAGTGGTAATGGACACCATACCTTACTGTGAGAGTAGATGGAGTAAGTGGTAATGGACACCATACCTTACTGTGTGCGTAGATGGAGTAAGTGGTAATGGACACCATACCTTACTGTGGGAGTAGATGGAGTAAGTGGTAATGGACACCATACCTTACTGTGGGAGTAGATGGAGTAAGTGGTAATGGACACCATACCTTACTGTGGGACTAGATGGGGTAAGTGTTAATGGACACCATACCTTACTGTGGGAGTAGATGGAGTAAGTGTTAATGGACACCATACCTTATTGTGGGAGTAGATGGAGTAAGTGGTAATGGACACCATACCTTACTGTGTGAGTAATAGAGTAAGAGTTTATGGACACCATACCTTACTGTGGGAGTAGATGGAGTAAGTGGTTATGGACACCATACCTTACTGTGGGAGTAGATGGAGTAAGTGGTAATGGACACCATACCTTACTGTGGGAGTAGATGGAGTCAGTGTTTATGGACACCATACCTTACTGTGGGAGTAGATGGAGTAAGTGTTAATGGACACCATACCTTACTGTGTGCGTAGATGGAGTAAGTGTTAATGGACACCATACCTTACTGTGAGTAGATGGAGTAAGTGTTAATGGACACCATACCTTACTGTGGGAGTAGATGGAGTAAGTGTTAATGGACACCATACCTTACTGTGGGAGTAGATGGAGTAAGTGTTAATGGACACCATACCTTACTGTGTGCGTAGATGGAGTAAGTGTTAATGGACACCATACCTTACTGTGGGAGTAGATGGAGTAAGTGTTAATGGACACCATACCTTACTGTGGGAGTAGATGGAGTAAGTGGTAATGGACACCATACCTTACTGTGTGCATAGATGGAGTAAGTGTTAATGGACACCATACCTTACTGTGTGCGTAGATGGAGTAAGTGGTAATGGACACCATACCTTACTGTGTGAGTAGATGGAGTAAGTAAGTGTTAATGGACACCATACCTTACTGTGTGCGTAGATGGAGTAAGTGTTAATGGACACCATACCTTACTGTGTGCGTAGATGGAGTAAGTGGTAATGGACACCATACCTTACTGTGTGAGTAGATGGAGTAAGTAAGTGTTAATGGACACCATACCTTACTGTGTGCGTAGATGGAGTAAGTGTTAATGGACACCATACCTTACTGTGGACTAGATGGAGTAAGTGTTAATGGACACCATACCTTACTGTGGGAGTAGATGGAGTAAGTGTTAATGGACACCATACCTTATGTGGGAGTAGATGGAGTAAGTGGTAATGGACACCATACCTTACTGTGTGAGTAATGGAGTAAGAGTTTATGGACACCATACCTTACTGTGGGAGTAGATGGAGTAAGTGGTTATGGACACCATACCTTACTGTGGGAGTAGATGGAGTAAGTGGTAATGGACACCATACCTTACTGTGGGGAGTAGATGGAGTCAGTGTTAATGGACACCATACCTTACTGTGAGAGTAGATGGAGTAAGTGTTTATGGACACCATACCTTACTGTGGGAGTAGATGGAGTAAGTGTTAATGGACACCATACCTTACTGTGTGCGTAGATGGAGTAAGTGTTAATGGACACCATACCTTACTGTGAGAGTAGATGGAGTAAGTGTTAATGGACACCATACCTTACTGTGGGAGTAGATGGAGTAAGTGTTAATGGACACCATACCTTACTGTGTGCGTAGATGGAGTAAGTGTTAATGGACACCATACCTTACTGTGGGACTAGATGGAGTAAGTGTTAATGGACACCATACCTTACTGTGGGAGTAGATGGAGTAAGTGTTAATGGACACCATACCTTATTGTGGGAGTAGATGGAGTAAGTGGTAATGGACACCATACCTTACTGTGTGAGTAATGGAGTAAGAGTTTATGGACACCATACCTTACTGTGGGAGTAGATGGAGTAAGTGTTTATGGACACCATACCTTACTGTGGGAGTAGATGGAGTAAGTGGTAATGGACACCATACCTTACTGTGGGAGTAGATGGAGTAAGTGTTAATGGACACCATACCTTATTGTGGGAGTAGATGGAGTAAGTGTTTATGGACACCATACCTTACTGTGGGAGTAGATGGAGTAAGTGTTAATGGACACCATACCTTACTGTGTGCGTAGATGGAGTAAGTGTTAATGGACACCATACCTTACTGTGAGAGTAGATGGAGTAAGTGTTAATGGACACCATACCTTACTGTGGGAGTAGATGGAGTAAGTGTTAATGGACACCATACCTTACTGTGTGCGTAGATGGAGTAAGTGTTAATGGACACCATACCTTACTGTGTGCGTAGATGGAGTAAGTGTTAATGGACACCATACCTTACTGTGGGAGTAGATGGAGTAAGTGTTAATGGACACCATACCTTACTGTGGGAGTAGATGGAGTAAGTGTTAATGGACACCATACCTTACTGTGGGAGTAGATGGAGTAAGTGTTAATGGACACCATACCTTACTGTGGGAGTAGATGGAGTAAGTGTTAATGGACACCATACCTTACTGTGTGCGTAGATGGAGTAAGTGGTAATGGACACCATACCTTACTGTGGGCGTAGATGGAGTAAGTGGTAATGGACACCATACCTTACTGTGGGAGTAGATGGAGTAAGTGGTAATGGACACCATACCTTACTGTGGGAGTAGATGGAGTAAGTGGTAATGGACACCATACCTTACTGTGGGCATAGATGGAGTAAGTGGTAATGGACACCATACCTTACTGTGGGAGTAGATGGAGTAAGTGGTAATGGACACCATACCTTACTGTGGGAGTAGATGGACTAAGTGTTAATGGACACCATACCTTACTGTGGGAGTAGATGGAGTAAGTGTTAATGGACATCATACCTTATTGTGGGAGTAGATGGAGTAAGTGTTAATGGACACCATACCTTACTGTGGGAGTAGATGGAGTAAGTGTTTATGGACACCATACCTTACTGTGGGAGTAGATGGAGTAAGTGTTTATGGACACCATACCTTACTGTGTGCGTAGATGGAGTAAGTGTTTATGGACACCATACCTTACTGTGGGAGTAGATGGAGTAAGTGTTAATGGACACCATACCTTACTGTGGGAGTAGATGGAGTAAGTGGTAATGGACACCATACCTTACTGTGTGCGTAGATGGAGTAAGTGTTAATGGACACCATACCTTACTGTGTGCGTAGATGGAGTAAGTGTTAATGGACACCATACCTTACTGTGTGCGTAGATGGAGTAAGTGTTAATGGACACCATACCTTACTGTGTGCGTAGATGGAGTAAGTGGTAATGGACACCATACCTTACTGTGTGAGTAATGGAGTAAGAGTTTATGGACACCATACCTTACTGTGGGAGTAAATGGAGTAAGTGGTAATGGACACCATACCTTACTGTGAGAGTAGATGGAGTAAGTGGTAATGGACACCATACCTTACTGTGTGCGTAGATGGAGTAAGTGGTAATGGACACCATACCTTACTGTGGGAGTAGATGGAGTAAGTGGTAATGGACACCATACCTTACTGTGGGAGTAGATGGAGTAAGTGGTAATGGACACCATACCTTACTGTGGGACTAGATGGGGTAAGTGTTAATGGACACCATACCTTACTGTGGGAGTAGATGGAGTAAGTGTTAATGGACACCATACCTTATTGTGGGAGTAGATGGAGTAAGTGGTAATGGACACCATACCTTACTGTGTGAGTAATAGAGTAAGAGTTTATGGACACCATACCTTACTGTGGAGTAGATGGAGTAAGTGGTTATGGACACCATACCTTACTGTGGGAGTAGATGGAGTAAGTGGTAATGGACACCATACCTTACTGTGGGAGTAGATGGAGTCAGTGTTTATGGACACCATACCTTACTGTGGGAGTAGATGGAGTAAGTGTTAATGGACACCATACCTTACTGTGTGCGTAGATGGAGTAAGTGTTAATGGACACCATACCTTACTGTGGTAGATGGAGTAAGTGTTAATGGACACCATACCTTACTGTGGGAGTAGATGGAGTAAGTGTTTATGGACACCATACCTTACTACTGTGTGCATAGATGGAGTAAGTGTTAATGGACACCATACCTTACTGTGTGAGTAGATGGAGTAAGTGTTTATGGACACCATACCTTACTGTGTGCATAGATGGAGTAAGTGTTTATGGACACCATACCTTACTGTGTGAGTAGATGGAGTAAGTGTTAATGGACACCATACCTTACTGTGGGAGTAGATGGAGTAAGTGGTAATGGACACCATACCTTACTGTGAGAGTAGATGGAGTAAGTGTTAATGGACACCATACCTTACTGTGGGCGTAGATGGAGTAAGTGTTAATGGACACCATACCTTACTGTGTGCGTAGATGGAGTAAGTGTTAATGGACACCATACCTTACTGTGTGCGTAGATGGAGTAAGTGTTAATGGACACCATACCTTACTGTGTGCGTAGATGGAGTAAGTGTTAATGGACACCATACCTTACTGTGTGCGTAGATGGAGTAAGTGGTAATGGACACCATACCTTACTGTGTGCGTAGATGGAGTAAGTGTTAATGGACACCATACCTTATTGTGTGCGTAGATGGAGTAAGTGGTAATGGACACCATACCTTACTGTGTGAGTAGATGGAGTAAGTGTTAATGGACACCATACCTTACTGTGGGAGTAGATGGAGTAAGTGTTAATGGACACCATACCTTACTGTGGGAGTAGATGGAGTAAGTGGTAATGGACACCATACCTTACTGTGGGAGTAGATGGAGTAAGTGGTAATGGACACCATACCTTACTGTGTGCGTAGATGGAGTAAGTGGTAATGGACACCATACCTTACTGTGTGCATAGATGGAGTAAGTGGTAATGGACACCATACCTTACTGTGTGCGTAGATGGAGTAAGTGGTAATGGACACCATACCTTACTGTGGGAGTAGATGGAGTAAGTGGTAATGGACACCATACCTTACTGTGAGAGTAGATGGAGTAAGTGGTAATGGACACCATACCTTACTGTGAGAGTAGATGGAGTAAGTGGTAATGGACACCATACCTTACTGTGTGCGTAGATGGAGTAAGTGGTAATGGACACCATACCTTACTGTGGGAGTAGATGGAGTAAGTGGTAATGGACACCATACCTTACTGTGGGAGTAGATGGAGTAAGTGGTAATGGACACCATACCTTACTGTGGGACTAGATGGGGTAAGTGTTAATGGACACCATACCTTACTGTGGGAGTAGATGGAGTAAGTGTTAATGGACACCATACCTTATTGTGGGAGTAGATGGAGTAAGTGGTAATGGACACCATACCTTACTGTGTGAGTAATGGAGTAAGTGTTTATGGACACCATACCTTACTGTGGAGTAGATGGAGTAAGTGGTTATGGACACCATACCTTACTGTGGGACTAGATGGAGTAAGTGTTAATGGACACCATACCTTACTGTGGGAGTAGATGGAGTAAGTGGTAATGGACACCATACCTTACTGTGTGCATAGATGGAGTAAGTGTTAATGGACACCATACCTTACTGTGTGCGTAGATGGAGTAAGTGGTAATGGACACCATACCTTACTGTGTGAGTAGATGGAGTAAGTAAGTGTTAATGGACACCATACCTTACTGTGTGCGTAGATGGAGTAAGTGTTAATGGACACCATACCTTACTGTGTGCGTAGATGGAGTAAGTGGTAATGGACACCATACCTTACTGTGTGAGTAGATGGAGTAAGTAAGTGTTAATGGACACCATACCTTACTGTGTGCGTAGATGGAGTAAGTGTTAATGGACACCATACCTTACTGTGGGACTAGATGGAGTAAGTGTTAATGGACACCATACCTTACTGTGGGAGTAGATGGAGTAAGTGTTAATGGACACCATACCTTATTGTGGGAGTAGATGGAGTAAGTGGTAATGGACACCATACCTTACTGTGTGAGTAATGGAGTAAGAGTTTATGGACACCATACCTTACTGTGGGAGTAGATGGAGTAAGTGGTTATGGACACCATACCTTACTGTGGGAGTAGATGGAGTAAGTGGTTATGGACACCATACCTTACTGTGGGAGTAGATGGAGTAAGTGGTAATGGACACCATACCTTACTGTGGGAGTAGATGGAGTCAGTGTTAATGGACACCATACCTTACTGTGAGAGTAGATGGAGTAAGTGTTTATGGACACCATACCTTACTGTGGGAGTAGATGGAGTAAGTGTTAATGGACACCATACCTTACTGTGTGCGTAGATGGAGTAAGTGTTAATGGACACCATACCTTACTGTGAGAGTAGATGGAGTAAGTGTTAATGGACACCATACCTTACTGTGGGAGTAGATGGAGTAAGTGTTAATGGACACCATACCTTACTGTGTGCGTAGATGGAGTAAGTGTTAATGGACACCATACCTTACTGTGGGACTAGATGGAGTAAGTGTTAATGGACACCATACCTTACTGTGGGAGTAGATGGAGTAAGTGTTAATGGACACCATACCTTATTGTGGGAGTAGATGGAGTAAGTGGTAATGGACACCATACCTTACTGTGTGAGTAATGGAGTAAGAGTTTATGGACACCATACCTTACTGTGGGAGTAGATGGAGTAAGTGTTTATGGACACCATACCTTACTGTGGGAGTAGATGGAGTAAGTGGTAATGGACACCATACCTTACTGTGGGAGTAGATGGAGTAAGTGTTAATGGACACCATACCTTATTGTGGGAGTAGATGGAGTAAGTGTTTATGGACACCATACCTTACTGTGGGAGTAGATGGAGTAAGTGTTAATGGACACCATACCTTACTGTGTGCGTAGATGGAGTAAGTGTTAATGGACACCATACCTTACTGTGAGAGTAGATGGAGTAAGTGTTAATGGACACCATACCTTACTGTGGGAGTAGATGGAGTAAGTGTTAATGGACACCATACCTTACTGTGTGCGTAGATGGAGTAAGTGTTAATGGACACCATACCTTACTGTGTGCGTAGATGGAGTAAGTGTTAATGGACACCATACCTTACTGTGGGAGTAGATGGAGTAAGTGTTAATGGACACCATACCTTACTGTGGGAGTAGATGGAGTAAGTGTTAATGGACACCATACCTTACTGTGGGAGTAGATGGAGTAAGTGTTAATGGACACCATACCTTACTGTGGGAGTAGATGGAGTAAGTGTTAATGGACACCATACCTTACTGTGGGAGTAGATGGAGTAAGTGTTAATGGACACCATACCTTACTGTGTGCGTAGATGGAGTAAGTGGTAATGGACACCATACCTTACTGTGGGCGTAGATGGAGTAAGTGGTAATGGACACCATACCTTACTGTGGGAGTAGATGGAGTAAGTGGTAATGGACACCATACCTTACTGTGGGAGTAGATGGAGTAAGTGGTAATGGACACCATACCTTACTGTGGGCATAGATGGAGTAAGTGGTAATGGACACCATACCTTACTGTGGGAGTAGATGGAGTAAGTGGTAATGGACACCATACCTTACTGTGGGAGTAGATGGACTAAGTGTTAATGGACACCATACCTTACTGTGGGAGTAGATGGAGTAAGTGTTAATGGACACCATACCTTATTGTGGGAGTAGATGGAGTAAGTGTTAATGGACACCATACCTTACTGTGGGAGTAGATGGAGTAAGTGTTTATGGACACCATACCTTACTGTGTGCGTAGATGGAGTAAGTGTTTATGGACACCATACCTTACTGTGTGAGTAGATGGAGTAAGTGTTAATGGACACCATACCTTACTGTGGGAGTAGATGGAGTAAGTGGTAATGGACACCATACCTTACTGTGGGAGTAGATGGAGTAAGTGGTAATGGACACCATACCTTACTGTGTGCGTAGATGGAGTAAGTGTTAATGGACACCATACCTTACTGTGTGCGTAGATGGAGTAAGTGTTAATGGACACCATACCTTACTGTGTGCGTAGATGGAGTAAGTGTTAATGGACACCATACCTTACTGTGTGCGTAGATGGAGTAAGTGGTAATGGACACCATACCTTACTGTGTGAGTAATGGAGTAAGAGTTTATGGACACCATACCTTACTGTGGGAGTAGATGGAGTAAGTGGTAATGGACACCATACCTTACTGTGAGAGTAGATGGAGTAAGTGGTAATGGACACCATACCTTACTGTGTGCGTAGATGGAGTAAGTGGTAATGGACACCATACCTTACTGTGGGAGTAGATGGAGTAAGTGGTAATGGACACCATACCTTACTGTGGGAGTAGATGGAGTAAGTGGTAATGGACACCATACCTTACTGTGGGACTAGATGGGGTAAGTGTTAATGGACACCATACCTTACTGTGGGAGTAGATGGAGTAAGTGTTAATGGACACCATACCTTATTGTGGGAGTAGATGGAGTAAGTGGTAATGGACACCATACCTTACTGTGTGAGTAATAGAGTAAGAGTTTATGGACACCATACCTTACTGTGGGAGTAGATGGAGTAAGTGGTTATGGACACCATACCTTACTGTGGGAGTAGATGGAGTAAGTGGTAATGGACACCATACCTTACTGTGGGAGTAGATGGAGTCAGTGTTTATGGACACCATACCTTACTGTGGGAGTAGATGGAGTAAGTGTTAATGGACACCATACCTTACTGTGTGCGTAGATGGAGTAAGTGTTAATGGACACCATACCTTACTGTGAGAGTAGATGGAGTAAGTGTTAATGGACACCATACCTTACTGTGGGAGTAGATGGAGTAAGTGTTAATGGACACCATACCTTACTGTGGGAGTAGATGGAGTAAGTGTTAATGGACACCATACCTTACTGTGTGCGTAGATGGAGTAAGTGTTAATGGACACCATACCTTACTGTGGGACTAGATGGAGTAAGTGTTAATGGACACCATACCTTACTGTGGGAGTAGATGGAGTAAGTGTTAATGGACACCATACCTTATTGTGGGAGTAGATGGAGTAAGTGGTAATGGACACCATACCTTACTGTGTGAGTAATGGAGTAAGAGTTTATGGACACCATACCTTACTGTGGGAGTAGATGGAGTAAGTGTTAATGGACACCATCACCTTACTGTGTGCGTAGATGGAGTAAGTGTTAATGGACACCATACCTTACTGTGAGAGTAGATGGAGTAAGTGTTAATGGACACCATACCTTACTGTGGGAGTAGATGGAGTAAGTGTTTATGGACACCATACCTTACTGTGTGCATAGATGGAGTAAGTGTTAATGGACACCATACCTTACTGTGTGAGTAGATGGAGTAAGTGTTTATGGACACCATACCTTACTGTGTGCAGATAGATGGAGTAATGGACACCATACCTTACTGTGTGAGTAGATGGAGTAAGTGTTAATGGACACCATACCTTACTGTGGGAGTAGATGGAGTAAGTGGTAATGGACACCATACCTTACTGTGGGAGTAGATGGAGTAAGTGGTAATGGACACCATACCTTACTGTGGGAGTAGATGGAGTAAGTGGTAATGGACACCATACCTTACTGTGTGCGTAGATGGAGTAAGTGTTAATGGACACCATACCTTACTGTGTGCGTAGATGGAGTAAGTGTTAATGGACACCATACCTTACTGTGTGCGTAGATGGAGTAAGTGTTAATGGACACCATACCTTACTGTGTGCATAGATGGAGTAAGTGGTAATGGACACCATACCTTACTGTGTGCGTAGATGGAGTAAGTGTTAATGGACACCATACCTTATTGTGTGCGTAGATGGAGTAAGTGGTAATGGACACCATACCTTACTGTGTGAGTAGATGGAGTAAGTGTTAATGGACACCATACCTTACTGTGGGAGTAGATGGAGTAAGTGTTAATGGACACCATACCTTACTGTGGGAGTAGATGGAGTAAGTGGTAATGGACACCATACCTTACTGTGGGAGTAGATGGAGTAAGTGGTAATGGACACCATACCTTACTGTGTGCGTAGATGGAGTAAGTGGTAATGGACACCATACCTTACTGTGTGCATAGATGGAGTAAGTGGTAATGGACACCATACCTTACTGTGTGCGTAGATGGAGTAAGTGTTAATGGACACCATACCTTACTGTGTGCGTAGATGGAGTAAGTGGTAATGGACACCATACCTTACTGTGTGAGTAGATGGAGTAAGTGTTAATGGACACCATACCTTACTGTGGGAGTAGATGGAGTAAGTGGTAATGGACACCATACCTTACTGTGGGAGTAGATGGAGTAAGTGGTAATGGACACCATACCTTACTGTGGGAGTAGATGGAGTAAGTGGTAATGGACACCATACCTTACTGTGGGAGTAGATGGAGTAAGTGGTAATGGACACCATACCTTACTGTGGGAGTAGATGGAGTAAGTGGTAATGGACACCATACCTTACTGTGGGAGTAGATGGGGTAAGTGGTAATGGACACCATACCTTACTGTGGGAGTAGATGGAGTAAGTGGTAATGGACACCATACCTTACTGTGTGCGTAGATGGAGTAAGTGTTAATGGACACCATACCTTACTGTGTGCGTAGATGGAGTAAGTGTTAATGGACACCATACCTTACTGTGTGCGTAGATGGAGTAAGTGGTAATGGACACCATACCTTACTGTGGGAGTAGATGGAGTAAGTGTTAATGGACACCATACCTTACTGTGTGCGTAGATGGAGTAAGTGTTAATGGACACCATACCTTACTGTGTGCATAGATGGAGTAAGTGTTAATGGACACCATACCTTACTGTGGGAGTAGATGGAGTAAGTGTTAATGGACACCATACCTTACTGTGGGAGTAGATGGAGTAAGTGTTAATGGACACCATACCTTACTGTGGGAGTAGATGGAGTAAGTGTTAATGGACACCATACCTTACTGTGGGAGTAGATGGAGTAAGTGTTAATGGACACCATACCTTACTGTGGGAGTAGATGGAGTAAGTGTTAATGGACACCATACCTTACTGTGGGAGTAGATGGAGTAAGTGTTAATGGACACCATACCTTACTGTGTGCGTAGATGGAGTAAGTGTTAATGGACACCATACCTTACTGTGGGAGTAGATGGAGTAAGTGGTAATGGACACCATACCTTACTGTGGGAGTAGATGGAGTAAGTGGTAATGGACACCATACCTTACTGTGGGAGTAGATGGGGTAAGTGGTAATGGACACCATACCTTACTGTGGGAGTAGATGGAGTAAGTGGTAATGGACACCATACCTTACTGTGTGCGTAGATGGAGTAAGTGTTAATGGACACCATACCTTACTGTGTGCGTAGATGGAGTAAGTGTTAATGGACACCATACCTTACTGTGTGCGTAGATGGAGTAAGTGGTAATGGACACCATACCTTACTGTGGGAGTAGATGGAGTAAGTGTTAATGGACACCATACCTTACTGTGTGCGTAGATGGAGTAAGTGTTAATGGACACCATACCTTACTGTGTGCGTAGATGGAGTAAGTGTTAATGGACACCATACCTTACTGTGGGAGTAGATGGAGTAAGTGTTAATGGACACCATACCTTACTGTGGGAGTAGATGGAGTAAGTGTTAATGGACACCATACCTTACTGTGGGAGTAGATGGAGTAAGTGTTAATGGACACCATACCTTACTGTGGGAGTAGATGGAGTAAGTGTTAATGGACACCATACCTTACTGTGGGAGTAGATGGAGTAAGTGTTAATGGACACCATACCTTACTGTGTGCGTAGATGGAGTAAGTGGTAATGGACACCATACCTTACTGTGGGCGTAGATGGAGTAAGTGGTAATGGACACCATACCTTACTGTGGGAGTAGATGGAGTAAGTGGTAATGGACACCATACCTTACTGTGGGAGTAGATGGAGTAAGTGGTAATGGACACCATACCTTACTGTGGGCGTAGATGGAGTAAGTGGTAATGGACACCATACCTTACTGTGGGAGTAGATGGAGTAAGTGGTAATGGACACCATACCTTACTGTGGGAGTAGATGGAGTAAGTGGTAATGGACACCATACCTTACTGTGGGCGTAGATGGAGTAAGTGGTAATGGACACCATACCTTACTGTGGGAGTAGATGGAGTAAGTGGTAATGGACACCATACCTTACTGTGGGAGTAGATGGAGTAAGTGGTAATGGACACCATACCTTACTGTGGGCGTAGATGGAGTAAGTGGTAATGGACACCATACCTTACTGTGGGAGTAGATGGAGTAAGTGTTTATGGACACCATACCTTACTGTGGGAGTAGATGGAGTAAGTGTTTATGGACAAAATACCTTACTGTGGGCGTAGATGGAGTAAGTGGTAATGGACACCATACCTTACTGTGGGAGTAGATGGAGTAAGTGGTAATGGACACCATACCTTACTGTGGGAGTAGATGGAGTAAGTGGTAATGGACACCATACCTTACTGTGGGCGTAGATGGAGTAAGTGGTAATGGACACCATACCTTACTGTGGGAGTAGATGGAGTAAGTGTTAATGGACACCATACCTTACTGTGGGAGTAGATGGAGTAAGTGGTAATGGACACCATACCTTACTGTGAGAGTAGATGGAGTAAGTGTTAATGGACACCATACCTTACTGTGGGAGTAGATGGAGTAAGTGTTAATGGACACCATACCTTACTGTGTGCGTAGATGGAGTAAGTGTTAATGGACACCATACCTTACTGTGTGCGTAGATGGAGTAAGTGTTAATGGACACCATACCTTACTGTGTGCGTAGATGGAGTAAGTGTTAATGGACACCATACCTTACTGTGTGCGTAGATGGAGTAAGTGTTAATGGACACCATACCTTACTGTGTGCGTAGATGGAGTAAGTGGTAATGGACACCATACCTTACTGTGTGAGTAGATGGAGTAAGTGTTAATGGACACCATACCTTACTGTGGGAGTAGATGGAGTAAGTGTTAATGGACACCATACCTTACTGTGTGCGTAGATGGAGTAAGTGTTAATGGACACCATACCTTACTGTGTGCGTAGATGGAGTAAGTGTTAATGGACACCATACCTTACTGTGTGCGTAGATGGAGTAAGTGTTAATGGACACCATACCTTACTGTGTGCGTAGATGGAGTAAGTGTTAATGGACACCATACCTTACTGTGTGAGTAGATGGAGTAAGTGTTAATGGACACCATACCTTACTGTGTGCGTAGATGGAGTAAGTGTTAATGGACACCATACCTTACTGTGTGCGTAGATGGAGTAAGTGTTAATGGACACCATACCTTACTGTGTGCGTAGATGGAGTAAGTGGTAATGGACACCATACCTTACTGTGTGAGTAGATGGAGTAAGTGTTAATGGACACCATACCTTACTGTGGGAGTAGATGGAGTAAGTGTTAATGGACACCATACCTTACTGTGGGAGTAGATGGAGTAAGTGTTAATGGACACCATACCTTACTGTGGGCGTAGATGGAGTAAGTGGTAATGGACACCATACCTTACTGTGGGAGTAGATGGAGTAAGTGGTAATGGACACCATACCTTACTGTGGGAGTAGATGGAGTAAGTGTTAATGGACACCATACCTTACTGTGTGCGTAGATGGAGTAAGTGTTAATGGACACCATACCTTACTGTGTGCGTAGATGGAGTAAGTGTTAATGGACACCATACCTTACTGTGGGAGTAGATGGAGTAAGTGTTAATGGACACCATACCTTACTGTGGGAGTAGATGGAGTAAGTGTTAATGGACACCATACCTTACTGTGTGCGTAGATGGAGTAAGTGTTAATGGACACCATACCTTACTGTGGGAGTAGATGGAGTAAGTGTTAATGGACACCATACCTTACTGTGGGAGTAGATGGAGTAAGTGGTAATGGACACCATACCTTACTGTGGGAGTAGATGGAGTAAGTGTTAATGGACACCATACCTTACTGTGTGCGTAGATGGAGTAAGTGGTAATGGACACCATACCTTACTGTGGGCGTAGATGGAGTAAGTGGTAATGGACACCATACCTTACTGTGGGAGTAGATGGAGTAAGTGGTAATGGACACCATACCTTACTGTGGGAGTAGATGGAGTAAGTGGTAATGGACACCATACCTTACTGTGGGCATAGATGGAGTAAGTGGTAATGGACACCATACCTTACTGTGGGAGTAGATGGAGTAAGTGGTAATGGACACCATACCTTACTGTGGGAGTAGATGGAGTAAGTGTTAATGGACACCATACCTTACTGTGGGAGTAGATGGAGTAAGTGTTAATGGACACCATACCTTACTGTGGGAGTAGATGGAGTAAGTGTTAATGGACACCATACCTTACTGTGTGCATAGATGGAGTAAGTGTTTATGGACACCATACCTTACTGTGTGAGTAGATGGAGTAAGTGTTAATGGACACCATACCTTACTGTGGGAGTAGATGGAGTAAGTGGTAATGGACACCATACCTTACTGTGAGTAGATGGAGTAAGTGTTAATGGACACCATACCTTACTGTGGGAGTAGATGGAGTAAGTGGTAATGGACACCATACCTTACTGTGTGCGTAGATGGAGTAAGTGTTAATGGACACCATACCTTACTGTGTGCGTAGATGGAGTAAGTGTTAATGGACACCATACCTTACTGTGTGCGTAGATGGAGTAAGTGTTAATGGACACCATACCTTACTGTGTGCGTAGATGGAGTAAGTGTTAATGGACACCATACCTTACTGTGTGCGTAGATGGAGTAAGTGTTAATGGACACCATACCTTACTGTGGGAGTAGATGGAGTAAGTGGTAATGGACACCATACCTTACTGTGGGAGTAGATGGAGTAAGTGGTAATGGACACCATACCTTACTGTGGGCGTAGATGGAGTAAGTGTTAATGGACACCATACCTTACTGTGTGCGTAGATGGAGTAAGTGTTAATGGACACCATACCTTACTGTGTGCGTAGATGGAGTAAGTGTTAATGGACACCATACCTTACTGTGTGCGTAGATGGAGTAAGTGTTAATGGACACCATACCTTATTGTGGGAGTAGATGGAATAAGTGTTAATGGACACCATACCTTACTGTGGGAGTAGATGGAGTAAGTGTTAATGGACACCATACCTTACTGTGGGAGTAGATGGAGTAAGTGTTTATGGACACCATACCTTACTGTGGGAGTAGATGGAGTAAGTGTTTATGGACACCATACCTTACTGTGTGCGTAGATGGAGTAAGTGTTTATGGACACCATACCTTACTGTGGGAGTAGATGGAGTAAGTGGTAATGGACACCATACCTTACTGTGGGAGTAGATGGAGTAAGTGGTAATGGACACCATACCTTACTGTGTGCGTAGATGGAGTAAGTGTTAATGGACACCATACCTTACTGTGTGCGTAGATGGAGTAAGTGTTAATGGACACCATACCTTACTGTGTGCGTAGATGGAGTAAGTGGTAATGGACACCATACCTTACTGTGTGCGTAGATGGAGTAAGTGTTAATGGACACCATACCTTATTGTGTGCGTAGATGGAGTAAGTGGTAATGGACACCATACCTTACTGTGTGAGTAGATGGAGTAAGTGTTAATGGACACCATACCTTACTGTGGGAGTAGATGGAGTAAGTGGTAATGGACACCATACCTTACTGTGGGAGTAGATGGAGTAAGTGGTAATGGACACCATACCTTACTGTGGGAGTAGATGGAGTAAGTGGTAATGGACACCATACCTTACTGTGGGAGTAGATGGAGTAAGTGGTAATGGACACCATACCTTACTGTGGGAGTAGATGGAGACCATACCTTACTGTGGGAGTAGATGGAGTAAGTGGTAATGGACACCATACCTTACTGTGGGAGTAGATGGAGTAAGAGTTTATGGACACCATACCTTACTGTGGGAGTAGATGGAGACCATACCTTACTGTGGGAGTAGATGGAGTAAGTGGTAATGGACACCATACCTTACTGTGTGCATAGATGGCGGAGCCCAGTAGTTTCCAGGTGCCTCCACGGCGGTCCATGCGGAGCATGCGCAGAATCTGCAGGAAGCGCAGACTGCGCAGGGACGTGGCAAGCACATTGCCTTGGTTACGTACAGCAACCACCGGAACCGAGGCAATCAGCACAAAAATATCTACCAGAGAGAACATGAAAAGACAAAACATCCAAAATTAGATTCAATTCATAAACCAATTGTCAATTTGTATGACATAGGGAAGGTTTCCCAGACACAGATTAAGCCTCGTGGAGAATCTCTATTGAACATGCTTTTTAGTCTAGAACTAGGCTTAATCTGTGTCTGGGAAACCAGCCTATAGTTGTATATTTAACTCATAAGTCTACAATATCAACCAGATCAACCAGATATAAAGAATTCTGTGTGAGAGGATGATTGTGTTCTGAAAAGTTCTGGGTCGTATTCATTAGGGTTCATTAGGGAAACCAGCCCATAGATGTATATTTAGCTGATAAGTCTACAATATCACATAGATATAACGAATGCTGTGTGAGTGGATGATTGTGTTTTGAAAAATCATGGGTCATGTTCATTAGGGCACGCAACAGCAGAAAATGTTGTAAAATCTTTTGCATTTGAGCATTTGTTATTGGACAAGTCCAGGTAGTCCCAGCCAGGTAGTCCCAGCCAGGTAGTCCCTGTTCCAGTCCATTTTTCTTCCTTTTGGTGCCTAATGAACACAACTCTGGATGTAGTGCCAACAGGTTGCTCCGGTTAGTCCTTATTTGACAGGGAATATCTGTATTTACTATTTAAAGACATGGCTGTGTAGTAGTATATTTGAGTAATTAGCTAAAGGGCTTACTACACTGTACGTCAGGTTCAGTCTTTTACGCTCATGATATGTCACACTGTGCGATTTGACCAAATAAAAATCTTGATATTAACCTGGCCAGATTGTACAATTTTGCTTGTCAACTTCAGCAGTGTATTTGATCTGCGTATGTCCCTCCCTCTAATCTTACAGTATATGCGAGTAAAGTGAGTTCGTCAAAACTGAAAGCAGGCATCTTAGAAACAGTTTTCAAAACCAAACTTCATATGTCCGAACTTGGCTTATTCGCTGTGGTAGAACGTTTATTTTGATTGGCGATTTTGTGCACGTATCAAAATCCCCTCAGGTAGCCTGATTTCAGATGTGTCATGTAAACAAGTTTATTAGGGAAATTGCTATTCTTGCGAAGCATGTTAACGTTTAAATCAAACTATTATATCCATCTGACTGTGCATACTCAGTGCCGCTCACGTTCCAACAGGTCAGTCACAGGGATCGGCTCGTAACACCAGCCACGCTACATGATAATGGCTCAATATTTCTGACACGGACATAACTTTGTCGGAGCCTACAACTGCACGTAGCGGTGTTTCATTGGGCAAACCTAAACCCTGTCACACTGAACAAGCCAAGATATCCGACAATCGTTTACGACCTAAGAATTTGCCCACGTGGACATTTTTGTCTGGGACGGCAAAATCGTAGCATAAGACGGCTAAAACTGTACACTCTATGCAGGACTTAAGGGATTTTGTAACAGCGTTTTAAATTCGATTGAGTGTATATGCATTTTGTACTTAACATTTTCAGATATGGCCCTGACTAATAATGAATAATAAATAATAGTAGTAAATGGTAATTATAATTACATGCACTGCAAATAATCAAGGACTAAAAATGAAAGACATGCTAAATCTGTTTCTTTGGATGAAGAGACTGCTGCGCTCTTAATATGGCTGTGTACTGGTAAAACCAAAAGTATTCTTAATATGGCTGTGTACTGGTAAAACCAAAAGTATTCTTAATATGGCTGTGTACTGGTAAAACCAAAAGTATTCTTAATATGGCCGTGTACTGGTAAAACCAAAAGTATTCTTAATATGGCTGTGTACTGGTAAAACCAAAAGTATTCTTACTATGGCTGTGTACTGGTAAAACCAAAAGTATTCTTAATATGGCTGTGTACTGGTAAAACCAAAAGTATTCTTAATATGGCTGTGTACTGGTAAAACCAAAAGTATTCTTAATATGGCCGTGTACTGGTAAAACCAAAAGTATTCTTAATATGGCTGTGTACTGGTAAAACCAAAAGTATTCTTACTATGGCTGTGTACTGGTAAAACCAAAAGTATTCTTAATATGGCTGTGTACTGGTAAAACCAAAAGTATTCTTACTATGGCTGTGTACTGGTAAAACCAAAAGTATTCTTACTATGGCCGTGTACTGGTAAAACCAAAAGTATTCTTAATATGGCTGTGTACTGGTAAAACCAAAAGTATTCTTAATATGGCTGTGTACTGGTAAAACCAAAAGTATTCTTAATATGGCTGTGTACTGGTAAAACCAAAAGTATTCTTAATATGGCTGTGTACTGGTAAAACCAAAAGTATTCTTAATATGGCTGTGTACTGGTAAAACCAAAAGTATTCTTAATATGGCTGTGTACTGGTAAAACCAAAAGTATTCTTAATATGGCTGTGTACTGGTAAAACCAAAAGTATTCTTAATATGGCTGTGTACTGGTAAAACCAAAAGTATTCTTAATATGGCTGTGTACTGGTAAAACCAAAAGTATTCTGTACTTCCTCCAGCTTACCTAAAATACATAAAGGCTTGCGGGCAAATTTGAGCCGCCCCCTCCATCCTTTGTATCTGGAGCAACAGCCTGCCGACCATATTCTCAACCCAAACTCTGTTCCGAAGACAAATATGGTGGATGTTTCCTGAGAAAGTCAAACAAGAAAAATACAATACTGAAGGTATCATCAAATCAAATGTTGCTATCATTATGAATTATTATGCATTATTATGCATTAAATGCATTAGTACATATTATTGCAATTGGACCCAATATTAAAATGTGTTGTATTTTGATGTATGTATTTCAATATTGGACTTTTGTGCATTTATTTACAAGATAAATCTTCAAACTTACCAATATAACAAGCCAATGGCCGGAGGCCTTTTCGTGTTCTTTGAAAGTTGTTAGTATGGCCAATATCAAACATCCCAGCACAATCAAAAATCTGTAAAGACAGAAAACTAGAACAGTTCACAATAGATTCAGGAGAATGTATGGCCAGCCATTTGACACCAAAGGCAGCCCATATACCGCAATAAGAAAGTATGCTTCATTAGTACATGGAATTGTATTTTTATGAACGATAATTGTGAACTCAATTTGAGACTGTATTCCGTCCGACCTTTTTGCCATTTTGTAATCACAAAGCCATGCCACTAGGGGGACATCAGTCCTTTCTAATGTGTGGGTTTATAGAAATCTCTGCTTTATATATCTCCTAAATAAACAAAATTAATGGAGTGGAGAGGTTCCCAAATCCTCAAAAACGCCACATTTGACCCCAAAACGTCTATTTTATCTAAAATGTTTTAAACAATTGTAAACAGACTTAGTATCTCATTAACTGACTGTCGTCTTTAGAGAACTGGAGCACATGTTCAAATGATATACACAACTGAGGTTCACACAGAAGATACTCATCAACATTCCCTTACATTTGTAGATATTAATTAGTCGGTCCTGTAGGTATGCTGATTTGAAACCGGATTGGTCCATTTCACTTCTGTATCTTTTTTAGTTGAAATTGTAAAGTGAAACAATATACAACTCAGTTTGGCTCAGTGAGGGGTTGGAATTTGTCACTCCCGGATGCCTGCTACCCACTGTGTACAGTTCTAGCTACCTACATTCAGGAAGTGTTGCTACGGTAGCCCCCAGTGTTTCTCTATCAATTACCAGGGGAACCAATTCAGTTACAACTGATCGTGTTCTAGCCCAGTACTAACACACCAGTTACAACTGATCATCTTCTAGCCCAGTACTAACACACCTGTTTCAACTGATCGTGTTCTAGCCCAGTACTAACACACCTGTTACAACTGATCATGTTCTAGCCCAGTACTAACACACCTGTTTAAACTGATCAACTAGTTCTAATAAGCCCAGTACTAACACACCTGTTAAAACTGATCGTGTTCTAGCTCAGTACTAACACACCTGTTTCAACTGATCAACTAGTTCTAACAAGCCCAGTACTAACACACCTGATCGTGTTCTAGCTCAGTACTAACACACCTGTTTCAACTGATCGTGTTCTAGCCCAGTACTAACACACCTGTTAAAACTGATCGTGTTCTAGCTCAGTACTAACACACCTGTTTCAACTGATCAACTAGTTCTAACAAGCCCAGTACTAACACACCTGATCGTGTTCTAGCTCAGTACTAACACACCTGTTTCAACTGATCGTGTTCTAGCCCAGTACTAACACACCTGTTTCAACTGATCAACTAGTTCTAGCCCAGTACTAACACACCTGTTACAACTGATCAACTGGTTCTAGCCCAGCACTAATAAGCCCAGTACTAACACAGCTGTTACAACTGATCAACTGGTTCTAGCCCAGCACTAATAAGCCCAGTACTAACACAGCTGTTACAACTGATCAACTGGTTCTAGCTCAGCACTAATAAGCCCAGTACTAACACACCTGTTTCAACTGATCAACTGGTTCTAGCCCAGCACTAATAAGCCCAGTACTAACACACCTGTTTCAACTGATCAACTGGTTCTAGCCCAGCACTAACACAGCTGTTACAACTGATCGTGTTCTAGCCCAGTACTAACACACCTGTATCAACTGATCAACTAGTTCTAGCCCATGGTCCTTCTGTGGCTCAGTTGGTAGAGCATGGCGCTGTATCATTCCCGGGACCACCCATGTAGAATGTATGCACACATGACTGTAAGTCGTCAGCTAAATGGCATATATTATTTATTATTATTATTAACTAGTTCTAGCCCAGTACTAACACACCTGTTTCAACTGATCAACTAGTTCTAGCCCAGTACTAACACACCTGTATCAACTGATCAACTAGTTCTAGCCCAGTACTAACACACCTGTTTCAACTGATCAACTAGTTCTAGCCCAGTACTAACACACCTGTTTCAACTGATCAACTAGTTCTAGCCCAGTACTAACACACCAGTTACAACTGATCGTGTTCTAGCCCAGTACTAACACACTTCAATTTAACTAAATTAATAATCACCAAACCCAAGGTTAGTTAAATCAGGTGTGAAATAGTGCAGGGGAGGGGCCAGCTGAGTATAAGACTCTATCATCTGCATATAAATGAATGAGAGAGCTTCCTACTGTCTGAGCTATGCGTTTGATGTAAATTGAGAGGAGCGTGTGGCCTAGGATCGAGCCTTGGGGTACACCCTCGGTGACAGGAAGTGGCTGAGACAGCTGATGTTCTGACTTTATACACTGCAATCTTCGAGAACAGTAGTTAGCAAACCAGGCCAAAGACCTCTCAGAGACACCAATACTCCTTAGCCGGCCCACACAAATGGAATGGTCATGGCCTCTAAACCTTCAAGCTACATACTGGACCCTATTCCAACTAAACGACTGAAAGAGCTGGTTCCTGTGCTTGGCCCTCCTATGTTGAACATAATAAACGGCTCTCTATTCACAGGATGTGTACCAAAGTCACTAAAAGTGGCAGTAATAAAGTCTCTCTTGAAAAAGCCAAACCTTGACCCAGAAAATATTTTTTTAAATTATTGGCCTATTTCAATAACACATGGTGAAGCACAAAAATTGCCCTTGCTGGAAGGTTCCGTTTTAGGACCACTATTGTTTTCACTATATATTTTACCTCTTGGGGATGTCATTCGAAAACATAATGTTAACTTTCACTGTTATGCGGATGACACACAGCTGTACATTTCAATGAAACATGGTGAAGCCCCAAAATTGCCCTCGCCTAGAAGCCTGTGTTTCAGACATAAGGGAAGTGAATGGCTGCAAATGTTCTACTTTTAAACTCGGACAAAACAGAGATGCTTGTTCTAAGTCCCAAGAAACAAAGAGATCTTCTGTTGAATCTGACAATTAATCTTGATGGTTGTACAGTCGTCTCAAATAAAACTGTGAAGGACCTCGGCGTTACTCTGGACCCTGATCTCTCTTTTGACGAACATATCAAGAATGTTTCAAGGACAGCATTTTTCCATCTACGTAACATTGCAAAAATCTGAAACTTACTGTCCAAAAATTATGCAGAAAAATGTATCCATGCTTTTGTCACTTCTAGGTTAGACTACTGCAATGCTCTACTTTACAGCTACCCGGATAAAGCACTAAATACACTTCAGTTAGTGCTAAACACGGCTGCTAGAATCTTTACTAGAACCAAAACATTTGATCATATTACTCCAGTGTTAGCCTCTCTACACTGGCTTCCTGTTAAGGCAAGGGCTGATTTCAATGTTTACTGCTAACCTACAAAGCATTACATGGGCGTGATCCTACCCAATTTTCCGATTTAATCCTGCCGTACATACCTACACGTACGCTACGGTCACAAGACGCAGGCCTCCTAACTGTCCCTAGAATTTGTAAGCAAACAGCTGGAGGCAGGGCATTCTCCTATAGAGCTCAATTTTTATGGAATGGTCTGCCTATCCATGTTAGAGACGCAGACTCTGTCTCAACTTTTAAGTCTTTATTGAAGACTAATCTCTTCAGTAGGTTCTATGATTGAGTGTAGTCTGGCCCAGGAGTGTGAAGGCGAACGGAAAGGCACTGGAGCAACGAACCGCCCTTGCTGTCTCTGCCTGGCCGGTTCCCATCTCTCCACTGGGATTATCTGCCTCTAACCCTATTACAGGGGCTGAGTCACTGGTTTACTGGTGCTCTTCCATGCCGTCCCTAGGAGGGGTGCGTCACTTGAGTGGCTTGAGTCACTAACGTGATCTTCCTGTCTGGGTTGGCACACATCTTTGTGGGCTATACTCGGCCTTGTCTCAGGATGTTAAGCTGGTGGTTGGAGATATCCCTCTACTGGTGTGCGCGGGGATATATATCCTGCCTGTTTGGCCCTGTGCTGGGGTATCGTCGGATTGAGCCACAGTGTCTCCCATCCCCTCCTGCCTCAGCCTCCAGTATTTATGCTGCAGTAGTTTATGTGTCGGGGGTCTAGGGTCAGTCTGTTACATCTGGAGTATTTCTCCTGTCTTATCCGGTGTCCTGTGTGAATTTAAGTATGCTCTCTCTAATTCTTTCTTTCTCTCTCGGAGGAGATACTCTGAATGATCGGCTATGGAAAGCAAACTGACATTTACTCCTGAGGTGCTGACCTGTTACACCCTCAACAACCACTTTGATTATTATTATTTGACCCTGCTGGTCATCTATGAACATTTGAACATCTTGGCCATGTTCTGTTATAATCACAATCCCGGCACAGCCAGAAGAGGACTGGCCACCCCACATAGCCTGGTTCCCCTCTCGGTTTCTTCCTAGGTTTTGGCCTTTCTAGGGAGTTTTTCCTAGCCACCATGTTCTACACCTGCATTGCTTGCTGTTTGGGGTTTTAGGCTGGGTTTCTGTACAGCACGTGGAGATATCAGCTGATGTAAGAAGGGCTTTATAATTAAATTTGATACTGTATCAAAAGCTCAATAACAATAGCAGCACAACATTTCTTAGAATCAAGGGCAATGGTGACATCATTGAGGACCTTTAAGGTTGCTGTGACACATCCATAACCTGACCGGAAACAAGATTGCATACTAGCAAGAATACTAGGTTTTTCCAACACTTTTGATAAACAGGGCAAAATAGAAATAGGTCTATAACAGTTAGGATCATCTTGATTTGCCCTTTAAATAAAGGATGAACCGTGGCTGCCTCCCAAGCAATGGGATCCTCCCCGAGAGGCGAGACAGGCTTGGTGATGATAGGGGCAGCAACCTTAAAGAAGAAAGGGTTTAAACCATCTGACCAAGATATTTTTTGGGGGTCAAGTTTAAGGAGCTCCTTCAGCACCTTGGACTCAGTGACTGCCTGCAGGGAGAAACTTCGTAGCGGGGCAGGGGGAAAAGAGGAGCATTGGTGCTAGTAGCATTAGAAGGGGTGGGAGATGAGGAAATGTTGGACGGGCAAGGAGGCATGGCTGAGTCAAACAGGGTGTCAGCAGTCTTTGTTCAAGGTTTCAGGTTTGTAGCTTTCAAAGCGAATAAGAAATATCAGTTTTAGTACAAAGTCTTGGAAATGTGTGTTTGCAAAGTAAATAGAAACATATTTTTACTTGTTGACACAAAGTTTAGGGGTAGATTTTCTGATTTCTTTCCCTGCATGTTGAACGAGTGGATTACTCAAATTGATGGCGCCAACTAAACTGACCTTTTGGGATATAAAGAAGGATTTTATCTAACAAAACAACACTACATGTTTAAGCTGGGACCCTTTGGATGACAAATTAGAGTAAGATTTGCAAAAGTAAGTGAATATTTAAATTGCTATTTGTGAATTTCTGGAAAAATATTTTGACGTGGGGCGCCGTCCTCAAACAATCGCATGGCATGCTTGCGCTGTAATAGCTACTGTAAATCGGACAGTGCCGTAAGATTAACAAGAATTTAAGCTTTCAACTGATATAAGACACATGTACCTAAATGTGATAATTTATTTGAATTACGCGCCCTCCAGCGCCCTCCAGCTTCACCGGAACCGAGGCTAAAGAAGTTTTAACGGCAGAAATCAGTGAAGCAGATATCAGAGCACAAGTCAGAATTGGGACTAGCAACAGTAGATGGGCTAGGGTCCACATTTCCAGATATCATCAACAGTAATATAATCAAGACACGGCAGAGGACAGGGAGAGCTCTACAGTGTTATTTTATGACATTTTAATGTGCATTAGATGGCAACAAGATCATATTGTAACAACAATTTCATCAGGTAACATGAATACAAAGCTGGCGAGAGGTCGTTAGAATAGGACGGGAGAACAAAAGTCTGTCTAACCAAAAGAGAGTCAGAGTCCCGAGTGTCGGAAAAACATAGTCTGTCCCACGGTTGGGTAAACAAGAAAGTTCAGTCAGCAAAGCATGCAGGAGTCATGAGGCGAATAGTAAAATAGCTAAATGCACAATAAAATAAATATAACGACTTGGGGCTAGCCATTGTAAGTTCAGAGTCACTCGCCCCAACAGTGGCTGTGTGCTGGAGGCAAGCGAAAGCGAGAGAGTGTGGTGGGGTGCCTGTACCAGACAGGGAAAATGCCACCGACAAAGAGAACTGCCTCGCTTCCAGTCCTTAGGAAACTAAGCAGTATTTTGTTTATTTATGTATTATTTCTTACATTGTTGGCCCAGAAAATCTTATGTTTTATTACATACAGCCGGAAGAACTATTAGATATCAGAGCGACGTCAACTTACCAGCACTACGACCAGGAATACGACTTTCCCGAAGCGGATCCTTTGTCCGCACTTCCCAGGGCATTTGAGATGATTCCTGAGCCTGACTCAAAACAACGCCGCCAGAGAAGAGGTAGACAGAGCGGTCTTCTGGTCAGACTTCGGAGGCGCGCACACCACCCACCACTTCAGAGTAAATTACTCGCTAATGTCCAGTCTCTAGACAACAAGGTAGACGAAATTAGGGCAAGGGTTGCTTTCCAGAGAGACATCAGGGATTGTAACATACTCTTGTTTCATGGAAACATGGCTCTCTCGGGAGATGCAACCTGGATTCTTTGTACGTCGCACAGACAGGAATAAACATCTCTCCGGGAAGAAGAAGGGTGGGGGTGTATGTTTCATGATTAACGACTCATGGTGTAATTGTAAGAACATACAGGAACTCAAGTACTTTTGTTCACCTGACCAAGAATTCCTCACAATCAAATGCCGACCGTATTATCTCCCAAGAGAATTCTCCTTGGTTATTGTCACAGCCATGTATGTCCCCCCTCAAGCCGATATCACGACACATTTACCTTTAACTAGTCAAGTCAGTTAAGAAGAAATTCTTATTTTCAACGACAGCCTAGGAACAGTGGGTTAACTGCCTATTCAGGGGCAGAATGACAGATTTGAACCTTGTCAGCTCGGGGATTTGAACTTGCAACCTTTCGTTTACGAGTCCAACGCTCTAACCACTAGGCTACCCTACCGCCCCAAATAACAGTAGTACTCGCTCTGGCAAAACTCTGGATCACTACTACTCTAACTTCCGCGATGCATACAAGGCCCTCCCCCGCCCTCGTTTAGGCAAATCTGACCACAAATCCATTTTGCTCTTCCCTTCATATAGACAGAAACTCAAACAGCATGCACCCGTGTTAACTATTCAATGCTGATCTGACCAATCGGAATCCACGCTCCAAGATTGTTTTAATCACGCGGACTGGGACATGTTCCGGGAAGCCTCACATAATAATATCAACCTATACGCTGATTCTATGAGTGGCTTTATAAGGAAGTGCATAGGAGATGTTGTACCCACTGTGACTATTATAACCTACCCTAACCAGAAACTGTGGATATATAGCGGCATTGGCGCAAAACTGATAGCGCAAACCACCATATTCAACCATGGAAAGGTGACTGGGATTATGGCCAAATACAAACTGTGTAGTTATTCCCTCCGCAAGGCAAACAAACAAGCGAAATGTCAGCATAGAGACAATGTGGAGTCGCAATTTAACGGCTCAGACATGAGACGTATGTGGCAGGGTCTACAGACAATCGCAGACTATAAAAAGAAAACCAGCCACCAAAGGCTTGCTTCCAGACAAACTAAACACTTTCTTTGCCCGCTTTAAGGATAATACAGTGCCATGGATGCGGCCCGCTACCAAGGACTGCGGGCTCTCCTTCACCGTGGTTGACGTGAGTAAGACGATTAAATGTGTTAACCCTCGCAAGGCTGCGCCATCAGAGCATGCGCCGACCATCTGGCTGGTGTGTTTACAGACATTTTCAATCTCTCCCTATCCCAGTCTGCTGTCCCCACATGCATCAAGATGGCCACCATTGTTCTGTACCCAAGAAGGCAAAGGTAACTGAACTAAATGACTATCGCCCAGTAGCACTCTCTTCTGTCATCATGAAGTGCTTTGAGAGGCTGGTCAAGGATCATATCACCTCCACCTTACCTGTCAACATAGACCCACTTCAATTTGCTCACCGCCCCAATAGGTCCACAGACAATTTAATCGCCATAGCACTGTATACAGCCCTATTCCATCTGGACAAGAGGAATACCTATATAAGAATACTGTTAATTAACTATAGCTCAGCATTCAACACCATAGTAGCCTCCAAGCTCATCATTAAGCTATAGGCCCTGGGTCTCAACCCCACCCTGTGCAATTGGGTCCTGGACTTCCTGACGGGCCTCCCCCAGATGATGAAGGTAGGAAACAACATCTCCACTTTGCTGATCCTCAACACTGGGGCCCCACAAGGGTGCATGCTAAGTCCCCACCTGTACTCCCACCTGTACTCCCATGACTGCGTGACCATGTACACCTCTAACTCCGTCATCAAGTTTGCAGATGACAACAGTAGTCGGCTTGATTACCAACAACGATGAGACAGCCTACAGGGAGGAGGTGAGGGCACTCGGTGTGTGGTGTCAGGAAAATAACCTGTCACTCACCGTCAACAAAACAAAGGAGATGATCATTGACTTCAGGAAACAGCAGAGGGAGCACCCCCATATCCACATCGACGGAACAGCAGTAACGTCTTAAGTTCCTCAGCATACACATCACGGACGAACTGAAATGGTCCACCCACACAGACACTGTGGTGAAGGCGGCGCAACAGAAATTTGGCTTGTCACCAAAAACCCTCAAACTTTGACAGATGCACAAGTGCGAGCATCCTGTGCAGTCTGCACAACGCATCACCGCCCTCTGGGACACCTACAGCACCCGATGTCACAGGAAGGCCAATAAGGACAACAACCACCCAAGCCACTGCCTGTTCACCCCGCTACCATCCAAAAGGCGAGGTCAGTACAGGTGCATCAAAGCTGGGGCCAAGAGACAGGGGGTACCAGTACCGAGTCAGTGTGTGGAGGTACAGGTTAGTTGAGGTAATTCAGTTTTATGGCTTGGGGGGTAGAAGCTGTTGAGGACCCTTTTGGTCCTAGACTTGGCGCTCCGGTACTGACTGCCGTGCGGTAGCCGTGCGGTAGCAGAAAAAACGGTCTATGACTGATTTTATGTGACACCGCCTATTATATATGTCCTAGATGGCAGGCAGGAAGCTTGGCACCATGATAGTTTGTTGGTGATGTGGACACCAAGGAACTTAAAAACTCTCGACCTGCTCCACTACAGCCCTGTCGATGTTAAGGGGGGCCTGTTTGGCCCGCCTTTTCCTGTAGTCCACAATCAGCTCCTCTCCCTCAGCACCACACTGCCAGTTCTATGACCTCCTCCCTATAGGCTGTCTCATCGTTGTCGGTGATCCAACACCATCATTATGTTTGCTGACGACACAACAGTGGTAGCACTGGTGATGATGGTGTTGGAGTCGTGTTTGGCCACGCAGTCGTGGGTAAACAGGGAGTACAGGAGGGGACTAAGTTCACACCCCTGAGGGGCACCAGTGCTAAGGATCAAGACGACAGACATGTTGTTGCCTACTCTTACCACCTGGGGGCGGCCCGTCAGGAAGTCCAAGATCCAGTTGCAGGGGGAGGTGTTTAGTCCCAGGGTCCTTAGCTTTGTGATGAGCTTCGTGGGCACTACGGTGTTCAACACTGAGCTGAAGTCAATAAAAAGCATTCTCACATTGGTGTTCCTTTTGTCCAGGTGAGAAAGGGCAGTGTGGAGTGTGATTGAGATTGAATTGGAGTGGGTCTAGGGTATCAGGGAGGATGCTTATGTGAGCCACGACCAGCCTTTCAAAGCACTTCATGGCTACCAACGTGAGTGCTACGGGGCGGTAATTATTTAGGCAGCTTACCTTTACGTTCTTGGGCACAGGAACTACAGTGGTCTGCTTGAAACATGTAGGTATTACAGACTCGGTCAGGGAGAGATTGAAATGGTCAATGAAGACACTTGCCAGTTGGTCCGCGCATGATTTGAGTACATGTCCTGGTAAATCCATCTGGCCCAGCGGATTTGTGAATGTTGACCTGTTTAAAGGTCTTGCTCACATCGGCTACCGAGAGCGTTATCACAGAGTCATCCAGAACAGCTGGTGCTCTCATGCATGCTTCAGTGTTGCTTGCCTCGAGCATAAAAGGCTTTTAGCTCATCTAGCAGGCTCCCGTTAATGAGCAGCTCGAGTCTGGGTTTCCCTTTGTAGTCTGTAAGGGTTTTCAAGCATTGCCACAGAGCCGGTGTGAGCAATCTTCAATCTTAATCCTGTATTGCCACTTTGCTTGTTTGATGGTTCGTCTGAAGGCATAGCGGGATTTCTTATAAGCGTCCAGATTAGTCTCCCGCTCCTTGAAAGCGGCAGCTCTAGCCTTTAGCTCGATGCGGATGTTGCCCGTAATCCATGGCTTCTGGTTGGGGTATGTACGTACGGAGTCTGTGGGGACGACGTAGTCAATGCACTTATTGATGTAGCCGATGACTGAGATGGTATACTCATCAATGCCGTCCTATGAATCTCGGAACACATTCCAGTCTCTGCTAGCCAAACTGAAGCGTAGCATCCGCGTCATCTAAATACTTCCGTATTGAGCGAGTCACTGGTACTTCCTGCTTTAGTTTTTACTTGTAAGCAGGAATCATGAGGATAGAATTATGGTCAGATTTGCCAAATGGAGGGCAGGGGAGAGCTTTGTATGCATCTCTGTGTGTGGAGTAAAGGTAGTCTATAGTATTTTTTCCTCTGGTTGCACATGTGACATGCTGGCAGAAATTAGGTAAAACTGATTTAAGTTTGCCTACATTAAAGTCCCCGGCCATGAGGAGCACCACCATTTTCCAGATTAAGACATGAAGGTCAGTCAAAGTAATGATGGTCTGTCATTTCTCTTTGCTTATTTGAGCTGTTCCTGCCATAATATGGACTTGGTCTTTTACCAAACAGGGCTATCTTCTGTACACCAACCCTACCTTGTCACAACACAACCGTTTGGCTCAAACGCATTAGGAAGGAAAGAAATTCCACAAATTAACTTTTCACAAGGCACACCTGTTAATTTTACATTCATTCCAGGTGACTACCCCATTAAGCTGGTTGAGAGAATGCCAAGAGTGTGCAAAGTTGTCTTCAAAGTAGCAAAGGGTGGCTACTTTGAAGAATCTCACATATAAAATATATTTTGATTTGCTTAACAGTTTTTTGGTTACTACATGATTCCATATGTGTTATTTCATAGTTTTGATGTCTTCACTATTATTCTACAACGTAGTACATTTTTTAAATAAAGAAAAACCCTTGAATGAGTAGGTGTTCTAAAACTTTTGACTGGTACTATATATTCATTCATATGTATAAATGCAATTATTTTAAACACAATCTCAATGTTTAATCAAAGGTTTGTTCATTTCTAATAAATGTGTTTATCTTAGGTTTAAAATGAATAATGTGATACGACTAGTGATACTGTTCTATTATATGACCAGTGCATCTATATTTCTATCCACATATTGCCTCCTCAATGCAGTGTTTCCCCTAAATTCTTATTTGTTTTGTACATTTTTGCCTAGACACGGTTTTAAGATCAGAGTGACAAGTTACAACAAGTTACACATCTTATTCAGATTCTCATCAGATCGTCCGAATCCTGGAAATGTAGTCAACCCTATTCATATATACAGTGCATTCGGGAAGGTATTCAGACCCCTTGACATTTTCCACATCTGAATACTTTCCGAATGCACTGTATATGTGATACAGTGCCAAGATACAGTAACACTATGCTAGCTAAATCATTTGTTGGGTCAATATAACATTGGCTGGTGATGTTACTGAGATCAAGAGATATAATTAAACTGTCCTCGAATTTTCAGATGAGTTTCAAAGGAATAACATTTTATTTTCATGCATTTTGGAGTAGACTGTCCGTTAAAAAAAAAGTCAGTTACCTTTTCACAATTGTTCAACAAAAAAAAACTAGAAATTCCAGGAGGAGCATGCCCCCCCCGGGGACCCTCCCAGGAAGAACACACCTCTGACACCGCGGCTGAAAAAAATCCTAGGGGAAACACTGCTCAATGTAAAACTTAACAATCATGGTCCAAATAAGTATTGAATCACCAACTGCATGAGCATACCGACTGCCAATTAACGTTTACCTAATGCCACTGTCCAATATTCTCGAGTGGTGTTTGTGCAAAGTTATTTTATGTATCGTATTCCCTGGGCGTACCCCATTCATCGCAACAGAGCCTGGAGACATGGAATGCAGATTCAATATTACATTTACATTTAAGTCATTTAGCAGACACTCTTATCCAGAGCGACTTACACATTGGTGCATTCACCTTATGACATCCAGTGGAACAGCCACTTTACAATAGTGCATCTAAATCTTTTAGGGGGGGGGGGTGAGAAGGATTACTTATCCTATCCTAGGTATTCCTTAAAGAGGTGGGGTTTCAGGTGTCTCCGGAAGGTGGTGATTGACTCCGCTGTCCTGGCGTCGTGAGGGAGTTTGTTCCACCATTGGGGGGCCAGAGCAGCGAACAGTTTTGACTGGGCTGAGCGGGAACTGTACTTCCTCAGTGGTATGACTTTAAGAGGGTCCTGAAATAAGTACAGGCTCATCAGGAGCATGATCCCATATTGGCAATTAGCTCAGGGTAGGGCAGAGTTTATGAAGGTTGAAATGGTGGAAGGTTTACAGGAAACTCTAAGTAAAGTGCTAACCTAACTATGAGGGCTGTGAAGGGGAAGAGAGCAGGGGCTGTGTATTTATCAAGTGTCTCAGAGTAGGAGTGCTGATTCAGGATCAGTTTAGCGTGTCAGACAACAATGACAGGGCTGTGTATATATCAAGCGTCTCGGAGTAGGAGTGCTGATTCAGGATCAGTGACAGGATCAGACAACAATGACAGGGCTGTGAGATTTGCTTTGTGAATGGCATTGCCCCCTGGCACAACCCCTGTTATAAAGCAAATATCCTGCAATTCTACATATTTTGACATGGCTTAGGCATATGACCAAGGTGGAAAATGTAAAAATTCAGGATGCTTTGCACACGAAATGAACAATTTGACGACTTTGTTACTTTGAGATTACTTGGGGATTACATTTACAGTAACATTTTTATATTAATGCTCGATGGTAGTGGGTAACCAAATAATAGATTGTGGTCTCCTTGTCCATAGACTGTTTCAAGGTAAGGACACAAACAGTTTGGAATTTGGTTGAGCTCTCTTTAAAAACAGGGCTGTCGGAAACTCCTGCTTGCTCTCCAGGAGGGTTGGCCTCTCTGGGTGTTTGAAAATGTTCTTGTTACAACAATTCATTTCTCAAAAATCGCACAACCTTCAAGAAAAATCGAATGAATATCAATATTCAGGTGGTTTATGCCTACGAGTTGAAGATCCTTGCCATCAGCTTACTCTACATAGACCAAATAGCTCGACTCTGCGAAGTGCAAGAAGTGTGAATGCACTGACTTCAGCAGAGGCTGTATCACTGTAAACGCTGTGGCGCCAATGCAGACATCGGATTGTCCATGCAGCTGCAGTCACACTTCTTGCGCTCCACGGAGCAGCGTAGAGCTGTTGTTAAGGAAGTTGTCAAAGAAGTGGGTTTGGGTTTATAAAAGGCCTCCCGCCCTCACATCAGGGTAGCCTAGTGGTTAGAGCATTGGACTAGTAACCGAAAGGTTGCAAGTTCGAATCCCCGAGCTGACAAGGTACAAATCTGTCGTTCTGCCCCTGAACAGGCAGTTAAACCCACTGTTCCTAGGCCGTCATTGAAAATAAGAATGTGTTCTTAACTGACTTGCCTAGTTAAATTAAACATTTCTTTTTTTTTTTTAACAATCATGTCAATGGGGAGCTATACGGAGCCCTCTGCACTGTTACAAAATGTGAGAGGTGCACGGCGATGCAGTTCAGAGCTCAATTTGGCCTCTGGAGGCTCTGTAATTGCTTCACATCATCCATACAGCGTCTCTGACCACATTTTCGGATCAAGCAGAAATGGTCTCTTATGCTAAGCTAACTGTTAAGCGCTGCAGGGCTGGGAAGTGTAAGTGTAGTCTTATATGCTAAGCTATGTATGGGGCAAACGCAATGAAACCCACAGTGTCTGTCTGTGCACTACAAAAGAGAATGTTTTAATTAAACTTGAAAGTAGTTGTTTTTCCTCACCCACTTAGCCCAATCCACTTATTCGGTTTTGAGACTTACTCTTGGTTAAAACTAGAGATGTGACAAATGGACAATTTAGCTTAACATTTAAACAGCCATTTTGTAAATGTCAATTACAATTTACAATGCAGAATAATGGTCCTATTTATTTTGCTTGACTGCTAGCGCTGGGCAATGAAGTTATATGTACCGCAACCCTTTACAGACAGAACGCAGCTACAGCAACATGTCAATGGCGACAATTGATAACTTTTCAGGCAATTAAAAAGTGCCGTATCAGGTCTGTACCTGTAAAATGTTCTGTATTTTTTCCCTGACAACAATAAACATAGCTGATTGATGTGCTTCTGTGTTGTGTTTTATGGTATGCTAGATGTGTTACATTTCTACTAAATGTCTTGGTAAGTCATGGTATTGAACTCACTTTAAAGTACAGCCCCCTCGGGCCAAACCCTCCCCTACCTGGATGACGCTGGGCAAATTGTGCGCCCCCCTATAGAACTCCCGATCACAGCCGGTTGTGATACAGCCTGGGATCAAACCCGGGTCTGTAGTGACGCCTCTAGAACTGCAATGCAGTGCTTAGATTGCTGTGCCACTCGGGAGGCCCCTTAAAGTACTTTTTAGGAGAGAGTGGTCTGCGCGCAGGCAAGCAGGCTACACACATCACAAAAGCTAACTTTGAGGGTTGTGAAACAGGACATGAAAACACATGCTAAGCTAACAAGGATAACGACGTACAGTAGTGTACACACTGAGCCTGCTAATGAATAAATGTTGCCTTCACAAGACTTTGTAGAAGTAATACATCTGCAAAAGTCACAAAAACGTCTGTTAACTGTGGTGTGGGAACGTCAGTCTGCAATTTTCAGTATATTGTTGACATGCCTTTTGTGATACTTGAGCAGTGCACTTTAGATAGCTCTGATCCAAAATGGAGTCCTCACAAAGGGATGCCTTTGGGAGTTTCCTCCTGCCTAATTCTCTAATGCTCAGCACTTTCCCCCAGTTTCCAGAAACTAAATCATTCATGGGCGTGTTGTGTTGCCATTAGGCTGCGTCGACACCTCCGATAAGTTCTGAAGCACAAAACCATAACAGCATTTCAATGGCAGCCCAAACAGAGCGTGAGTAATTTGCTAGTCTTGATTGACTCAGAGTGGTTATGTGTTCTGAGTCATACACAATGCAAACTTTTTGCACCCAGAACCAAATCTTGCGCGCAGCAAAACATCCTCCAATCACCAACTTCCCCTTCTGAAAAGTCCACCTGTGTTTACAATGCTTTGCAGTGAACATCCCCACCTCCACTTCAAACACCACCCCCACAAATTAATACTTTTTCAAAAGAATCAGAAATGCTATACCAGAACATGCAGTGTGCAGATTCCCCTTTTTCACCTTTTATGTATCCCCAAACCCCAAGCTAACCTGTAAGGACAAGTCAGCCAAAGGACAGTGTTTATTCATTACAGACCTGGTTATGTCAATGTTAGGTCAATAGAGTACAGTAAATACGGATCTATCAAGTAAAGATGAATGGGGTTTAACCGCAAGCAGGGTTCTAGACTTGATGTGGTCGCACCAATTTTTTAACACATCATTTAAACGTTATCTTTAATTTGCGGGCTGAGCAAGTAGCCAATAATGACCTACGGAGGAGGGTAGGTCATAATTGGCTACTTGCTCAGCCCGCAAAAAAAAAAAATACAATTTCAACTTGACAATATCATATTGATTGATTGTTTGGAGAGAGAAAAATAAATCCTCGGCTCAATCTCAAAAAGGGTGTTAATTGTTAGTGATTTTGAACTGTCGCTTTACAGTTGTAGGTCCCTATACAATTTGTTTCATCTTTTGGTAAATTGTGGTATTTTTCCTGGTGTTTTGTCAGGTTTTCACTCTCAAAATCACACTTTGTTACAGAAGAATTACAACAGTTGAATGTCCACAACAATGCTTAAACCACATCAGAACACTTGAGGTCTGGGAATAAAAAAAAGATTGCGCTTAGCTAGAGACTGTTATGTTTGGCTAGTGGAGTTTTTGTACTGTATAATGCACAGTGTAGGAAACATGTTATGGCAGAGTTTGCAAAACAAATGGCCCGTGATTAACACAAATCATTGTGATATCATTCTGCCAGGTAGGCCTACTTTGCAGCCAACATTTAATTGGGAAGGTTTTTTGGGGGGAAAGCCATTAGAAATGTCTACTCAAACAGCACATGACGACTGAATTGCAAAGACCAGCAACAACAAAACAATTCACTGGCACCCCAAGCAACCAATAAAAATTGGCGCCGCACTGCAGTTGAGCCCCTCTATTAGTATTTCTGCTTCAAACAGTTTGTTCAATAAGGTACAACCGGCAGTGTCGATGTCTTATGGGATTGTCTCATAAATATAGCGTGAAATCAAAGAGTTGACCACTAAAACAATGTCAAATGGCAGCCTCGTCAAATGCAGTATACTTAGGATTCACAGGTGTTCAGTTCAATGCACTTGTCATTGAATTGAACATTTCAAAAGCGTTGCACTTTAACCTTGCCATTTTCACATCTTGTACGCAAATAGCATGATATGCCACACTGGGCTCAACTGTTGATTGGACTCAAATGTCAAGAAGGAAGACTGTAGTTGTACTTCCAAATTTGACATAATACCTTGGTATCGACTTAACTCGAGTTTTGACACAAATCCCCCATAACTCACAATTCACACAAGACCCCGAGTAACACTCGCAAGGGAAGAAGCACAAAGGCACTAGACCTAAAATTAACTCTGTTTAACACACGTTCTGCTATGGGTAGGATTATTGCCTGACTGGACGTCGAGTTAGACACACACTTCACACTGGATGCATCCATTGGTTTGCTCCATTACCACGTTAGCTAAATAAATGAGGTGTGATGTCTAGTAAGTACCATTGTAACTAAACGTGAACTTTTCCAATATCAACTCAACCGATGAAGTTGACATGACATACACTATATAAGCAAAAGTATGTGGACACCCCTTCAAATTAGTAGATTTGGCTATTTCAGCTACATCTGTTCACCGCCATGCAATCTCCATAGACAAACATTGGCAGTAGAATGGCCTTACTGAAGAGCTCCGTGACTTTCAACGTGGCACCTCCATAGGATGCCAGTTCGTCAAATGTCTGCCCTGCTAGAGCTGCCCCCGGTAAACTGTAAATACTGTTATTGTGAAGTGGAATCTTCTATGAGCAACAACGGCTCAGATGCAATGTCGTAGGCCACACAAGCTCACCGAACAGGACCGGCGAGTGCTGACGTGAGTAGCACGTAATAATAGTCTGTCCTCGGTTGCAACACTCACTACCAAGTTGCAAACTGCTTCTGGGAGCAACGTCAGCACGTGAACTGTTCGTCAGGAGCTTCATGAAATTTGTTTCCATGGCCGGACAGCCAAACGCAAACCTAAGATCACCATGCGCAATGTCAAGCGTTGGCTGGAGTGGTGTAAAACTCACTGCCATTGGACTCTGGAGCAGTGGAAACGTGTTCTCTAGAGTGATGAATAACGCTTCACCATCTGGCAGTCCAACTGAAGAATATGAGTTGAGCTCATGCCAGGAGAACTTTACCTGCCCCAATGCATAGTGCCAAATGTAAAGACTGGTGGAGGAGGTCAGTCTTGAGGTATCTCTAGAGGCGTCACTACAGACACCCTGGTTCGATTCCAGGCTGAATCGCAACCGGCCATGATTGGAAGTCCCATAGAGCGGCGCACAATTGGCCCAACGTCGTCCGGGTTTGGCCAGGGTAGGCCGTCATTGTAAATAATAATTTGTTCTTAACCGACTTGCCAAGTTAAATAAAATAAATAAATGAGTCAGTTGTCTGGATACTGTAGAGAGAGATAAAGTCCTTCTGTAGCTCAGTTGGTAGAGCATGGCGCTTGTAACGCCAGGGTAGTGGGTTCGATTCCCGGGACCACCCATACATAGAATGTATGCACACATGACTAAGTCGCTTTGGATAAAAGCGTCTGCTAAATGGCATATATTATTATTATTATATTTCGGCCTCTTGACGTGTAAGGACGTACTGACCTTTAGGCATTGTCTCTCATCACGGAGATGAGAGAGCACATAAATTAAGGTCGAGCCTACAGTACAAGATATTGTAACGAATCAATCCTCACTGTAATAAATTAGATCATCAAGAGTCAGAAGTTTAAGTCAGAACAATTCTCGCTATTTAGACTACATGGTATTGAATCCTCTCCAAATAACCAAATTAACATCAGATGTTGCACTCTCTCTCCCTCTCTCGCATACAATGCTTGCATAACTACAGCCAATAACCTAGCAGAGTGCTGGCATGGTAACCATGGTTTTCGACTTGAATGGATTCTTCTGGGTTTGTGTGGTGTCTGGCGTGACATTCCCTTGAGAGGCCACAGAGAGAACGGAATACAAAGCAGTACCCTCGCTGAAGCATAGTGAATCGTGACAAACTGTGGACACAAACGCAATAGTTTTTAAAATATCCATTATGTGGAGAAAAAAAAGGGGGCAAATTATACCATTATTGATTAGAGAAATGTAGGGCTATAAGACTGATTATCATCTGATAAGCTGTTGATGACCGACAGTAGCACTCATACTCACAGTGTAAGGTTGCTATAACACACATAACACACAGTTTCTAAACTGATCAACTCAGATTAACTGACTATCAATGTACATTTCTGGAGCATGACGGCAGAGTTGGCTACATCAAAAGGTCAACTTTCCATCCTGCGCTAACCTGTTGCTCTCACTTTGGTGAGGCATTTACATATCACTGCAATGTGGAAGCACCTTTTTCTGCCAGTCTACCTTGGGGTGATCATGCCTCTGGGTATTCTTAACCAATTTACGGGGAAGATTCAATAAAAGGCTGCCTAATATGCAGTCCTGACAGTTAATTTGCTCTGTATTACCCACATAAAAAAATACTATAGTACTGTATACTATGGTATAAATACTACAGTATTCAATGTATAGTTTTTGCGGCCTTTACTGTATTCGTGTAATGTTTAAGCTTAGTCGGCAAAAACATAAGTGAATACTTTAATATTTACTGTAGTATAATGTATTATTTACAGTTAACTATAGCATAAATACTGTAGTAAAATAAAACTGTAGTATATGCACTATGGTAATTAATGTAGTGTTTTTGCTGATACTGTAGTTTTTTTGCAGACTGTACTATACTGTAGTATTTCCCGTAGTGTTTTTGCAGACTGTACAATACTGTAGTATTTACTATGGTGTTTTTGTTTATAATTATCATTGACGTAGAAATGGAGGCTCTCTAAATACAAAAAAAAAATACTACATTTTCCATAACCTGTAGGTAGGTCGCGAGGTAGGACTGGGGTTTGAACAAATAGTTCTATTCTTTTCTATAACTTGTAGGTAACACAATATACTGTATGGTCTATGCATTTAGGTTTCTCATCTATGGAGGAGGGGAATGGGCAGGGTATATGCACATTAAAATGTTTTACTGTAGTGAAGTGTTTTTGCGGACATTTAACAGTATATTACAACATTCATTAGTAAATACTACACATGATCGATGGATACTACAGTGTACAATATACAATAGAATTCTATAATAAGTACTGCAGTATTCTATAGTAAACTATAGTATGTAAACATCAAAGAAGAGGACACCGCGGTTGCTGTAGTCAATTCTTGAATAGCTTTTCTTACTTTGAGAAAAAAAAGGAGTAGTCTTTTGTAGTTGGGAATAGTAATCTCCAGGTGTCCAGTAAATTATTTCAAGAGATGAAACTATATTTCTGGTGACCAACTGAAAACAGTACAACAACGTAACCAAAAAAGTGTTAAGCAAATATATTTTATATGTGAGATTCCTCAAGTAGCCACCCTTTGCCTTGACAGCTTTGCACATTCTTGGCATGTAAACCAGCTTCAATGTAATGCTTTTTCAAAAGCGTGGGAGTGTTAAGCAAATGCTATTTTATTGTGTGGTTTCCTTCTATTGTGTGGTTTCCTGATGGTCTTCCATGGTCTTCTATTGTGTGGTTTCCTGATGGTCTTCTATTGTTTCCTGATGGTTTCTATTGTGTGGGTTCTGATGGTCTTCTTCTATTGTGTGGTTTCCTGATGGTCTTCTATTGTGTGGTTTCCTGATGGTCTGATGGTCTTCTATTGTGTGGTTTCCTGATGGTCCTTCTTCTATTGTGTGGTTTCCTGATGGTCTTCTATTGTGATGGTTTCTATTGATGGTTTCCTGATGGTCTTCTATTGTGTGGTTTCCTGATGGTCTTCTATTGTGTGGTTTCCTGATGGTCTTCTATTGTGTGGTTTCCTGTGGTTTCTTCTGATGGTTTCCTGATGGTCTTCTATTGTGTGGTTTCCTGATGGTCTTCTTCTATTGTGTGGTTTCCTGATGGTCTTCTATTGTGGTTTCCTGATGGTTTCTTCTGTGGTTTCCTGATGGTCCTTCTTCTATTGTGTGGTTTCCTGATGGTCTTCTATTGTGTGGTTTCCTGATGGTCTTCTATTGTGTGGTTTCCTGATGGTCCTGTCTTCTATTGTGTTTCCTGATGGTCTTCTATTGTGTGGTTTCCTGATGGTCTTCTTCTATTGTGTGGTTTCCTGATGGTCTTCTATTGTGTGGTTTCCTGATGGTCTTCTATTGTGTGGTTTCCTGATGGTCCTGTCTTCTATTGTGCGGTTTCCTGATGGTCTTCTATTGTGTGGTTTGATGGTCCTGTCTTCTATTGGTCTGATGGTCTTCTATTGTGTGGTTTCCTGATGGTCTTCTATTGTGTGGTTTCCTGATGGTCTTCTATTGTGTGGTTTCCTGATGGTCTTCTATTGTGTGGTTTCTGATGGTCTTCTATTGTGTGGTTTCCTGATGGTCTTTCTATTGTGTGGTTTCCTGATGGTCCTGTCTTCTATTGTGTGGTTTCCTGATGGTCCTGTCTTCTATTGTGTGGTTTCCTGATGGTCCTGTCTTCTATTGTGTGGTTTCCTGATGGTCCTGTCTTCTATTGTGTTTCCTGGTTTATTGTGTGGTTTCCTGATGGTCCTGTCTTCTATTGTGTGGTTTCCTGATGGTCTTCTATTGTGTTTCCTGGTTTCTTCTGATGGTCCTGATCTTCTATTGTGTGGTTTCCTGATGGTCCTGTCTACTATTGTGTGGTTTCCTGATGGTCCTGTCTTCTATTGTGTGGTTTCCTGATGGTCCTGTCTTCTATTGTGTGGTTTCCTGATGGTCTTCTATTGTGTGGTTTCCTGATGGTCTTCTATTGTGTGGTTTCCTGATGGTCCTGTCTTCTATTGTGTGGTTTCCTGATGGTCCTGTCTTCTATTGTGTGGTTTCTGGTCTTCTATTGTGTGGTTTCCTGATGGTCTTCTATTGTGTGGTTTCCTGATGGTCCTGTCTTTCTGATTGTGTGGTTTCCTGATGGTCCTTCTTCTATTGTGTGGTTTCCTGATGGTCCTGTCTTCTATTGTGTGGTTTCCTGATGGTCTTCTATTGTGTGGTTTCCTGATGGTCTTCTATTGTGTGGTTTCCTGATGGTCTTCTATTGTGTGGTTTCCTGATGGTCTTCTATTGTGTGGTTTCCTGATGGTCTTCTATTGTGTGGTTTCCTGATGGTCTTCTATTGTGTGGTTTCCTGATGGTCCTGTCTTCTATTGTGTGGTTTCCTGATGGTCTTCTATTGTGTGGTTTCCTGATGGTCTTCTATTGTGTGGTTTCCTGATGGTCCTGTCTTCTATTGTGTGGTTTCCTGATGGTCCTGTCTTCTATTGTGTGGTTTCCTGATGGTCTTCTATTGTGTGGTTTCCTGATGGTCTTCTATTGTGTGATTTCCTGATGGTCCTGTCTTCTATTGTGTGGTTTCCTGATGGTCTTCTATTGTGTGGTTTCCCGATGGTCCCGTCATCTATTGTGTGGTTTCCTGATGGTCCTGTCATACTATTGTGTGGTTTCCTGATGGTCCTGTCTTATATTGTGTGGTTTCCTGATGGTCCTGTCATACTATTGTGTGGTTTCCTGATGGTCCTGTCTTATATTGTGTGGTTTCCTGATGGTCTTCTATTGTGTGGTTTCCTGATGGTCCTGTCTTCTATTGTGTGGTTTCCTGATGGTCCTGTCTTCTATTGTGTGGTTTCCTGATGGTCCTGTCTTCTATTGTGTGGTTCCTGATGGTCCTGTCTACTATTGTGTGGTTTCTGATGGTCTTCTATTGTGTGGTTTCCTGATGGTCCTGTCTTCTATTGTGTGGTTTCCTGATGGTCCTGTCTTCTATTGTGTGGTTTCCTGATGGTCTTCTATTGTGTGGTTTCCTGATGGTCTTCTATTGTGTGGTTTCCTGATGGTCCCGTCTTCTATTGTGTGGTTTCCTGATGGTCCTGTCTTCTATTGTGTGGTTTCCTGATGGTCCTGTCTTCTATTGTGTGGTTTCCTGATGGTCTTCTATTGTGTGGTTTCCTGATGGTCTTCTATTGTGTGGTTTCCTGATGGTCTTCTATTGTGTGGTTTCCTGATGGTCCTGTCTTCTATTGTGTGGTTTCCTGATGGTCCTGTCTTCTATTGTGTGGTTTCCTGATGGTCCTGTCTTCTATTGTGTGGTTTCCTGATGGTCTTCTATTGTGTGGTTTCCTGATGGTCTTCTATTGTGTGGTTTCCTGATGGTCTTCTATTGTGTGGTTTCCTGATGGTCTTCTATTGTGTGGTTTCCTGATGGTCCTGTCTTCTATTGTGTGGTTTCCTGATGGTCTTCTATTGTGTGGTTTCCTGATGGTCCTGTCTTCTATTGTGTGGTTTCCTGATGGTCCTGTCTACTATTGTGTGGTTTCCTGATGGTCCTGTCTTCTATTGTGTGGTTTCCTGATGGTCCTGTCTACTATTGTGTGGTTTCCTGATGGTCCTGTCTTCTATTGTGTGGTTTCCTGATGGTCTTCTATTGTGTGGTTTCCTGATGGTCCTGTCTTCTATTGTGTGGTTTCCTGATGGTCCTGTCTTCTATTGTGTGGTTTCCTGATGGTCCTGTCTTCTATTGTGTGGTTTCCTGATGGTCTTCTATTGTGTGGTTTCCTGATGGTCCTGTCTTCTATTGTGTGGTTTCCTGATGGTCCTGTCTTCTATTGTGTGGTTTCCTGATGGTCCTGTCTTCTATTGTGTGGTTTCATGATGGTCCTGTCTTCTATTGTGTGGTTTCCTGATGGTCTTCTATTGTGTGGTTTCCTGATGGTCTTCTATTGTGTGGTTTCCTGATGGTCTTCTATTGTGTGGTTTCCTGATGGTCCTGTCTTCTATTGTGTGGTTACCTGATGGTCCGGTCTTCTATGGTCCTGATGGTCTTTCTATTGTGTGGTTTCCTGATGGTCTTCTATTGTGTGGTTTCCTGATGGTCTTCTATTGTGTGGTTTCCTGATGGTCTTCTATTGTGTGGTTTCCTGATGGTCTTCTATTGTGTGGTTTCCTGATGGTCCTGTCTTCTATTGTGTGGTTTCCTGATGGTCTTCTATTGTGTGGTTTCCTGATGGTCCTGTCTTCTATTGTGTGGTTTCCTGATGGTCCTGTCTTCTATTGTGTGGTTTCCTGATGGTCTTCTATTGTGTGGTTTCCTGATGGTCCTGTCTTCTATTGTGTGGTTTCCTGATGGTCCTGTCTTCTATTGTGTGGTTTCCTGATGGTCTTCTATTGTGTGGTTTCCTGATGGTCTTCTATTGTGTGGTTTCCTGATGGTCCTGTCTTCTATTGTGTGGTTTCCTGATGGTCTTCTATTGTGTGGTTTCCTGATGGTCTTCTATTGTGTGGTTTCCTGATGGTCCTGTCATACTATTGTGTGGTTTCCTGATGGTCCTGTCATACTATTGTGTGGTTTCCTGATGGTCCTGTCATACTATTGTGTGGTTTCCTGATGGTCCTGTCTTCTATTGTGTGGTTTCCTGATGGTCCTGTCTTCTATTGTGTGGTTTCCTGATGGTCCTGTCTTCTATTGTGTGGTTTCCTGATGGTCCTGTCTTCTATTGTGTGGTTTCCTGATGGTCCTGTCTTCTATTGTGTGGTTTCCTGATGGTCTTCTATTGTGTGGTTTCCTGATGGTCTTCTATTGTGTGGTTTCCTGATGGTCTTCTATTGTGTGGTTTCCTGATGGTCCCGTCTTCTATTGTGTGGTTTCCTGATGGTCCTGTCTACTATTGTGTGGTTTCCTGATGGTCCCGTCTACTATTGTGTGGTTTCCTGATGGTCCTGTCTTCTATTGTGTGGTTTCCTGATGGTCCTGTCTTCTATTGTGTGGTTTCCTGATGGTCTTCTATTGTGTGGTTTCCTGATGGTCTTCTATTGTGTGGTTTCCTGATGGTCTTCTATTGTGTGGTTTCCTGATGGTCCTGTCTTCTATTGTGTGGTTTCCTGATGGTCTTCTATTGTGTGGTTTCCTGATGGTCTTCTATTGTGTGGTTTCCTGATGGTCTTCTATTGTGTGGTTTCCTGATGGTCTTCTATTGTGTGGTTTCCTGATGGTCCGGTCTTCTATTGTGTGGTTTCCTGATGGTCCTGTCTACTATTGTGTGGTTTCCTGATGGTCCTGTCTTCTATTGTGTGGTTTCCTGATGGTCCTGTCTTCTATTGTGTGGTTTCCTGATGGTCTTCTATTGTGTGGTTTCCTGATGGTCTTCTATTGTGTGGTTTCCTGATGGTCTTCTATTGTGTGGTTTCCTGATGGTCCTGTCTTCTATTGTGTGGTTTCCTGATGGTCCCGTCTTCTATTGTGTGGTTTCCTGATGGTCTTCTATTGTGTGGTTTCCTGATGGTCCTGTCTTCTATTGTGTGGTTTCCTGATGGTCCTGTCTTCTATTGTGTGGTTTCCTGATGGTCCTGTCTTCTATTGTGTGGTTTCCTGATGGTCTTCTATTGTGTGGTTTCCTGATGGTCCGTCTTCTATTGTGTGGTTTCCTGATGGTCCTGTCTTCTATTGTGTGGTTTCTGATGGTCTTCTTGTGTGGTTTCCTGATGGTCTTCTATTGTGTGGTTTCCTGATGGTCCTGTCTTCTATTGTGTGGTTTCCTGATGGTCCTGTCTTCTATTGTGTGGTTTCCTGATGGTCCCGTCATACTATTGTGTGGTTTCCTGATGGTCCTGTCTTCTATTGTGTGGTTTCCTGATGGTCCTGTCTTCTATTGTGTGGTTTCCTGATGGTCTTCTATTGTGTGGTTTCCTGATGGTCCTGTCTTCTATTGTGTGGTTTCCTGATGGTCCTGTCTTCTATTGTGTGGTTTCCTGATGGTCTTCTATTGTGTGGTTTCCTGATGGTCTTCTATTGTGTGGTTTCCTGATGGTCTTCTATTGTGTGGTTTCCTGATGGTCCTGTCTTCTATTGTGCGGTTTCCTGATGGTCTTCTATTGTGTGGTTCCTGATGGTCCTGTCTTCTATTGTGTGGTTTCCTGATGGTCTTCTATTGTGTGGTTTCCTGATGGTCTTCTATTGTGTGGTTTCCTGATGGTCCTGTCTTCTATTGTGCGGTTTCCTGATGGTCTTCTATTGTGTGGGTTCCTGATGGTCCTGTCTTCTATTGTGTGGTTTCCTGATGGTCTTCTATTGTGTGGTTTCCTGATGGTCCCGTCTTCTATTGTGTGGTTTCCTGATGGTCCTGTCTTCTATTGTGTGGTTTCCTGATGGTCTACTATTGTGTGGTTTCCTGATGGTCCTGTCTTCTATTGTGTGGTTTCCTGATGGTCTTCTATTGTGTGGTTTCCTGATGGTCTTCTATTGTGTGGTTTCCTGGTGGTCTTCTATTGTGTGGTTTCCTGATGGTCCTGTCTTCTATTGTGTGGTTTCCTGATGGTCTTCTATTGTGTGGTTTCCTGATGGTCTTCTATTGTGTGGTTTCCTGATGGTCCTGTCTTCTATTGTGTGGTTTCCTGATGGTCCTGTCTTCTATTGTGTGGTTTCCTGATGGTCTTCTATTGTGTGGTTTCCTGATGGTCTTCTATTGTGTGGTTTCCTGATGGTCTTCTATTGTGTGGTTTCCTGATGGTCCTGTCTTCTATTGTGTGGTTTCCTGATGGTCCGGTCTTCTATTGTGTGGTTTCCTGATGGTCTTCTATTGTGTGGTTTCCTGATGGTCTTCTATTGTGTGGTTTCCTGATGGTCTTCTATTGTGTGGTTTCCTGATGGTCTTCTATTGTGTGGTTTCCTGATGGTCCTGTCTTCTATTGTGTGGTTTCCTGATGGTCTTCTATTGTGTGGTTTCCTGATGGTCCTGTCTTCTATTGTGTGGTTTCCTGATGGTCCTGTCTTCTATTGTGTGGTTTCCTGATGGTCCTGTCTTCTATTGTGTGGTTTCCTGATGGTCTTCTATTGTGTGGTTTCCTGATGGTCCTGTCTTCTATTGTGTGGTTTCCTGATGGTCCTGTCTTCTATTGTGTGGTTTCCTGATGGTCTTGTCTTCTATTGTGTGGTTTCCTGATGGTCCTGTCTTCTATTGTGTGGTTTCCTGATGGTCTTCTATTGTGTGGTTTCCTGATGGTCTTCTATTGTGTGGTTTCCTGATGGTCTTCTATTGTGTGGTTTCCTGATGGTCCCGTCTTCTATTGTGTGGTTACCTGATGGTCCCGTCTTCTATTGTGTGGTTTCCGATGGTCCCGTCTTCTATTGTGTGGTTACCTGATGGTCCTGTCTTCTATTGTGTGGTTTCCTGATGGTCCCGTCTTCTTTGTGTGGTTTCCTGATGGTCTTCTATTGTGTGGTTTCCTGATGGTCTTCTATTGTGTGGTTTCCTGATGGTCTTCTATTGTGTGGTTCCTGATGGTCCTGTCTTCTATTGTGTGGTTTCCTGATGGTCTTCTATTGTGGTTTCCTGATGGTCTTCTATTGTGTGGTTTCCTGATGGTCTTCTATTGTGTGGTTTCCTGATGGTCCTGTCTTCTATTGTGTGGTTTCCTGATGGTCCCGTCTTCTTTGTGTGGTTTCCTGATGGTCTTCTATTGTGTGGTTTCCCGATGGTCCCGTCATACTATTGTGTGGTTTCCTGATGGTCCTGTCATACTATTGTGTGGTTTCCTGATGGTCCTGTCATACTATTGTGTGGTTTCCTGATGGTCCTGTCTTCTATTGTGTGGTTTCCTGATGGTCTTCTATTGTGTGGTTTCCTGATGGTCCTGTCTTCTATTGTGTGGTTTCCTGATGGTCCTGTCTTCTATTGTGTGGTTTCCTGATGGTCTTCTATTGTGTGGTTTCCTGATGGTCTTCTATTGTGTGGTTTCCTGATGGTCTACTATTGTGGGTTTCCTGATGGTCCCGTCATACTATTGTGTGGTTTCCTGATGGTCCTGTCTTCTATTGTGTGGTTTCCTGATGGTCCTGTCTACTATTGTGTGGTTTCCTGATGGTCCTGTCTTCTATTGTGTGGTTTCCTGATGGTCCCGTCTACTATTGTGTGGTTTCCTGATGGTCTTCTATTGTGTGGTTTCCTGATGGTCCTGTCTTCTATTGTGTGGTTTCCTGATGGTCCTGTCTACTATTGTGTGGTTTCCTGATGGTCCCGTCTACTATTGTGTGGTTTCCTGATGGTCTTCTATTGTGTGGTTTCCTGATGGTCCTGTCTTCTATTGTGTGGTTTCCTGATGGTCCTGTCTACTATTGTGTGGTTTCCTGATGGTCCCGTCTACTATTGTGTGGTTTCCTGATGGTCCTGTCTTCTATTGTGTGGTTTCCTGATGGTCCTGTCTTCTATTGTGTGGTTTCCTGATGGTCCTGTCTTCTATTGTGTGGTTTCCTGATGGTCCTGTCTTCTATTGTGTGGTTTCCTGATGGTCTTCTTCTATTGTGTGGTTTCCTGATGGTCTTCTATTGTGTGGTTTCCTGATGGTCTTCTATTGTGTGGTTTCCTGATGGTCCGGTCTTCTATTGTGTGGTTTCCTGATGGTCCTGTCTACTATTGTGTGGTTTCCTGATGGTCCTGTCTTCTATTGTGTGGTTTCCTGATGGTCCTGTCTTCTACTGTGTGGTTCCTGATGGTCTTCTATTGTGTGGTTTCCTGATGGTCCTGTCTTCTATTGTGTGGTTTCCTGATGGTCCTGTCATCTATTGTGTGGTTTCCTGATGGTCCCGTCATACTATTGTGTGGTTTCCTGATGGTCCTGTCTTCTATTGTGTGGTTTCCTGATGGTCTTCTATTGTGTGGTTTCCTGATGGTCTTCTATTGTGTGGTTTCCTGATGGTCTTCTATTGTGTGGTTTCCTGATGGTCCTGTTTTTATTGTGTGGTTTCCTGAAATATCAAAAACTCTGAACCAATTTATTTGGATTAAGGTCAAAAAGCATTAAACATTTATGGCAATTTAGCTAGCTAGCTTGCTGTTACTCGCTAATTTGTCCTGGGTTATTAACATTGGGTTGTTATTTTATGTGAAATGCACAAGGTCCACTACTCTGACAATCCACATGAGAAAGGAATTTGGTTTACCGTTTTGTCATCTCTCCTCCTTCTTCAGGCTTCTTTTTACTTATTTGGACTTTATATGGAGGTTGGCAACCAACTTTACTGTGCATTACTACAACAACTGGAGTGTGGACATCAGTTCATCTTTCAATCACCCACGTGGGTATATGCTCCTAAACACCAAAGAGGACATGGCATATGGGTATATGCTCTTAAAAACCAATGAGGAGATGGGAAAGGCCGGACTTGCAGCGCATTGAGTATCACAAATAGAACCAATTTCTATTTTAGCGCCTGGCCACACAAACGCTCGCTGAGGTGCGCTAGCAGTGTGGGTGCAATGATTGAATAACATGTATTGTTCATTTATTTTGCAACGCAAGCGTTGTGGTCAGCATGTGAGCCCAAAATGACGGCAATCAATTACCGGCTCTCGCTATAGAAATATCTGCATCCCAAATGGCACCATATTCCCTACATAGCGCACTCCCTTTGACCAGAACCCATAGCACTGCTTTTCTCTGGACAAAAGTAGTGCACTAAGTAGGGAATAGGGTGCCATTTGGGAAATATTCAAGGTCTCACTTGACACTCGCTGAGGCTTTGCAAAGCACCCCTCTCTCTCATCAAAGCAATTGCATTGTGTTTCCATAGCTATCAATATGCCCACTGACAACGGTTGTTTGCACTCTGAATAGCTGCATGGGGAAATGGATATGTCAAACATGACTAAGAGGTGTGTGTGCGTGTGAGTCACGGAAAAGGGAGAATATCTTGCAGGTGGAGAATGTATCTCTCAGAAGAAAATGTAGATAAAAATCACCATGCTTTGCTGATGTGAGAGACAAGACTGAGTTATTGTTCAAATGTGACTTGGGGGAAAAGTTTGGGTTAGGACTTAATCAGTCTGTTACGTTCCCCCAAAATAAACCAACAACTGTCGCTCAACAGAAAAGGGGAACTAACAAATGAGCCACTGAAAACCAAAACAAAAGAGGTGGGATTTTAAAATGGGTTCTGAAAGGAATCCTACTGGCTGGAGCTGAATCTCAAATCACCCCCTTTCCATCGGCCCTCCATTTGTCACAAAGCTGAGGGAGTGAAAATTAGAGGGTGCAGGGCAGTGGTCACCAACTGGTCGAGAGCGATCAACTAGGCCTTCCTTGTTGATCAAACATTTCACATTAAAAAAACAACAACGATAAAGCCTTGCATCCCTATTTTTTTTTATTTGGTTTCACACTTTCACAGTAGGTACACTTGATTCAGCAGCCCTAGTGCCAGGAAGGAAAAGTTGTTTAAGTTGTTATTCAGCACTGTCAACACTTCGTTCAAAGTTTTATAAGCGACGTGTTCTGATAAACTTTTTATTATCAGCGGCTTGTGTCTTTTTAATATAAAGGAATTTTTTCACTTCCTCCGCTCAACAAAATGAATTGGTGCATGAAGCAGAAATAATGCAGTGATGTGTTTCGCCATCCGCTGGGATACTGTCCCCTTTTCTCAGCGGAGGGAGGGAGAGCAGAGGGACGGTGAGTTGGGGGAGAGGCAGCCTTACCGCTGCTCCCTCCCTCCCGTCACAATGACCATCAGCTGGGAGACTGTCCCCTTTTCTCAGCGGAGGGAGGGAGAGCAGAGGGACGGTGAGTTGGGTGAGAGGCAGCCTTACCGCTGCTCCCTCCCTCCCGTCACAATGACCATCCGCTGGGAGACTGTCCCCTTTTCTCAGCGGAGGGAGGGAGAGCAGAGGGACGGTGAGTTGGGTGAGAGGCAGCCTTACCGCTGCTCCCTCCCTCCCGTCACAATGACCATCAGCTGGGAGACTGTCCCCTTTTCTCAGCGGAGGGAGGGAGAGCAGAGGGACGGTGAATTGGGTGAGAGGCAGCCTTACCGCTGCTCCCTCCCTCCCGTCACAATGACCATCAGCTGGGAGACTGTCCCCTTTTCTCAGCGGAGGGAGGGAGAGCAGAGGGACGGTGAATTGGGTGAGAGGCAGCCTTACCGCTGCTCCCTCCCGTCAGAATGACCATCAGCTGGGAGACTGTCCCCTTTTCTCAGCGGAGGGAGGGAGAGCAGAGGGACGGTGAGTTTGGGGAGAGGCAGCCTTACCGCTGCTCCCTCCCTCCCGTCAGAATGACCATCAGCTGGGAGACTGTCCCCTTTTCTCAGCGGAGGGAGGGAGAGCAGAGGGACGGTGAGTAGCCACGCCGCTGCTCCCTCCCTCCCGTCAGAATGACCATCAGACGCATGCCATCAGTCCAGTAAAAATATATATATATATATATATATATTGGGCCAAAAGCCAACTGCACAAATTTCATTGCTACAGAACTGTTTTTAATTGATTCATGTTGCATAGGCTTACAGTCTATGCAAGTTTTTATGTCACGTTTTTAAAAAATTGGAGGGGTAGGTCTCAGCTTGACTCAGAAAGTGATCTTGAGGTTGGTGACCACTGGTATAATTAGACCATCAGATAGACAGTTTGACCGAGCCAGAAAGGCTCTAGACTCCAAAGTGAAGTACTATCCAGACACACACTGAAATATGTTTGTAGTTTGCGCAATAGAATGGAGAGGTGTGCCTAATTATGTGCCACGTGCATTTGTTTATGTCTGAATTTGAGACTTGACACATGTAGCAGATTAATTCTCCATAATTAAATATTTAACTGTTATTTAGGCTGATACATTTGCAAACATTTATACAATAAATAACCTGTTTTTGCTTTGTCATTATGGGGAATTGTGTGTAGATTGAGGGGGAAAAATAATTTAATCCATTTTATAATAAGGCTGTAACGTAACAAAATGTTGAAAAAGTCCAGGGGTCTGAATACTTTCTGAATGCACGCCACGGTAAGCCTATACGAAACATAGGCCTTATTTTAAGTGTTTCAAAAAATCCCATATGGGAAAAATTAATGATGGAAAAACTATTGGAAACATTTCCTTGTTTGGCTGCTAGGTTTTATGGGTATTATGACACCTACTGTGGTACTCTATTGCAACAGCATTGTCAGATGTCAACACCTTGTCATGTGTTTAATTATGTCAGTGGCCATATTAATATGATATTGCATCATTCTGAGATAAGCAGCACAACCGCAATAAAGATGACCTGGAACACCATGAGGTCTTAGTCTTGTCACGGGCTTTGGTTTTTGTTTTCAATTTTGTCTCTATTTGGGTGTGGACGTGCACGAATTGGAGTCATCCTCGTTGGTCAGGATGTGTTGCACCTGTCGCCTCAGTCATTCGTTTCAAATGTGCCGGCCCTTGTAGGGCTGTGGCGGTTATGCACAGCCATTTTCAGGTCTCTCCAGAGTTGTTAGATTGGGTTCAAGTCCAGGCACTGCGGGAGAGGCAGCCTTACCGCTGCTCCCTCCCTTGTCAGAATGACCATCCGCTGGCAGACTGTCCCCTTTTCTCAGCGGAGGGAGGGAGAGCAGAGTGACGGTGAGTTGCGGGAGAGGCAGCCTTACCGCTGCTCCCTCCCTCCCGTCAGAATGACCATCCGCCGGGAGACTGTCCCCTTTTCTCAGTTGAGGGAGGGAGAGCAGAGGGACGGTGAGTTGGGGGACATTGAGACTTGTCCCAAAGCCACCCCTGTGTTGTATTGGCTGTGTGCTCAGGGTCGTTGTCCTGTTTGTTAACCTTCACCCCAGTCTGTCCTGAGCGCTCTGGGAGAAGGCTTCATCAAGGATCTCTCTGTACTTTGCTTGGTTCATCTTTCCCTCAATCCTGACTAGTCTCCCAGCCCCTGCCACTGAAAAATATCCCCACAGCATGATGCTGCCACCACCATGGTGCTAGGTTTCCGCCAGACGTGACGCTTGGCATTCAGGTCAAAGAGTTCAATCTTGGTTTCATCAGACCAGACAATCTTGTTTCTCATGGTCAGAGTCCTTTAGGTGACTTTTGGCAAACTCCAAGTGAGCTGTCAAGTGCCTTTTACTGAGGAGTGGCTTCTGTCTGGCCACTCTATCATAAAGGCCTGATTGGTGGAGTGCTGCAGAGATGGTTGTCCTTCTGGAAGGATCTCACATCTCCACAGAGGAACTCTGGAGCTCTGTCTAGAGGGGCCATAGGGTTCTTGGTCACTTCCCTGAGCTCTAGCAAGAGTCTTAGAGGTTCTAAACTTCTTTTTAAAAAAATGTGTTACTTGGGACCTTCAATGCTGCAGACATTTTTTGGCATCCTTCCCCCAGATCTGTGCCTGGACACAATCCTGTCTCGGAGCTCAATATATATATAACGACCTCATCTATCACCGGTATCACTGATATGGTTATTGATATTGTTCTTCTACATACTGTCTAACTACATAGAACTACCTCATCTATCACCGGTATCACTGATATGGTTATTGATATTGTTCTTCTACATACTGTCTAACTACATAGAACTACCTCATCTATCACCAGTATCACTGATATGGTTATTGATGTCGTTCTAGTACATAGTGTATATTATTTTGTTATTTCTCTACTCGCATTGACACTTTTTATATTTATTTATATTGACACTATTTCTGATATTGCTACTATGCAAGTGCCCATTTGGCTGTACCGTTTGCACTTTCTGTAGAGACCCATCCACATAGCAAGCTGGGGTTATAGCATTTCCTTCACATGACCCATCTATTTAGACAAGTGTGTCTGGGTGTGATTACGGTCATCTATTGTATTTCATGAACATGTGTACATGTCTAGACAATAGAGACCCATCCACTTAGCTAGTTGTAGCTGTGGGATGGTTATAGCATTTCATTCACATGACCCTAGTCATTGGCAACTCCATTACCCGCAGTAATAGACTTAAAACTAATCATCCAGCGATCATACACTGTTTACCAGGGGGCAGGGCTACCGACGTTAAGGCTAATCTGAAGATGGTGCATGCTAAAGCTAAAACTGTCGAGTGTAGAGAGTATAGGGATATTGTTATCCACGTCGGCACCAACGATGTTAGGATGAAACAGTCAGAGGTCACCAAGCGCAACATAGCTTCAGCGTGTAAATCAGCTAGAAAGATGTGAAGGCATTGAGTAATTGTCTCTGGCCTCCACCCAGTGAGGGGGAGTGATGAGCTCTAAAGCAGAGTCTCAAAATTGAATCACTGGTTGAAAACTGTTTTCTGCCCCTCCCAAAAGATAGAATATGTCGATAATTGGCCCTCTTTCTGGGACTCACCCACAAACAGGACCAAGCCTGGCCTGTTGAGGAGTAAAGGACTCCATCCAAGCTGGAGGGGTGCTCTCCTCTTATCTACGAACATAGACAGGGCTCTAACTCCTCTAGCTCCACAATGAAATAGGGTGCAGGCCAGGCAGCAGGCTGTTAGCCAGCCTTCCAGCTTAGTGGAGCCTGCCACAAGCACAGTCAGTGTAGTCAGCTCAGCTATCCCCATTGAGACCGTATCTGTGCCTCGATCTAGGTTGGGCAAAACTAAACATGGCGGTGTTCGCTTTAGCAAACTCACTAGGATAAAGACCACCTCCATTCCTGTCATTATTGAAAGAGATCATGATACCTCACATCTCAAAATAGGGCTACTTAATGTTAGATCCCTTACTTCAAAGGCAATTATAGTCAATGAACTAATCACTGGTCATAATCTTGATGTGATTGGCCTGACTGAAACATGGCTTACGCCCAATGAATTTACTGTGTTAAATGAGGCCTCACCTCCTGGTTACACTAGTGACCATATCCCCCGCGCATCCCGCAAAGGCGGAGGTGTTGTTAACATTGACAATATCAAGTTTTTAATTCACCCCAAAAAATAATGGTTTTCATCTTTTGAGCTTCTTGTCATGCAATCTATGCAGCCTACTCAATCACTTTTTATAGCTACTGTTTACAGGCCTCCTGGGCCGTATACAGCATTCCTCACTCATTTCCCTGAATTCCTATCGGACCTTGTAGTCATGGCAGGTAATATTCACATTTTTGGTGACTTCAATATTCACATGGAAAAGTCCACAGACCCACTCCAAAAGGCTTTCGAAGCCATCTTTGACTCGTGGGTTTTGTCCAACATGTCTCCGGACTAACTCACTGCCACAGTAATACTCTGGGCCTAGTTTTGTCCCGTGAAATAAATGTTGTGGATCTTAATGTTTTTCCTCATAATCCTGGACTATCAGACCACCAATTTTTTACGTTTGCAATAGCATCAAATAATCTGCTCAGACCACAATCAAGGATCATCAAAAGCTGTGTTATAAATGCTCGACAACCCAAAGATTCCTAGATGCCCTTCCAGACTCCATCCACTTACCCAAGGACGTCAGAGTACAAAAATCAGTTAACCACCTGAGGAACTCAATTTAACCTTGCTCAATACCCTAGACGCAGTCGCACCCCTAAAAATAAAAATAAATGTGTCATAAGAAACTAGCTCCCTGGTTTACAGAAAATACCCGAGCTCTGAAGCAAGCTTCCAGAAAATTGGAACGGAAATGGCGCTACACCAAACTGGAAGTCTTCCGACTAGCTTGGAAAGACAGTACCGTGCAGTATCGAAGAGCCCTCACTGCTGTTCAATCATCCTATTTTTCCAACTTAATTGAGGAAAATAAGAACAATCCCAAATGTATTTTCGATACTGTCGCAAAGCTAACTAAAAAGCAGCATTCCCCAAGAGAGGATGGCTTTCACTTCAGCAGTGATACATTTATGAACTTCTTTGAGGAAAAGATCATTAGAAAGCAAATTACGGCCTCCTCTTTAAATCGGCTTATTCCTCCAAAACTCAGTTGTCCTGAGTCTGAACAACTCTGCCAGGACCGAGGATCAAGGGAGACATTCAAGTTTTTTTTAATACTATATCTCTTGACACATTGATGAAAATAATCAAGGCCTCTAAACCTTCAAACTGAATACTGGACCCTATTCCAACTAAACTACTGAAATAGCTACTTCCTGGGCAGGGCCTTCCTGTGTTGAACCAAATAAACAGCTCTCTATCCACCGGATGTGTACCAATCTCACTAAAAGTGGCATTAATAAAGCCTCTCTTGAAAAAGCCAAACCTTGACCCAGAAAATATAGAAAACTATTGGCCTGTATAGAATCTCCCATTCCTCTCAAAACATTTAGAAAAACCTGTTGCGCAGCAACTCATTGCCTTCCTGAAAACAAACAATGTATACGAAACGCTTCAGTCTGGTTTTAGACCCCATCATAGCACTGAGACTGCACTTGTGAAGGTGGTAAATGACCTTTTAATGATGTCAGACTGAGGCTTTGCATCTCTTAGACCTTAGTGCTGCTTTTCATACCATCCATCCCCACAGTCTGTTGGAGAGATCGGCAACTGTACATAGTCCATCGGTATTTAGCCCACCCCACTTACCTACCTCATCCCCATACTGTTTTTATTTTATTTACTTTACTGCTCTTTTGCACCAGTATCTCTACCTGCACATGTTCATCTGATCATATCACTCCAGTGTTAATCTGCTAAATTGTAATGATTCACTCCTATAGCCTATTTATTGCCTACCTCCTCATGCCTTTTGCACACAATGTATATAGATTCTATTTTTTCTACTATGTTATTGACTTGTTTATTGTTTACTTCATGTGTAACTCTGTGTTGTTGTCTGTTCACACTTATCTTGGCCAGGCCGCAGTTGCAAATGAGAACTTGTTCTCAACTAGCCTACCTGGTGAAATAAAAAACAAATTTGGTCTACACAGACAAGTTCTAGTCTGGTTTAGATCTTTTCTGTCAGAAAGATATCAGTTTGTCTGTGCGGGTGGTTTGTCCTCTGACAAATCAACTGTAAATTTTGGTGTTCCTCAAGGCTCCATTTTAGGACCACTATTGTTTTCACTATATATTTTACCTCTTGGTGATGTCATTCGGATGTCATTCATAATGTTAACTTTCACTGCTATGCGGACGACCCACAGCTGTACATTTTGATGAAACATGGTGAAGCCCCAAAATTGCCCTCCCTGGAAGCCTGTGTTTCAGACATAAGGAAGTGGATGGCTGCAAACTTTCTACTTTTAAACTCGGACAAAACAGAGATGTTAGTTCCAGGTCCCAAGAAACAAAGAGATCTTCTGTTGAATCTGACAATTAATGTTGGTGGTTGTACAGTCGTCTCAAATACAACTGTGAAGGACCTCAGCATTATTCTGGACCCTGATCTCTCTTTTGACGAACATATCAAGACTGTTTCAAGGATAGCTTTTTTCCAGGTACGTAACATTGCAAAAATCAGAAACTTTCGGTCCAAAAATTATGCCGAAAAATGTATCCATGCTTTTGTTTTGGTTCTAGTCAAGATTCTAGCCACCGGTTAGACTACTGCAATGCTCTACTTTCCAGCTACCCGGATAAAGCAATACATACACTTCAGTTAGTGTTAAAACACGGCTGCTAGAATCTTGACTAGAACCAAAACATTTGATCATATTACTCCAGTGCTAGCCTCTTTACACTGGCTTCCTGTTAAAATCAGCCAACATGTCAGATTTCAAAAAGGCTTTTCGGCGAAAGCATAAAATGCTATTATCTGAAGATAGCAAAACAGTAAACAAAGAGAGCGTAGCATATTTCAACCCTGCAGGAGCGACACAAAACAGAGAAATAAAATAGAAATCATGCCTTACCCTTGACGAACTTCTTTTGTTGGCACTCAAATATGTCCCATAAACATCACAAAATGGTCATTTTGTTTGGTTAATTCCATCGATATATATCCAAAAGGTCCATTTATTTGGCGCGTTTGATCCAGAAAAACACAGCTTCCAACTTGAGCAACGTCACTACAAAATATCTCAAAAGTTAGCTGTAAACTTTGCCAAAACATGTCAAACTACTTTTGTAATACAACTTTAGGTGTTTTTAAACGTTAATAATCGATCAAATTGAAGACGGGATGATCTGTGTTCAATACAGGAAGAAAACAAACTGATGATGAACAAACTCTCTCAAAAAGTCCACTTCAAGTGACACTCATTCAAGATGGCCGTATTTCTTCATTACAAAAAGGAATAACCTCAACCAATTTTTAAAGACTGGTGACATCCAGTGGAAGCGGTAGGGACAGCAAACAAGTCCCTTAGAAATCTGGTTTCCCAATGAAAACTCATTGAATAGACGAAAAAAATCTGAATGGTTTGTCCTTGGGGTTTTGCCTGCTACATAAGTTATGTTATACTCGCAGACATGATTCAAACAGTGTTAGAAACTTCAGAGTGTTTTCTATCCAAATCTACTAATAATATGCATATCTTATATTCTGGGGATGAGTAGCAGGAAGTTTAATTTGGGTACGCTATTTGTCCAAAAGTGAAAATGCTGCCCCCTATCCTGAAGAAGTTAAGGCAGGAGCTGATTTCAAAGTTTTACTGCTAACCTACATTACATGGGCAAGCTCCTATCTATCTTTCCGATTTGGTCCTGCTGTACATACCTACACGTACGCTATGGTCACAAGACGCAGGCCTCCTTATTGTCCCTAGAATTTCTAAGCAAACAGCTGGAGGTAGAGCTTTCTCCTATAGAGCTCAATTTTTATGGAATGGTCTGCCTATCCATGTAAGAGATGCAGACTCGGGCTCAACTTAAGTCTTTATTGAAGACTAATCTCTTTAGTAGGTCCTATGATTGAGTGTAGTCTGGCCCAGGAGTGTGAAGGTGAACGGAAAGGCACTGGAGCAACGAACCACCCTTGCAGTCTCTGCCTGGCCGGTTCCCATCTCTCCACTGGGATTATCTGCCTCAAACCCTATTACAGGGTCTGAGTCACTGGCTTAATGGTGCTCTTCCATGTCGTCCCTAGGAGGGGTGCGTCACTTGAGTGGGTTGAGTCACTGACGTGATCTTCCTGTCCGGGTTGGCGCCCCCCCATGGGTGTGCCATGGGGGAGATCTTTGTGGGATATACTCGGTCTTGTCTCAGGATGGTAAGTTGGTGGTGTGGGGGCTGTGCAGGGGCAAAGTGGGTGGGGTTATATCCTGCCTGTTTGGTGCTGTCCGGGGGTATCGTCGGACGGGGCCACAGTTTCTCCCGACCCCTCCTGTCTCAGCCTCCAGTATTTATGCAGCAATAGTTTGTGTCAGGGGGCTGGGGTCAGTCTGTTATATCTAGAGAATTTATCCTGTGTCCTGTGTGAATTTAAATATGCTCGCTCTACTTCTCTTTCTCTCTCTCAGAGGACCTGAGCCCTAGGACCATGCCTCAGGACTACCTGGCATGATGACTCCTACCTGTGCTGCCGTGCTGCTGCTCCAGTTTCAACTGTTCTGCCAGCGGCTATGGAACCCTGACGCGTTCACCGGACATGCTACATGTCCCAGACCTGCTGTCTTAAACTCTCTAGAGACAGCAGGAGTGGTAGAGATACTCTGAATGATGGGCTATGAAAAGCTAACTGACATTTACTCCTGAGGTGCCGACCTGTTGCACCCTCTACAACCACTGTGATTATTATTATTTTACCCTGCTGGTTATCTATTTGAACATATTGTATCAAGGTGCACAAAACATTCCTTTGATGTTTCAAGAATGGCCATGTACTGTTATAATCTCCACCCGGCACAGCCAGAAGAGGACTGGCCACCCCTCATAGCCTGGTTCCTCTCTAGGTTTCTTCCTAGGTTCTGGCCTTTCTAGGGAGTTTTTCCTAGCCACTGCCTTTCTACATCTGCATTGCTTGCTGTTTGGGGTTTTAGGCTGGGTTTCTGTACAACACTTTGTGACATCAGCTGATGTAAGAAGGGCTTTATAAATAAATGTAATTGATGTGACAAATAAACAGATTTTATTTGATATAGTGTGTGTTTACCAGAGACGGTAATGTGAAGAACATCATGACCTGCACCAAAGTCAGATTATGATACAGGCCAAGGACTAGATAAAGTGTACCTGGAGTTTTTTTCTTATTGTTGGCTACTACTTTTAGTCTTAAAATCTTTGGATGTTTACTACACTGCTCACCTTGATTAACACATGGCCTCACATGTGAATCCTTAAGGAGATGGGTGGGGATACGTCTTAAGAGGCTGTGGACGATGCTGAATGGGTGTAGACAAATGGGTGTAGACAAAGAAGAGCTGTCCAGTAGATGTACCAAAACATTCAAGGGCCATTGTCTCAAAAGTGGGGTTACAAGTTTATCAACTTTCAAAGCAGAATTACTTTCCCAATGTTCCTCAAAATAAATGAATTAAAAAAATAACAATTAAAGAGCAACAATAAAATAACAATAACGAGGCTATATACAGCGGGTACCGGTAAAGAGTCCATGTTTGGGGGCACAGGTTAGTCAAGGTAATTGAGGTAATATGTACATGTAGGTAGAGGTAAAGTGACTAAGCAGAGATAAAACAGAGAGTAGCAGCAACGTAAAGAATGGGGGGGTACCCAGAGTCTGGATAGCCATTTGATTAGCTGTTCAGGAGTCTTATGGCTTGGGGGTAGACGCGATTGAGAAGTCTTTTGGACCTACACTTGGCACTCTGCTACCGCTTGCCGTTCGGTACTAGAGAGAATAGTCAATGAGTAGGGTGGCTGGAGTCTTTGTCAATTTTTAGGGCCTTCCTCTGACGCCGCATGGTAAAGAGGTCCTGGATGGCAGGAAGCTTGGCCCCAGTGATGTACTGGGCCGTACGCACTACCCTCTGTAGTGCCTTGCGGGTGGAGGCCGAGCATTTGCCATACCAGGCGGTGATGGGACCAGTCAGGATGCTGTCGATGGTGCAGCTGAAGAACATTTTGAGGATCTGAGGACCCATGCCGAATCTTTTCATTCTCCTGAAGGGGAATAGGCGTTATCATGCCCTCTTCACGACTGTCTTGGTGTGTTTGGACAAAAATGGTGTCCATATCACCAATGAACTAAGGAACTTGAAGCTCTCAACCTGCTCCAGTACAGCCTCGTCGATGAGAATGAGGGTGTGCTCGGCCATCCTTTTCCTGTGGTCCACGATCATCTCCTTTGTTATTGATCACGTTGAGGGAGAGGTTGTTATCCTGGCACCACACTGCCAGGTCTCCTGACCTCCTCGCTATAGGCTTCCCATTAGCTCAGTGCGGATATTGCCTATAATCCATGGCTTCTGTTTCGGGTATGTATGTACGGTTACAGTGGGGATGACATCATCGATGCAGTTATTGATGTGGTGTACTCCTCAATGCCATCAGAAGAATATCGGAACATGTTCCAGTATGTGCTAGTATACAGTCATGTAAGCTTAGCATCTGCATCATCTGACCACATCTGTATTGAGCGAGTCATTGGTACTTGCTGATTTAGTTTTTGCTTGTAAGCAGGAATCAGGAGGACAGAGTTACGGTCAGATTTGCCAAATGGATGACGAGGGAGAGCTTTGTGTGCGTCTCTGTGTGGAGTAAAGGTGTTCGAGGTTATTTTCCACCATAATTTGCAAATAAATTCATTACAAATCCTACAATGTGATTTTCTGGATTTTTTTTCTCATTTTGTCTGTCATAGTTGAAGTGTACCTATGATGAAAATTACAGGCCTCTCATCTTTTTAAGTGGGAGAACTTGCACAATTGGTGGCTGACTAAATACTTCTTTACCCCACTGTACATGTTCACATACCCGAATCAATACTTTATAGAAGCTCCTTTGGCAGCGATTACAGCTGTGAGTATTTCTGGGTAAGTCTCCTAAGAGCTTTGCACACCTGGATTGTGCAACAATTGCCCATTAGTATTTTCAGAATTCTTCAATCTCTGTCAAATTGTTTTTTGATCATTGCTAGACAACCATTTTCAGGTCTTGCCATATATTATCTGGTAGATTGAAGTCAAAACTAACTCCCCCACTCAGGAACATTCACAGTCTTCCTGGTAAGCAACTCCAGTGTAAATTTGGCCTTGTGTTTTAGGTTAATGTCCTGCTGAAAGGTGAATTCATCTCCCAGTGCCTGGTGGAAAGCAGACTGAACCAGGTTCTCCTCTAGGATTTTGCCTGTGCTAAACTCCATTCCGTAGTTTTTTGTTTTGTTTAATTCTGAAAAACACCCCAGTCCTTAACAATTACAAGCATTCCCATATAATAATGCAGCCACCACTATGCTTGGAAATATGGATAGTGGTACTCATGTATGTGTTATATTGGATTTGCGCCAAACATTGTACACTTTGTATTCAGGACAAAGTATTCAATATCTGCTTTTTTTTTTGCCACCTATCAAAACCTGACCTTTTTTTTTTAGAGAGATTTAGAGAGATGATGTAGAGAGATGAGGTAGTCATTAAAAAAATCATGTTAAACACTTATGGCTAACAGAGTGAGTCCATTCAACTCATTATGGGACCTGGGATCGGTGTCCCTCCATTGGGACAGTTGAGCTAACGTGCGCTAATATGATTAGCACGAGGTGATAAGTAACAAGAAAATGTCCCAAGACATAGAAACATATAATATGGGCAGGAAGCTTAAATTCTTGTTAATCTAAATGCTATTACAGTGAATAAATACCATGCCATTGTTTGGGGAGAGTGCACAACAACAAATATATTTTATTCATGGCAACTAGTTAGATACACTCGCCTCAAGGTAAATAATGTACTTACATTCAGCAATCCTGCTCCGATTTGTCATGCTGAGGGTCACAGAGATAAAATGTAGTTCTGATTCTAAAGTTCTAAAGTTTTAACCCCTGCTGTTTCTGGGTATGTCATTTTTGACGAAAATTGGAGAGGAAAAAAAAGGTCCAAACCTGAAAAGGTTTTAAGATTTGTTTTACTCCTGATCTTATTTCAGCTTTTGCCATAAAAAAAGGGGTTGAATACTTGACTCAAGACATTTCAGATATTCATTTTTTTATTAATTTGTAAAACTTTCTAAAAACATAAATCCACTTTGACATTATTGGGTATTGGGTATTGTGCCAGTGACATAACATCTCAATGTAAAACCTTTAAAATCAGGTAGTAACACAACAAAAATGTGGGAAAAGTAAAGGAGTGTGAACACCATCTGAAGGCACTGTATTTTAATTTTTTTAGATTTTACCTTTATTTAACCAGGCAAGTCAGTTAAGAACACATTCTTATTTTCAATGACGGCCTGGGATCAGTGGGTTAACTGCCTGTTCAGGGGCAGAACGACAGATTTGTACCTTGTCAGCTCGGGGGTTTGAACTCGCAACCTTCTGGTTTCTAGTCCAACGCTCTAACCACTAGGCTACGCTGCCGCCCCAGCGGCATGACCTGGATTGCCTCTCTTTCCCATTTGTTTGCACTCATTAGCATATTTAACTAGCATCCTCCATGGAAATGAGCTACAACTTGTGCTAATTTTGTTAGCATTCTGGTAATAGATGAACATTCTGGCAATAGATTTTTTTGGCACCCCCATGTGTACTAAGCCGGTTATAACGTAAAGCAAGGATGAGAGAAGGACGGTATGAACATCTGGATACCACCTAACCCTACTTTATACTTTTATCTCTCTCTCTCTCTCTCTCTCAGCCCCGCAACCTCTTCATCCTCTAATCTTAACCTTCTCTCTAAATGTCTCTCTTTACCCTCTCTTCCCCTTTTTTTGACCCCTGTGCTTCGGTCTCTGACCTTGCCACTCTGTTCTGGTTCCTACCTAGTTCTCCTTTATTCCATAAGTTTTAACCCAGTGCCTCTGTTCATCTCTAGTCCCAATGGCTCTGTCCCTGCCAACTCTGGAGTCAAAATGTGCCTACCGGTTCACTCTTTGCGCTCCCCTTCCTGTATCAAGCACTGCTCTCGCATTTTCCTCAAGTATTGTCCCTGTAAAGAGCTTTTATTTTTTATTTGTTCATCCAACTTTGTCTTGTGCTACTATTTGTCAAATTGACAATACAGTATTCATGTCTGTGTGTGTGCGCATGTGTGGGGGGGTCAGAGACATGGGTCTTGAAAAACATAGTTGCATGTTTGGATACAAAACTACCACCCTAACAACGCGTGATTTGATGACTCTTCCCAGGCAACCGATCACCAAAAAGTATAATATGTGCAACCTAATCAATATTCGCTTTATGGAAATTGGATATGGAAAAAATCTACAACTAAAAACCTGAACGTTCCACATCAAAATTCCACCAATAACTTTTTCAACCAAAAGGCACCCTCTTCTGGGGCCAAATCAGCATATTGGAACATCAGAGACCACCGCTGTTCTGAGATCAGTAATTACCCCAAGGTCATCCAACTCAGTCTCATTATCCACCTTGGCACAAACTGCAGTGTGAGGGCGATTGGAAGGGCTTCCGGGAGAGAGTCTTGAACCGCTGCCATTAAGGTCGTTGGTGAGGCTACAAACTCACACACACATATAAAGTATACACATGACGGCAGGAGGTGAGAGAGGAGGACCAGTAATCGGAAGGTTGCTGGTTCAGAACCCAGGGGTGACTGCTGGCCAGCCTGCTGCGGACCCCTGACCTGATTCTCTCTCTCTGACCTGCTGTTTCGACCTCAAATCTCAGAATGCCTGATTATGAAAAGCCAACTGATATTGACTCCTGAGGTGTTGAACCCTCAATAGCCAGCACGGATATTATTTTTTGACCCTGCTGGTCCTCGATGAACGTTTGAACGTCTGGAATTACGATCTGGCCTTAATGCCATATGCATTCTTAACCCTTTAACTGACGCACCAAGAAATAAATATCCCAACAAATATTTTTAAGAACTCTCTGTGCATTTAGCCATAAGTGAATCCTTTTCATTTGTAGGACTTAAAATTTGATAGATAACGCATCGCAAACATCTCAACCAGCCAGTTCAGTTGCCCAATAATGGGTAAACTCATTTTCTGTTGGAATTTGCACAGACTTTTGAAGTTCAAGAATATGATTCATTAATTAACATTATGTCTACTTCAGTTACTTATAATGAAGACAGGCCTAGTTTAACGAGGGCTGATATCATATGAATAATATATGATACATTTCTGTGTCAAATATATGTAAATTCATGTGTTAACTGTTAATCTGCTCATAATATAGTTTAACATATTGAAGATAACCTGCAGACAGGAAATAATGATATGAACATGAAAATATGTTTCTATTTGCACAGACAAAAAAATCCCATAACAATAGTTCTCTATTGTCCATCATTTCATTTAAAAGCTCTGCTACCTGGCCGGGCCTGATGGGCCCTGATGGAATACATCGGGTTAGGGCCGGGCCGGGCCTGATGGACCCTGATGGAATACATCGGGTTAGGGCCGGGCCGGGCCTGATGGGCCCTGATGGAATACATCGGGTTAGGGCCGGGCCGGGCCTGATGGGCCCTGATGGAATACATCGGGTTAGGGCCGGGTCGGGCCTGATTGGGCCCTGATGTAAAACATCGGGTTAGGGCCGGGCCGGGCCTGATGGGCCCTGATGGAATACATCGGGTTAGGGCCGGGTCGGGCCTGATGGGCCCTGATGTAATACATCGGGTTAGGGCCGGGTCGGGCCTGATTGGGCCCTGATGTAAAACATCGGGTTAGGGCCGGGTCGGGCCTGATGGAATACATCGGGTTAGGGCCGGGTCGGGCCTGATTTGGCCCTGATGGAATACATCGGGTTAGGGCCGGGTCGGGCCTGATGGGCCCTGATGGAATACATCGGGTTAGGGCCGGGTCGGGCCTGATGGAATACATCGGGTTAGGGCCGGGCCGGGCCTGATGGGCCCTGATGGAATACATCGGGTTAGGGCCGGGTCGGGCCTGATGGGCCCTGATGGAATACATCTGGTTAGGGCAAGGTCGGGCCTGATGGGCCCTGATGGAATACATCGGGTTAGGGCCGGGTCGGGCCTGATTGGGCCCTGATGTAAAACATCGGGTTAGGGCCGGGCCGGGCCTGATGGAATACATCGGGTTAGGGCCGGGTCGGGCCTGATGGGCCCTGATGGAATACATCGGGTTAGGGCCGGGTCGGGCCTGATGGAATACATCGGGTTAGGGCCGGGTCGGGCCTGATGGGCCCTGATGGAATACATCGGGTTAGGGCCGGGTCGGGCCTGATGGGCCCTGATGTAATACATCGGGTTAGGGCCGGGTCGGGCCTGTTTTTTCATCAATAACTAGTTTAAAGGGTAGGGCATCACTTAATTGATGACTAACATTTTGGAGATGAACCATTTGTTCATGTTCTGCCGCACAGTACAGTCATATCTGTCTCAGATAATAACATGGTGTCAGATGTGCTTAAACCTAGTTAAATATAAAATACAGGAGAGATTTCAAAAAAGTATGATGTTCCTTGAATTTTGTCAGAGTTTAGAGTAACCAAAAGTAGCTAACAGCTAACTGCTCTCATGTCTCTTCAATCGTAGAGCAGAGCCAGAGATAGTTTTTTGGATCTGGGAAACTCCATAACGCCAATTGTGTAGGTTGCTCATGGTATGTCAAAATGGGCCACACAGTGCATTCTGGGTGATTCTGGGACAAGGAGAGCTCTCCTTTAAGGAGTGAATGGGAGTCAATTTGGCGCTAGCTCAAAATCCAATATTAGCATGAATGTTGTGAACAACAAGTACAACATTACAAATCTTTTCAAAGATGTGAGATAATTAACCTTCTATCTGTAATAATTGGAATTGTGACATTACATACTTGAGGAAAATAGGCACGTTTCGACTCATACCCTGACTTTAAGAAGGGATTTAGTGATGATTACCTTAGCAACCACCTGAAGCAGCATGAGAACGTGAACGCGATTGGTCGACAGTCTGCTGGATGGGGCATTATGCGCTCCTCTATTCATTGCCCAATGGGATTCCCATCTCCTCCTTTCGCTAATATATCTGGCAGAGCAGCCAAATCCGGGTCATTGCTATGGATACACAGACTCAGAGCTGCCATGATGAGAGTGCATGTAGAGCACGCTAGCTGCGCGCAGGTAGCGAACAAGTAACAGAGAGCTAATGGATTTACTAAACGGAGGAAGTTGTTTCTGATTTTGGGCCATACATTTGGCAGAAGCAATTGGGCCTGGGTAGTGTAGCGCCTGAACGTCATGGGCAAGGATAGGGCTCGGGCTTAAAATTAAGTCCCGCGCAGGGCTCTACTTTGACTAAATAGCATTCCTTCAACTCAATGGCCTGGTAGAGCATATTTTATAAGAATTCCCAAAATTATTAAAAAAAATATATATAATTATTTCAAAATTCCAAAATAATGTTTTAAAAAGGTCAACAACATTTTACAGTCTTGCAATTCTAATTTTATAATTAGTACTGAAAATGTGTGATTAATGAGTTTTGGTTTAGCTAACGTTCACTTCCCGGTTTTCAACCATCTTTGAATGTGTGTTTAAAAGTCCGATAATGAAAACCACACGATCATTTTACTAAATAGCATTGGTTAAGATGATCAAATATGCCAACCAAAGTTCATGTTTAATTTAATTTAAAATTAGTTGTCAAAATGACCTTAACCGCCTTTCCTTTTAAAGGGTTAAATATCCACCCGGTACAGCCAGAAGAGGATCTGGCCACCCCTCTAAGCCTGGTTCCTCTCTTCTTCCTAAGTTCCTGCCTCCTAGCCATTGTACTTCTGCACCTGCATTTCTTGCTCTCTGGGGTTTTAGGCTGTAAAGCACTTTGTGACAACTGCTGATGTAAAAAGGGCAATGTAAAATACATTTGATTCATTGGCTGACGGCTGGCGTCAGAAGCTCAAGTGACACCTGCTGCCATTGTGCACTTGAGCAAGGCACTGAATCCCTAACCTGCTCCAGTGACGCTGCTCTGCAGGTGGTCCTGTGCTGCTTCCAACCTTTTGGAGTTCAAGTAAACAGCGTGACACATGCACTCAAATTCATTCGGAGGTGTGATATTCAGAGCTCCAGCCTATTTGGAATGTTATGGTTAGTTGTGGGAGGAACATGCCACTCATATTCTTCAAAATAAAATGGGTATATCTAATTATCTAATATGACTGAACATTTGTCCTAATGCCAATTCCTCGATAGGAAACCTCAAACAGGATTGCTTAGTGTCAAGTCAAATTGCAGTGGCTTACCTGTGTGTGTTTGAGTTGTCTTCTAGGTGTTATTACTCTTCCAGCAGAGGCTGGATTGTGCATTCCTTTCACTCTATTTTGGTTATTGAGCGTTTTTAGGTGCGGTTGCCTAGCAACTGTGATTTTTTTTTGTTGCACATGGCTGTGTCATGGTATAATCACACACACACACACACACTCGGTCTAGTTCATAATGCGGACATACACAGAACATTTTTCTAAATATTAGGTGCTCGACAGTGCTCTGTATACAGATACATATATATTGATTTAGTTCTGGCATGACCCAGCAAGCACACAACATTCCGAGAACCATATGTGTCTTAGAGCTTGATGAGGGCGTGGTTGTTCTATGGTTATTTTGCATAAAACCTTCCCACAATGTTCTGGGAATGGTGCAGGATAGTTGCTTGGCTTCAGAACGTTCTCAGTACATTTAAGGAACTTCACAAAATAACATTATTTTCTTGCTATTTCATTACTTTAACAGAACGTTTCCTAAAAGTTCAAACATGGTTACATTTAAATACATGTTTGGTAATGTTCTAGGAACGTTCTCCAACTGGTTTGACATTGAGAATGTTCTCAAATAGTTCAGGGAACATTAAGAAACCATGTTCTTCTGTGGGAATTTCAATACTTCAGCATAATGTTTTTCTGCAAGTTCAAACAATGTATACATTCCGTTCTCAGCGTCAACAACTCTATCCTCCATCTTGTTAAGAGTGTTCAGGTGTGTTGGCATTAATTAACAAAACCTGGTCTTAACAAGTGCTCGTTTCCTTTGAAATGTGGTCTGTTTGAATAGATGAAAATCAACAGCTTAGAATGAGTAAAAACGAACTCCATGGATAGAGAACAGATGCCATGCCACAATAAAAAAAATACATGTGTTTTCATGATTAATGTCTAAGCAAATGGATTTCCATGTGTAATAGCTGTGCTTGGAGTACAAGACAGTTAACCCAAACTAAGCTAGCAGTGTTATTAAGTTTTATTGAAACATTTAGTGAAAGTTAAGGAAGTTATTCAAAAACCTCAAAATAACCTTTACATTCCTTTCAAAACATTCACAATATTTATAGAATGTTCTCAGAACGTTAATAAAACCTCAGAGGAAAACTTTCAGTCAACCACAGTAAAATGTTCTCAGGACCTCCCTGCAACCTAAAAATGTACGTTCCAAGAATTATGGAAATGTTCACTTCAATTCTCAGAATGTTACTTTTTTTACCGTTTTACCGGTCAGGAAACGTATGGCTTTGTTCCCAGAACCAATAGGAAACCAAAAAATGTATGTTCCCACAACTTCCAAAGAACCGAATGTGCTAGCTGGGGAATACCGTACTGGCAATTAGCATCTGAATACAAAAGTAGGCCGCATACTAGAGGTCGACCGATTAATCGGAATGGCCGATTAATTAGGGACGATTTCAAGTTTTCATAACAATCGGAAATCGCAATTTTTTGGGCGCCATTTTGTAAATTTATTATAATAGATTTTTTTATACCTTTATTTAACTTGGCAACTCAGTTAAGAACACATTCTTATTTTCAATGACGGCCTAGGATTGGTGGGTTAACTGCCTCGTTCAGGGGCAGAACGACAGATTTTCACCTTGTCAGCTCAGGGGATCCAATCTTGCACCCTTACAGTTAACTAGTCCAACGCAATAATGACCTGCGTCTCTCTCATTGCACTCCACAAGGAGGCTGCCTGTTACGCGAATGCAGTAAGCCAAGGTAAGTTGCTAGCTAGCATTAAACTTATCTTATAAAAAAACAATCAATCAATCATAATCACTAGTTAACTACACACGGTTGATGATATTACTAGATATTATCTAGCGTGTCCTGCATTGCATATTATCTGACTGAGCATACAAGCATACAAGTATCTAACTTTCTGACTGGTAGGCAGAAGCAGGCGCGTAAACATTCATTCAAACAGCACTTTCGTGCATTTTGCCAGCAGCTCTTCGTTGTGCGTTAAGCATTGCACTGTTTATGACTTCAAGCCTATCAACTCCCAAGATGAGGCTTGTGTAACCGAAGTGAAATGGCTAGCTAGTTAGTGCGCGTTAATAGCGTTTCAAACGTCACTCGCTCTGATCCTTCTAGTAGTTGTTCCCCTTACTCTGCATGGGTAATGCTGCTTCGAGGGTGGCTGTTGTCGTTGTGTTGCTGGTTCGAGCCCAGGGAGGAGCAAGGAGAGGGACGGAAGCTATACTGTTACACTGGCAATACTAAAGTGCCTATAAGAACATCCAATAGACAAAGGTTAATGAAATAAAAATGGTATAGAGGGAAATAGTCCTAGAATTCCTATAATAACTACAACATAAAACTTCTTACCTGGGAATATTGAAGACTCATGTTAAAAGGAACCACCAGCTTTCATATGTTCTCATGTTCTGAGCAAGGAACTGAAACGTTAGCTTCCTTACATGGCACATATTGCACTTTTACTTTCTTCTCCAAAACTTTGTTTTTGCATTATTTAAACCAAATTGAACATGTTTCATTATTTACTTGAGGCTACATTGATTTTATTGGTGTATTATATTAAGTTAAAATAAGTGTTCATTCAGTATTGTTGTAATTGTCGTTATTACAAATAAATAAATACATTTTTTTTTAAATTGGCCGATTAATCGGTATCGAAAAATCATAATCGGCCCACCTCTACCGCATACACACACAGAGCATTTGGGTTCAACACACCTAGTGCATATAAAAAATACACTTCAAACACAGAGCGAGCACACATAGTGTTACTCTCAGTACCCCCATGTGTGGGAGAGAGGGCGAAGCAAGATAAGCGGGACTCTCTGCATGGAGGCGTTACCATGGCAACACCCCACGGTCCAGATGCCGGTGGGAGCTCAGGGGAGGTGTGCTTTCAAGCGGTGAAAGGGGTTAAAGGGTAAACTACTATGCGAGTGGAACTTGAGCGGTATCGGAGACAAAGACTTTTTCCTACACTCTCACTGTCTCCTTTGTAGGCAACTGTCTCTATTTTGTTTATTTTCCATAAGAAGATTCAATGTGTCTGGTCTATTTGTTGTGATATTTTATTCAAAGAGACCGACTGCTAACCAAAAGAGAAGAAGACCGACTGCTAACCAACTGGCACTCTCACCGTCTCTACTTTTCCAGCGTATTTTCCATTTCCATCTTTATTTTCCATTTGCAGATCACAGCTTCAGACTCTAGACCATCTTTGGCCCCGCTTTAAATGACTTGCCTCACTTATAAAGGCTTCAGAAAGCCTTCATAAACACTACATACATGTTACAAATCATCTATAACTGTATGTCATGCTTTATAAAGGGTCCATAAATGTGGCATAACTGTGCCACTATGTCAAATATGACAAACCTGTGCTTCTTAAAAGGGTGGCATAAGCACTGCTTAATACAAAGCATTATAAATCATATCAAATTGAGGCTTTACAAAGCATTTACAGCCAATGTTCCCTCTAAGCTGCACGTAAATATCAGCCCGCGCAGAGAAACACAAGATTTAACTTCACTCAAATTTCTAGAGTTTTCCATGATAGTTAACACTATCAATGTTTCCCTTTACTGTTGAAATTGTGATCAAATCAATGCAATATTAGCTGCTTTCAATGCAACATACCAAAACAAAACGAAGTTTGCAAGAGATGTTGTTTTAGGCAGAACGCATCGGAGTACGATTCTATTGAATCGACAGGCACGACTCGGGCCCATACTCTACACAGAGCGGTGCGTTATAACCAATCAGAGCTCCAGTGGCCTATATGCAAATAGACCATTACCATATATCGATCTGTTCTATTCCATTTGAACTGAACTGTGTTTACAGCATGAGCGGTCATGAGTAGATCCGCTTGTTTTGAGATCAAAGCGAGAGCTATATGTAGCAATGTGTGCACATTTGTTCATATTCTTTGCTAGCTAGTGAGTTACTAGCCCAGTACTAGATAATAATATAATAATAATAATAATAAATGCCATTTACTAGATCATTTGTAGTCAGCAATGGGGGAGTGACTGCTTCCTTACAAGAGCACAAAAGGTGTGCATTTACTAGCCATCTTTGAAAAGTGAGACAGGTAAAAAGCTTTTTTTTTTATCTTAAAGGGCCAGTGTTTGAATAAGCTAACTAGACAATAGGCAGAGGGTGAGGCATGATTAATAATAATAATAATATATGCCATTTAGCAGACGCTTTTATCCAAAGCGACTTACAGTCATGTGTGCATACATTCTACGTATGGGTGGTCCTGGGAATCGAACCCACTACCCTGGCGTTACAAGCGCCATGCTCTACATTAGTCTGATTCTCTGTAACAATGGTATGGGAATAATGATACAGTTCATGTTGTAAAGTGGTATCTTGCATCAAACAACAACATTTTACGTCACCTCCTTTTTTTCAAAAGTCTCATGGAATGTAGGTCTTCATCGACCACCACACATTGGCTGCTGCTGTAGGCTGAATGATAGAATAATGTATCCATTGGTTGTGATGGTAGGCCACCCTGGTAGGTCTACATCGACCACCACACATTGGCTGCTGCTGTAGGCTGAATGATAGAATAATGTATCCATTGGTTGTGATGATAGGCCACCCTGGTAGGTCTACATCGACCACCACACATTGGCTGCTGCTGTAGGCTGAATGATAGAATAATGTATCCATTGGTTGTGATGATAGGCCACCCTGGTAGGTCTACATCGACCACCACACATTGGCTGCTGCTGTAGGCTGAATGATAGAATAATGTATCCATTGGTTGTGATGGTAGGCCACCCTGGTAGGTCTTCATCGACCACCACACATTGGCTGCTGCTGTAGGCTGAATGATAGAATAATGTATCCATTGGTTGTGATGGTAGGCCACCCTGGTAGGTCTTCATCGACCACCACACATTGGCTGCTGCTGTAGGCTGAATGATAGAATAATGTATCCATTGGTTGTGATGATAGGCCACCCTGGTAGGCCTACATTATGATAGCCTACTTGACCACTGTTAAAACTGTAACTTGAAGTGGGTTTTCAGAGTAAACGTGCACTGGAAGTTGCACAGAATTCTCATGTTTTCAGACCAAAAATTTGCTCAGTGCCCAATTATTTTTTGAGGGAGCATTGTTTACAAACCTGTCATGCATCTTGGTAGAGCATTGCAACACAAGGATAGTGGGTGTCATTCCCGGGACCACCCATACTTAAAAATGTACTCACGCGTGACTAAGTCGCTTTGGATAAAAGCGTTGGCTAAATTTGATATATTACTCTAAAACATTTCTAGAACCATACTCTAAAACATTCCCTCTTGGGTGTAAATATTGGACCTGACCTCAACTCTCAAAAGTGCATTCATGCATTGCAAAAAACATTGGTGAGGCCTTTTAAAGAATTGTTTTTTTTTACCTCCTTTTGTTTTTTTCCCTAAATTCCATTTTCTCAGTTATGTTTCTCCAGGTTTCAGATTTCCCCAATGTTTCCACACTTTCTTAATAGAAAAACATCTGATTTCTGTGTTCACAGCAATGCATAAACCACATCAGGGGATGACTTTTGAAGTCTGTGAAAAATCCAAGAAGCTTCTATTTACTTTGTGTATTTGTTCTTTAATTCAGTGCTCATGCCCTGCATAGTTGTGTGGTTAGAGGGTTTTCTGTAGCGCAGTTATCGCACATGTGATGATTATATATTCCATATACAATGGGAATCACACACACAAAATTGGTATCGGTGTTGAAAAATCATAAATCGGTCGACCTCTATACAGGACATTACATAAAGTGTCAATAAATAGGTTATTAACGTTTTGCTGATTCATGAAGGTTCTCATGATCCACAGTAGTCCAACCTGAGACTACCGCACCGGGTATTCCTCTTCTGTTCCCATGGAGACCAGGGGTTACATTCTGTGTGTGTGTGTCAGAACCAAGATGTTTTGGAGTAGTCCAACCTGAGACTACCGCACCGGGTATTCCTCTTCTGTTCCCATGGAGACCAGGGGTTACATTCTGTGTGTGTGTCAGAACCAAGATGTTTTGGAGTAGTCCAACCTGAGACTACCGCACCGGGTATTCCTCTTCTGTTCCCATGGAGACCAGGGGTTACATTCTGTGTGTGTGTCAGAACCAAGATGTTTTGAAGTAGTCCAACCTGAGACTACCGCACCGGGTATTCCTCTTCTGTTCCCATGGAGACCAGGGGTTACATTCTGTGTGTGTGTCAGAACCAAGATGTTTTGGAGTAGTCCAACCTGAGACTACCGCACCGGGTATTCCTCTTCTGTTCCCATGGAGACCAGGGGTTACATTCTGTGTGTGTGTCAGAACCAAGATGTTTTGAAGTAGTCCAACCTGAGACTACCGCACCAGGTATTCCTCTTCTGTTCCCATGGAGACCAGGGGTTACATTCTGTGTGTGTGTCAGAACCAAGATGTTTTGGAGTAGTCCAACCTGAGACTACCGCACCGGGTATTCCTCTTCTGTTCCCATGGAGACCAGGGGTTACATTCTGTGTGTGTGTGTCAGAACCAAGATGTTTTGGAGTAGTCCAACCTGAGACTACCACACCGGGTAATCCTCTTCTGTTCCCATGGAGACCAGGGGTTACATTCTGTGTGTGTGTCAGAACCAAGATGTTTTGGAGTAGTCCAACCTGAGACTACCGCACCGGGTATTCCTCTTCTGTTCCCATGGAGACCAGGGGTTACATTCTGTGTGTGTGTCAGAACCAATATGTTTTGGAGTAGTCCAACCGGAGACTACCGCACCAGGTATTCCTCTTCTGTTCCCATGGAGACCAGGGGTTACATTCTGTGTGTGTGTCAGAACCAATATGTTTTGGAGTAGTCCAACCTGAGACTACCGCACCAGGTATTCCTCTTCTGTTTATAAAAAACTTCTGTTCCCATGGAGACCAGGGGTTACATTCTGTGTGTGTGTCAGAACCAAGATGTTTTGGAGTAGTCCAACCTGAGACTACCGCACCAGGTATTCTTCTTCTGTTCCCATGGAGACCAGGGGTTACATTCTGTGTGTGTGTCAGAACCAAGATGTTTTGGAGTAGTCCAACCTGAGACTACCGCACCGGGTATTCTTCTTCTGTTCCCATGGAGACCAGGGGTTACATTCTGTGTGTGTGTCAGAACCAATATGTTTTGGAGTAGTCCAACCTGAGACTACCGCACCAGGTATTCCTCTTCTGTTCCCATGGAGACCAGGGGTTACATTCTGTGTGTGTGTCAGAACCAATATGTTTTGGAGTAGTCCAACCTGAGACTACCGCACCAGGTATTCCTCTTCTGTTCCCATGGAGACCAGGGGTTACATTCTGTGTGTGTGTCAGAACCAAGATGTTTTGGAGTAGTCCAATCTGAGACTACCGCACCAGGTATTCTTCTTCTGTTCCCATGGAGACCAGGGGTTACATTCTGTGTGTGTGTCAGAACCAAGATGTTTTGGAGTAGTCCAACCTGAGACTACCGCACCGGGTATTCTTCTTCTGTTCCCATGGAGACCAGGGGTTACATTCTGTGTGTGTGTCAGAACCAAGATGTTTTGAAGTAGTCCAACCTGAGACTACCGCACCAGGTATTCCTCTTCTGTTCCCATGGAGACCAGGGGTTACATTCTGTGTGTGTGTCAGAACCAAGATGTTTTGAAGTAGTCCAACCTGAGACTACCGCACCAGGTATTCCTCTTCTGTTCCCATGGAGACCAGGGGTTACATTCTGTGTGTGTGTGTCAGAACCAAGATGTTTTGGAGTAGTCCAACCTGAGAATTCCGCACCAGGTATTCCTCTTCTGTTCCCATGGAGACCAGGGGTTACATTCTGTGTGTGTGTCAGAACCAAGATGTTTTGAAGTAGTCCAACCTGAGACTACCGCACCAGGTATTCCTCTTCTGTTCCCATGGAGACCAGGGGTTACATTCTGTGTGTGTGTGTCAGAACCAAGATGTTTTGGAGTAGTCCAACCTGAGAATTCCGCACCAGGTATTCCTCTTCTGTTCCCATGGAGACCAGGGGTTACATTCTGTGTGTGTGTCAGAACCAAGATGTTTTGGAGTAGTCCAACCTGAGACTACCGCACCAGGTATTCTTCTTCTGTTCCCATGGAGACCAGGGGTTACATTCTGTGTGTGTGTCAGAACCAATATGTTTTGGAGTAGTCCAACCTGAGACTACCGCACCAGGTATTCCTCTTCTGTTCCCATGGAGACCAGGGGTTACATTCTGTGTGTGTGTGTCAGAACCAAGATGTTTTGGAGTAGTCCAACCTGAGACTACCGCACCAGGTATTCCTCTTCTGTTCCCATGGAGACCAGGGGTTACATTCTGTGTGTGTGTGTCAGAACCAAGATGTTTTGGATTAGTCCAACCTGAGACTACCGCACCAGGTATTCCTCTTCTGTTCCCATGGAGACCAGGGGTTACATTCTGTGTGTGTGTCAGAACCAAGATGTTTTGGAGTAGTCCAACCTGAGACTACCGCACCAGGTATTCCTCTTCTGTTCCCATGGAGACCAGGGGTTACATTCTGTGTGTGTGTGTCAGAACCAAGACGTTTTGGAGTAGTCCAACCTGAGACGACCGCACCAGGTATTCCTCTTCTGTTCCCATGGAGACCAGGGGTTACATTCTGTGTGTGTGTGTCAGAACCAAGATGTTTTGGAGTAGTCCAACCTGAGACTACCGCACCAGGTATGCCTCTTCTGTTCCCATGGAGACCAGGGGTTACATTCTGTGTGTGTGTGTCAGAACCAAGATGTTTTGGAGTAGTCCAACCTGAGACTACCACACCGGGTAATCCTCTTCTGTTCCCATGGAGACCAGGGGTTACATTCTGTGTGTGTGTCAGAACCAAGATGTTTTGGAGTAGTCCAACCTGAGACTACCGCACCGGGTATTCCTCTTCTGTTCCCATGGAGACCAGGGGTTACATTCTGTGTGTGTGTCAGAACCAATATGTTTTGGAGTAGTCCAACCGGAGACTACCGCACCAGGTATTCCACTTCTGTTCCCATGGAGACCAGGGGTTACATTCTGTGTGTGTGTCAGAACCAATATGTTTTGGAGTAGTCCAACCTGAGACTACCGCACCAGGTATTCCTCTTCTGTTCCCATGGAGACCAGGGGTTACATTCTGTGTGTGTGTGTCAGAACCAAGATGTTTTGGAGTAGTCCAACCTGAGACTACCGCACCAGGTATTCCTCTTCTGTTCCCATGGAGACCAGGGGTTACATTCTGTGTGTGTGTCAGAACCAAGATGTTTTGGAGTAGTCCAACCTGAGACTACCGCACCAGGTATTCCTCTTCTGTTCCCATGGAGACCAGGGGTTACATTCTGTGTGTGTGTGTCAGAACCAAGATGTTTTGGAGTAGTCCAACCTGAGAATTCCGCACCAGGTATTCCTCTTCTGTTCCCATGGAGACCAGGGGTTACATTCTGTGTGTGTGTCAGAACCAAGATGTTTTGGAGTAGTCCAACCTGAGACTACCGCACCAGGTATTCTTCTTCTGTTCCCATGGAGACCAGGGGTTACATTCTGTGTGTGTGTCAGAACCAATATGTTTTGGAGTAGTCCAACCTGAGACTACCGCACCAGGTATTCCTCTTCTGTTCCCATGGAGACCAGGGGTTACATTCTGTGTGTGTGTGTCAGAACCAAGATGTTTTGGAGTAGTCCAACCTGAGACTACCGCACCAGGTATTCCTCTTCTGTTCCCATGGAGACCAGGGGTTACATTGTGTGTGTGTGTCAGAACCAAGATGTTTTGGATTAGTCCAACCTGAGACTACCGCACCAGGTATTCCTCTTCTGTTCCCATGGAGACCAGGGGTTACATTCTGTGTGTGTGTCAGAACCAAGATGTTTTGGAGTAGTCCAACCTGAGACTACCGCCCACCAGGTATTCCTCTTCTGTTCCCATGGAGACCAGGGGTTACATTCTGTGTGTGTGTGTCAGAACCAAGACGTTTTGGAGTAGTCCAACCTGAGACGACCGCACCAGGTATTCCTCTTCTGTTCCCATGGAGACCAGGGGTTACATTCTGTGTGTGTGTGTCAGAACCAAGATGTTTTGGAGTAGTCCAACCTGAGACTACCGCACCAGGTATGCCTCTTCTGTTCCCATGGAGACCAGGGGTTACATTCTGTGTGTGTGTGTCAGAACCAAGATGTTTTGGAGTAGTCCAACCTGAGACTACCACACCGGGTAATCCTCTTATGTTCCCATGGAGACCAGGGGTTACATTCTGTGTGTGTGTCAGAACCAAGATGTTTTGGAGTAGTCCAACCTGAGACTACCGCACCGGGTATTCCTCTTCTGTTCCCATGGAGACCAGGGGTTACATTCTGTGTGTGTGTCAGAACCAATATGTTTTGGAGTAGTCCAACCGGAGACTACCGCACCAGGTATTCCTCTTCTGTTCCCATGGAGACCAGGGGTTACATTCTGTGTGTGTGTCAGAACCAATATGTTTTGGAGTAGTCCAACCTGAGACTACCGCACCAGGTATTCCTCTTCTGTTCCCATGGAGACCAGGGGTTACATTCTGTGTGTGTGTGTCAGAACCAAGATGTTTTGGAGTAGTCCAACCTGAGACTACCGCACCAGGTATTCCTCTTCTGTTCCCATGGAGACCAGGGGTTACATTCTGTGTGTGTGTCAGAACCAAGATGTTTTGGAGTAGTCCAACCTGAGACTACCGCACCAGGTATTCCTCTTCTGTTCCCATGGAGACCAGGGGTTACATTCTGTGTGTGTGTGTGTCAGAACCAAGATGTTTTGAAGTAGTCCAACCTGAGACTACCGCACCAGGTATTCTTCTTCTGTTCCCATGGAGACCAGGGGTTACATTCTGTGTGTGTGTCAGAACCAAGATGTTTTGGAGTAGTCCAACCTGAGACTACCGCACCGGGTATTCTTCTTCTGTTCCCATGGAGACCAGGGGTTACATTCTGTGTGTGTGTCAGAACCAAGATGTTTTGAAGTAGTCCAACCTGAGACTACCGCACCAGGTATTCCTCTTCTGTTCCCATGGAGACCAGGGGTTACATTCTGTGTGTGTGTGTGTCAGAACCAAGATGTTTTGGAGTAGTCCAACCTGAGACTACCGCACCAGGTATTCCTCTTCTGTTCCCATGGAGACCAGGGGTTACATTCTGTGTGTGTGTCAGAACCAATATGTTTTGGAGTAGTCCAACCTGAGACTACCGCACCAGGTATTCCTCTTCTGTTCCCATGGAGACCAGGGGTTACATTCTGTGTGTGTGTCAGAACCAAGATGTTTTGGAGTAGTCCAATCTGAGACTACCGCACCAGGTATTCCTCTTCTGTTCCCATGGAGACCAGGGGTTACATTCTGTGTGTGTGTGTCAGAACCAAGATGTTTTGGAGTAGTCCAACCTGAGACTACCGCACCGGGTATTCTTCTTCTGTTCCCATGGAGACCAGGGGTTACATTCTGTGTGTGTGTCAGAACCAAGATGTTTTGAAGTAGTCCAACCTGAGACTACCGCACCAGGTATTCCTCTTCTGTTCCCATGGAGACCAGGGGTTACATTCTGTGTGTGTGTGTCAGAACCAAGATGTTTTGGAGTAGTCCAACCTGAGAATTCCGCACCAGGTATTCCTCTTCTGTTCCCATGGAGACCAGGGGTTACATTCTGTGTGTGTGTCAGAACCAAGATGTTTTGGAGTAGTCCAACCTGAGACTACCGCACCAGGTATTCTTCTTCTGTTCCCATGGAGACCAGGGGTTACATTCTGTGTGTGTGTCAGAACCAATATGTTTTGGAGTAGTCCAACCTGAGACTACCGCACCAGGTATTCCTCTTCTGTTCCCATGGAGACCAGGGGTTACATTCTGTGTGTGTGTGTCAGAACCAAGATGTTTTGGAGTAGTCCAACCTGAGACTACCGCACCAGGTATTCCTCTTCTGTTCCCATGGAGACCAGGGGTTACATTCTGTGTGTGTGTGTCAGAACCAAGATGTTTTGGATTAGTCCAACCTGAGACTACCGCACCAGGTATTCCTCTTCTGTTCCCATGGAGACCAGGGGTTACATTCTGTGTGTGTGTCAGAACCAAGATGTTTTGGAGTAGTCCAACCTGAGACTACCGCACCAGGTATTCCTCTTCTGTTCCCATGGAGACCAGGGGTTACATTCTGTGTGTGTGTGTCAGAACCAAGATGTTTTGGAGTAGTCCAACCTGAGACGACCGCACCAGGTATTCCTCTTCTGTTCCCATGGAGACCAGGGGTTACATTCTGTGTGTGTGTGTCAGAACCAAGATGTTTTGGAGTAGTCCAACCTGAGACTACCGCACCAGGTATGCCTCTTCTGTTCCCATGGAGACCAGGGGTTACATTCTGTGTGTGTGTGTCAGAACCAAGATGTTTTGGAGTAGTCCAACCTGAGACTACCGCACCAGGTATTCCTCTTCTGTTCCCATGGAGACTAGGGGTTACATTGTGTGTGTGTGTCAGAACCAAGATGTTTTGGAGTAGTCCAACCTGAGACTACCGCACCAGGTATTCCTCTTCTGTTCCCATGGAGACCAGGGGTTACATTCTGTGTGTGTGTGTCAGAACCAAGATGTTTTGGAGTAGTCCAACCTGAGACGACCGCACCAGGTATTCCTCTTCTGTTCCCATGGAGACCAGGGGTTACATTCTGTGTGTGTGTGTCAGAACCAAGATGTTTTGGAGTAGTCCAACCTGAGACTACCGCACCAGGTATTCCTCTTCTGTTCCCATGGAGACCAGGGGTTACATTCTGTGTGTGTGTCAGAACCAAGATGTTTTGAAGTAGTCCAACCTGAGACTACCGCACCAGCTATTCCTCTTCTGTTCCCATGGAGACCAGGGGTTACATTCTGTGTGTGTGTGTCAGAACCAAGATGTTTTGGAGTAGTCCAACCTGAGACGACCGCACCATGGAGACCAGGGGTTACATTCTGTTACAATGGGGCCAACATTTTGTGGCTGATCTTTCAACGGTTGAATGTGTCAAAGACCAGAACAACCAAACCCCGCATGGTATGGCGCATTTTTGTTGCGTGTGGGTTTGTGTAATGAGGAACATGTAACTTGGTTCCAGAAGGAAGTCCATTTCAATTGACTTTCATCAAGGTAAGTGTTTCTGGGTGTAACGTCGTCCCCAGGTTATTGCATACGCAATAACCTCCCCCTTAAAAGATTTAGATGCACTATTGTAAAGTGGCTGTTCCACTGGATGTCATAAGGTGAATGCACCAATTTGTAAGTTGCTCTGGATAAGAGCGTCTGCTAAATGACTTAAATGTAAATGTATGTAATGCATCACATACAATATCCCAGGCTTATATCAACTATTCCAAATTGGTCTTAATGGGAGTGACCATAGAATTGTGTGTGTGACCTTACTGAGAAAAATGTGTGTCAGGGTCACTAGATAACTGTAAAAAAAAAAAAAGGCTAAACCCTGCCCATTTCTAAAATTTCTCTTCTTAAAATGTGATTTTAAACCTAACCCTAACTAATGAAGGCCAAGTTTGGTGCGTTGGTCCACATTTGGGCCAAACTGACTGGGAACAAGACTAGGTGTAATACAACTCACTTTTCACTTCAGAGCGTATTGCAAACCTTCGACCCAACATGTCACCCTTTATAAAGCACGTTTATATCATATTCGACATAGTGGGTTATGTCACATTTGACATTGGTGATTATGGCACATTTATGAACCGTTTATAAAGCAGGACATACGGTTCTAGAAACTTTACAACATTTATTTACTGCTTATGAAAGCATTATGAAGCCTTTATAAGCTAAAAGTCATTTAAAGAGTGACCCTATTGCGTTGTGATATTTGCAGAGTCATGCCTGGGTTATACAACGAAAGAGACCAACTGCTGTGAGTGTCTGGGTTCATGTATACACCACGATTAATCTGTTCAAAAGAGCTCGTTTCCTCGCCAATTAGTTTTGATGATTCAAGCATTCCTTATATAAGACAACATGATGCTGCCAGTTGCCACTGCTAATGTTGTAACAATAAAAAAAAAAAGAGCTATAGTCACAGCAAAGTTTGCGAAAGGAGGTAACCTTGCCGACGCTTGGCAGTTGCACAGTTTCAACAAGAGTTTGAAAGGGGTGTGTTTTCGAGCGTAAGGACGTGTGCGCGCATTGAGGCGGGTTCATCTCTCAGCTAATTTACAGCCAGTCACACTGTATCAGGTGTAATGCTTAAAGCCCACAATGCTGAAGACACAAGGCACAAAAAAAAATGTCTGAATAACTTCAGACCTTCCTTACCATCTGCACATGGTAATGTGAGAAGAACAGTGGCAATGGGGGAAGAATAATAATGACAGAGTGGGGGTCAAAATGATGCACTAGGAGTGCTGGTGTCAGGACGAGTTGAAGAGAGGACGGGGTGAGAGAAAGGTAGGGGGAGCAAACGAGCTGGTGACAGGAAAGGGGGATAGGAGGGAGTAGGAGAGGACAGAAAGAGAAATGAGTCCGACTGCTGGTGGCAGAACAAAGAGAAAAAAAGAAGCAGAAAGAATGTAACAATGAGAGAGAGAGAGAGGCAGATATACAGAAACATTATGCAAAGCTACTATAAGAAAAAGAGACTCAGAGGGATATAGAGGCCCACGTTGAAGGGCTGGAGGCTGACACAGAACAAGTCGCAAGTAAAGACAATAAGACAGGATGAAAAAAGAGAGATAGGAAAAATGGCCTTTCGAGTGCTGGCACTGAGAAGAGAGAGAGACAGAAAAAGAGCAAGAGGAGAAAGAGCAAAAACTACAAACAATGAGAAATGTGCAGATGGATAGAGTCAGAGAGAAGGGATGGATTGAGGGACTGAGAGAGAGAGAATGAGATGGAGGGAGGGAGTGTTGCTCATATAGTAGAGACAGTCTCAGAGGTGAAGGCTCTGCTCAATTATTCACCAACCTGTGGGCTGGGAAATGTCAAAAATTCTGCATATGCTCAGATCACCACAGCACCAAACTCTCAATGCCACTGAAGCGAGGCAAGCGTGGCTACCTAATGTCTGAAGGCAATTGTCTCCACCCCCCTCTAGGTGTCTTCCCCAATATCCCGTGTATTTATGCTGGTGTTCTATGTCTGTTGCCAGTTCGTTTTGTTTGTGAAACCGACCAGCGTTTGTTCCCCTGCTCTTGTCTGTTTGTTGCTTCTGTTTTCTAGTCCTTCCTGGTTTTGACCGTTCTGCCTGCCCTGACCCTGAGCCTGCCTGTCGTTCTGCCTGTCCTGACCCTGAGCCTGCCTGTCGTTCTGCCTGCCCTGACCCTGAGCCTGCCTGTCGTTCTGCCTGTCCTGACCCTGCCTGTCGTTCTGCCTGCCCTGACCCTGAGCCTGCCTGTCGTTCTGCCTGTCCTGACCCTGCCTGTCGTTCTGCCTGCCCTGACCCTGAGCCTGCCTGTCGTTCTGCCTGTCCTGACCCTGAGCCTGCCTGTCGTTCTGCCTGTCCTGACCCTGAGCCTGCCGTTCTGTACCTTACCCCACCTAACTGGATTATTGACCCCTGCCTGTCCTGACCCTGAGCCTGCCTGCCGTTCTGTACCTTACCCCACCTAACTGGATTATTGACCCCTGCCTGTCCGGACCCTGAGCCTGCCTGCCGTTCTGGACCCTTTGCGCCCTCTCTGGATTATTGACCCCTGCCTGTCCGGACCCTGAGCCTGCCTGCCGTTCTGGACCCTTTGCGCCCTCTCTGGATTATTGACCCCTGCCTACATTTGACCTGTCGTTTGCCTGCCGTTCTGGACCCTTTGCGCCCTCTCTGGATTACTGACCCCTGCCTGCCCTGACCCTGAGACTGCCTGCCGTTCTGGACCCTTTGCGCCCTCTCTGGATTACTGACCCCTGCCTACATTTTACCTGTCGTTTGCCTGCCCCTGTATTAGAAATAAACGTTGTTTCATCAACACTGTCTGCATCTGGGTCATACCTGAAACGTGATACTTGTTCAGTCAAAGGCTCTTTCTCCAGTCATCCTTCCTTGATTCATTGCATCCGCTCTCCTCAGCTTCTTCTAAAAAGACATTGGGAAAAGACTGTCCTTGGAAAGGACCTTGGACCAGCTCCTCCAATACGGTGAAAAGTAGATAGGGTGCAAGGAATCATGGAAATATGAATTGAGACGACAGAAGACAGCTTGGTTGCTCTTTCAGTGCGTCTATCGACAATCAATCAGAAGTGGCTTCCCGTCCTCATCACCTTTCCACCATCTATGCCCTGGGGTGATTCAGCTTTCCTTCCCACAATCCTATCCTTAACCATTACTGTGGAAATTCTAAACGAACCCAAAATCTGCGTCTAGGGGCAACTTCACACTACTCCTCCATCTACACTTATGTGAAAGAACTGTATATTTATCAGCACAACTCACAACTTTGTTGGTTTGAGTTGTTTTCCCCCCACCTTGTCTGCAGTTTGTCTCATTGCCACAGAGGACAGAGAGAACATTGCACCTTAAGGCCCACATAGATAAAAATCCTACAGTCTATCTTAAACCACGATTTTCTCGTCCCAGACAAAATATCCACGTCGTGGGCCAATTCTTAGGCCGTAAACGATTGTCGGACGTCTTAAACCATGTCACACTGAATGAGCTAGGTCAACTATGTAGGGTCGTAGGCTTCGAAAAAAAGATCTGGCAGTGTCACAATTGTTTTGCCTTTATCGTGTAGTGTGGCAGAAGTTACGAGCAGATCCCAATGACTAACCAATAGGAACACGGCTGTCAGTGACGCAATGCCTTTTTTACACCCATGCTTGATACACCCTGTTGACCAATAGATGATTTAAGACATCTGCAGGAGTCAATCCCCACATGTCACAATGTAAATTATCCACTTGAGGTTATTTCTTTAAATTGTAGTTTCACTTAACCAGGTAGGTCAATTATGAACAAATTCTTATTTACAATGACAACGTGATGGCTGACATTATGTGTAAGAGAGCCGGCTCACTATAATGGAAAATAGTGTTGGAAAACGCATGCATATTGTTCATATTGCATAGTGGCAAGATATTGGATGGTGAATAGAAGAAACCTTTTTTGTTTGTTAATTTTAGTCACAGCATGAAACTGTTTGGTAAATGTTTCTGAGAGGCTTCAGTAGGCAACCTCCAGCCATATAAATGGTTGTAGTGGAGGAAAGGAAAACTAACTTTGTTTTGTTTTATTGAGACCTGCATATACAATTAGATTCCTCAATAAGAAGGTACCCTATCAATATATTAAATTGTCAGAGCGGCACCAGAACAATCCAATTGTGATGTATTTTGTACTTGGTTCCAACAACGAGGTGCTTCAAAACTAAAAGCGTATTTACCTAGGTCGGCGAAGACCCGAGGAAACAGGGGGTTTGGTATCTCATGTTTTGATATTTTAACAGCGAAGTTAGGTAAGTCAGGAAGCTTGTGTTGTAGAGCTTTATAAACTAAAAGGCAATAATGAAGTGATCTGCGGGCCTTTAATGAGGACCAGCCAACCTTTTGATACAGTTGAGTATTAAAACTGTCACCTGTGATAAAGCGAAGTGCACTATGGTAGACGGCATCCAAAGGTTTAAGAGTAGTGGCTGCTGCAATCTGGTAAATGGCGTCACCATAGTCACAAACTGTCAGGAAAGTTGACTGTACAATCTGCTTCCTGCTATTTAGGGAGGCAAGATATATTTAAGCCCACTTTTTAAAAAACAAATTTAACTAGCTCATACGTACATTTTAAACATTACATCTTTGTCAATCCAAATGCCCAGATATGTATAGGTGGAAACCCGATCGATTGGCGAACCATCCAGTGAATAAATATGTAATTCATCTGACACATTCTTACGAGAATTAGCAAACAACATATATTCGTCTAAATATATTTGTTTATTTAACCCTTTATCTCGGCCAGTCAGTCAAAAACAAATTCTTACTTACAATGACGGCCTACCGGCAAGTTTAGCAGCTGAAACAGTGCTATGTCCAGGTCTAAAACCAGTTTAGCAGCTGAAAACAGTGCTATGTCCAGGTCTAAAACCAGTTTAGCAGCTGAAACAGTGCTATGTCCAGGTCTAAAACCAGTTTAGCAGCTGAAACAGTGCTATGTCCGGGTCTAAAACCAGTTTAGCAGCTGAAACAGTGCTATGTCCGGGTCTAAAACCAGTTTAGCAGCTGAAACAGTGCTATGTCCGGGTCTAAAACCAGTTTAGCAGCTGAAACAGTGCTATGTCCAGGTCTAAAACCAGTTTAGCAGCTGAAACAGTGCTATGTCCAGGTCTAAAACCAGTTTAGCAGCTGAAACAGTGCTATGTCCAGGTCTAAAACCAGTTTAGCAGCTGAAAACAGTGCTATGTCCGGGTCTAAAACCAGTTTAGCAGCTGAAACAGTGCTATGTCCGGGTCTAAAACCAGTTTAGCAGCTGAAACAGTGCTATGTCCGGGTCTAAAACCAGTTTAGCAGCTGAAACAGTGCTATGTCCAGGTCTAAAACCAGTTTAGCAGCTGAAACAGTGCTATGTCCAGGTCTAAAACCAGTTTAGCAGCTGAAACAGTGCTATGTCCAGGTCTAAAACCAGTTTAGCAGCTGAAACAGTGCTATGTCCAGGTCTAAAACCATACTAGTGCACATTTAGAATATAATGTAAGTTACAAAAGTTGAACCAAGAATTGACTAAGGATTCTAAAACTTTGGAAAGGCAAGATCATGTAACTACCATCTAATTCCCAAGGTATCTAAGTCAGAAGGATCTCCTCCTTTGTGTAGGTAGAGGATATGTACAACTTTCCAGATCTTCGGTGTAATACCAGAAACAATTCTCAAGTAAAAAAAATATAAAGTGGGGCAGAGACCTGCAGTAAGAAGGGATCAATAGAATCAGCACCTGTGGATTTTTTTTTTTTACATTGATTTTTAGCAAGGCACTTATTAGTACATGCATTTTTTAAAATAAATTGAACATGTTTCATTATTTATTTGAGGCTAAATTGATTTTATTGATGTATTATATTAAGTTAAAATAAGTGTTCATTCAGTATTGTTGTAATTGTCATTATTACAAATAAAAAAAAATTGTCCGATTAATCGGTATCTGTTTTTTTCCGGTCCTCCAATAAATCGGTATTGGCGTTGAAAAATAATAAAATTGGTCGACCTCTACTTTGCACACCTGGTTAGTGCAACACTTGTCCATTATTTTATTTTTTTATTCTTCAAGTACTGTCAAATTGATTGTTGACCATTGCGAGACAACCCTTTCCAAGCTGATTTAAGTCAAAACTAACTAGGCCACTCAGGAACATTCACTGTCTTCTTGGTAAGCAACTCCAGTGTAGATTTGGCCTTGTGTTTTAGGTTATTGTCCTGCTGAAAGGTGAATTCATCTCCCAGTGTCTGATGGAAAGCAGATTGGTTTTCCCTATATGGTTTTCCATCTAGGATTTTTCTTATGCTTAGCTCCATTCTTCTTCTTTTTTTTATCCTGAAACACTCACCAGTTTTTAACGATTAAAAGCATACCCATAACATGATGCAGCCACCACTATGCTTGAAAATATGGAGAGTGGTACTCAGTAATGTGTTGTATTAGATTTGCCCCACAGTTTTCACCTATCACAGCAATTCAACTCTGTAACTGTTTTAAAGTCACCATTGACCTCGTGGTGAAATCCCTGAGTGGGTTCCTTCCTTGTAGGCAATAGAGTTAGGAAGGATGCCTGTATCTTTGTAGTGACTGAGTGTACTGATACACAATCCAAAGTGTAATTAATAACTTCACCTTGCTCAAAGGGATATTCAATGTCTGCTTTTTTTTTACCCAGCTACCAATAGGTGCCCTTCTTTGCGAGGCATTGGAAAACATTCCTGGTATTTGGGGTTGAACCTGTGTTTGAAATTTACTGTTCAACTGAGGAACTTTACAGATAATTGTAAACTAAAAATAAATAAAAAAAACGTCCTCTCACTGTCAACTGCGTTTATTTTCCGCAAACTCAACATGTTTAAATATTTGTATGAACATAACCAGATTCAACAACTGAGAAACTGAAAGAGTTCCACAGACATGTGACTAACATAAATAGAATAATATGTCCCACAAAAGGGGGAGGGGGGCAAAATCAAAACCAGATTTGCCAGCTCTTGCTGTGAGATGTTACCCCACTCTTCCACCAAGGCACCTGCAAGTTCCCGGACATTTCTGGGGGGAAATGCCCTCACCCGCCGATCCAACAGGTCCCAGACATGCTCAATGGGATTGAGATGCAGGCTCTTCGCTGGCCATGGCAGAACACTGGCATTCCTGTCTTGCAGGAGATCACGCACAGAACAAGCTGTACGGCTGGTGGCATTGTCATGCTGGAGGGTCATGAGCCTGCAGGAAGGGTGCCACATGAGGGAGGATAATGTCTTCCCTGTAACACACAGCATTGAGATTGCCTGCAAAGACAACAAGCTCAGTCCGATGATGCTGTGACACACCGCCCGAGCCCATGACGGACCCTCCATCTCGATCCCGCTCCAGAGTACAGGCCTCGGCGTAACACTCATTCCTTCGACAATAAACACGAATCTGACCATCACCCCTGGTGAGACAAAACCACAACTTGTCAGTGAAGAGCACTTTGTCATTCCAGCCTCTCTCTGCCTATTGCGGACAGTCTGAGCACTGATGGAGGGATTGTGCGTTCCTGGTGTAACTCAGGCAGTTGTCATTGCCATCCTGTACCTGTCCCGCAGGTGTGTACCGGCTGTATCGATCCCGTGCAGGTGTTGTTACACGTGGTCTGCCACTGCGAGGACGATCAGCTGTCCGTCCCGTCTCCTTGTAGCGCTGCGTCTCACAGTACGGACATTGCAATTTATTGCCCAGGCCACATCCGCAGTCCTCATGCCTCCTTGCAGCATGCCTAAGGCACATTCACGCAGATGAGCACGGACCCTGGGAATCTTTCAGTCAGTAGAAAGGCCTCTATAGTGTCCTAAGTTTTCATGACGGTGACCTTAATTGCCTACCGTCTGTAAGCTGTTAGTGTCTTAACGACCGTTCCACAGGTGCATGTTCATTAATTGTTTATGGTTGATTGAACAAGCATGGGAAACGGTGTTTAAACCCTTTACAATGAAAATCTATGAAGTTATTTGGATTATCTTTCAAAGACAGAGTCCTGAAAAAGGGACGTTTATTTTTTGCTGAGTTTGTGTAAGGAGATGAGGTCATTCAAAAATCACGTTAAACATTATTATTGCACAGTGTGTCCGTCCATGCAACTTATTTTGTGACTTGTTAAGAAAATGTTTACTCCTGTACTAATTTAGGCTTACCATAACAATAACAATACTTAACGACTCAGGACATTTCAGTTTTTCATTTGTAATTCATTTGTAAAAATGTAGAAAAACTTGAATCCACTGACATTATAGAGTACTGTGTATAGGCAGTGACAAAACAAATCTCTATGTAAACCATTTTAAATTGTAACAACAAATTGTGGAAAAAGTCAAGGGGTGTGAATACTTTTTGAAGGCACTGTACTTTTTAAATGTCTGAAGGACTGCAAATCAGACATAGTATCAGTCAATCTAACTTTAGCTGAAGCTACATTTCTCCCCTGTAATTTTTCATACAATTCAAGGGTGAACCAAGGGTCTGATTTTTCAGGGCGTTTAACGTTTGGGCAAGTTGGTTAAGTGTTCAGCCAATCCAGATTAAAGGGATACTTCAGGATTTTGGCCCTTTATCTACTTCCCAAGAGTCAGAAGAACTCGTGGATACCACAGAACGGGACCGGCGATTGCTAAAGCACGTAAAGCGTAAAAATCATCTGTCCTCGTTTGAAATACTCACAACGGAGTTCCAAACTGAATCTGGAAGCAACATCAGCACAATAACTTTGTCAGGAGCTTCATAAAATGGGTTTCCGTGGCTGAGCAGCCGCACACAAGCCTAAGATCACCATGCGCAATGCCAAGTGTGGTGTGAAGACCGCCACCATTAAACTCCGTAGCAGTGGATAGGCATTCTCTGGAGTGATTAATCACACTTCACCATCTGGCGGATGCCAGGAGAAAGCTACCTCCCTGAATGCATAGTGCTAACTGTAAAGTTTGGTGGAGAAGGAATAATGGTCTGGGACTGTTGTTCAAGTTTTGGGCTTGGCCCCTTAGTTCCAGTGAAGGGAAATCTTAAAGCTACAGCCTACAATGACATTCTAGACGATTCTGTGCTTCCAACTTTTTGGGCAACAGTTTGGGGAAGGTCCTTTCCTGTTTCAGCATGACAATTCCCCCGAGAATGATGTGTGGTCCATACAGAAATGGTATGTCAAGATTGGTGTGGAAGAACTTGACAGGCCTGCACAGAACCCTGACTTCAACCTGATCTAACACCTTTGGGATGAATTGGAATGCTGACTGCGAGCCAGGCCTAATCACCCAACATCTCTGCAGCAATATTCCAACATTTCGTGGAAAGCATTCCCAGAAGAGTGGAGGCTGTTATAGCAATAAGGGGGAGACCAACTCCATATTAAGTAACATGATTTTGGAATGAGATGTATATATATATATATATATATTCTGGATTTGCATGCATTGTTTTGTATTTTCAGGCACTGTTGGAGATAGGAACATAAGCATTTCGCTACAGCCGCGATAACATCTGCCAAATATGTGTAGGCGACCAATAGAATTTGAGAGAGATAGCATCACATTCACACAACTGAAATGGCCTCTGAAAAAGTGTGTATTGTAACTGTTTTTTTTTCAGAGACCGTGACAGTACTTACTTATCCTTTGAAACTGTGCATGTAACCTGCCCTTTAGATTTTTATGCTTTCATTGTTTCTAACTGTCGAGTCAGCAATCCCCTCTTCCCTCGCTCCATCTCTCACTGGTCTCAAGCTGTGTCCTCTCTCGCCCTTCAACCGCTTTACATGGACACGCATCTTTCAGAGTGATTTGGCTTAATATGTGTTAAATCTTACCAGATATAGCTCCCTGCCAATTCTAATATGACACCTCCTGTGTCACAAAGCTGGTGTCAGCACAAGGTATTTCCCTATGATCTATTACCTCAACTCTCTTCAAGGGAGCCCAAGGTTGAACAAAAAAAGTAAAGTAAAATCAGGTAGTTTGGGGGGGGTTGAGTGAATCTCAGGAGGAACATCTGAACATGTAACATATTTTTTATTAAATGTCCTGCAAGGTGATTAAAGTAAACGAAAACAAAAAGGGATCATGAAAAAACAAATTTCGTAAACTGAAATAAAATAATTAACAAAACTGTTTGAAAAAACAAACTATACTGGAACTATTACATTTAACTCCAAAACAATCTAAAAACAAAAATTATGAATTATATTCATTAAAAATATATATCTACACTTTGGGCAAAAATCAAATAGGGTTTAAGCTTTTTTCTTTCTTTAAATAGAGTTTGAGTTTCAGAATCTGGCAGGTAAATGCTGCCAGGTGATGATGTTTTAAATAGCCCTAGCTTGTGCATCGCTATCACTAGCTACACTATATACACTGTTCAAAAAAATAAAGGGAACACTTAAACAACACAATGTAACTCCAAGTCAATCACACTTCTGTGAAATCAAACTGTCCACTTAGGAAGCAACACTGAATGACAATAAATTTCACATGCTGTTGTGCAAATGGAATAGAAAACAGGTGGAAATTATAGGCAATTAGCAAGACACCCCAAATAAAGGAGTGGTTCTGCAGAAGGTAACCAGACTACTTCTCAGTTCCTATGCTTCCTGGCTGATGTTTTGGTCACTTTTGAATGCTGGTGGTGCTTTCACTCTAGTGATAGCATCCTGGATGAGACAGCTCATCCAGGATGGACCATCAATGCGAGCTGTGGCAAGAAGGTTTGCTGTTTCTGTCAGCGTAGTGTCCAGAGTATGGAGGCACTACTAGGAGACAGGCCAGTACACCAGGAGACGTGGAGGAGGCCGTAGGAGGGCAACAACCCAGCAGCAGGACCGCTACCTCCGTCTTTGTGCAAGGAGGAGCAAGAGGAGCACTGCCAGAGCCCTGCAAAATGACCTCTAGCAGGCCACAAATGTGCATGTGTCTGCTCAAATGGTCAGAAACAGACTCCATGAGGGTGGTATGAGGGCCCGACGTCCACAGGTGGGGGTTGTGCTTACAGCCCAACACCGTGCAGGACGTTTGGCATTTGCCAGAGAACACCAAGATTGGCAAATTCGCCACTGACGCCCTGTGCTCTTCACAGATGAAAGCAGGTTCACACTGAGCACGTGACAGACGTGACAGAGTCTGGAGTCGCCGTGGAGAACGTTCTGCTGCCTGCAACATCCTCCAGCATGACCAGTTTGGTGGTGGGTCAGTCATGGTGTGGGGTGGCATTTCTTTGGGGGGGGGGCGCACAGCCCTCCATGTGCTCGCCAGAGGTTGCCTGACTGCCATTAGGTACCGAGATGAGATCCTCAGACCCCTTGTGAGACCATATGCTGGTGCGGTTGGCCCTGCATTCCTCCTAATGCAAGACAATGCTAGACCTCATGTGGCTGGAGTGTGTCAGCAGTTCCTGCAAGAGGAAGGCATTGATGATATGGACTGGCCCGCCCGTTCCCCAGACCTGAATCCAATTGAGCACATCTGGGACATCATGTCTCACTCCATCCACCAACGCCACGTTGCACCACAGACTGTTTCAGCATGACAATGCCCCCGTGCACAAAGCGAGGTCCATATAGAAATGGTTTGTTGATATCGATGTGGAAAAACTTGACTGGCATGCAGAGCCCTGACCTCAACCCCATTGGATGTCGATTAAGGTAATCAGAGGGGTTGGCTTAAATGCAGAAGACACATTTCTGTTGAAGGCATTCAGTTCTACAACTGACCAGGTATCCCCCCTTTCCCATTTAACACCTTTGGGGTGAATTGGAACACCGACTGCGAACTACAGTAGGCCGACCTCACTCACTGCCCATGGCTAAATGGAAGATAATCCCCGCTGCAATGTTCCAACATCTAGCCGAAAGCCTTCCCGGAAGAGTGGAGGCTGTAATAGCAGCAAAGGGGAGACCAACTCCATATTAAAACCCATGATTATGGAATACCTTTGGTCATGTAGTGTATCAGTTGCGAACAGTGAAGAATTCTGCTAGGTAGCTAGCTAAAAGGGGAAGGTAAACCACCAGTGGTCGGTCGAGAGAGTCTCCTTCCACCACATTTCTTGCACCAGTCTAGGCGCTAATCATCAAGGCAGAGTGTGGCTATTTGAATTAGCTGAAATATAAAATATATTTTGATTTGTTTAACACTTTTTTGGTGACTACATGATTCCATATGTTATTTAATAGTTCTGTCTTCACTATTATTCTACAATGTAGACAATAGTACAAATAAAGAAAACACATTGAATGAGTAGGTGTTCTAAAATGTTTGAACAGTAGCGTGTTTTTATAAAACTACAGCTAAATAAAAACTAGTACATGTTTAATGTATTTTTTTAGCAGCAGAGGTCAGAACAAATGGACAAGTTTGGAGAACAATAGACATCTACCCATATGTGAACGACCGCATCGATCTTACGTAGCAAAATCTGAAAGTGTTTTTGACAAAAGATAAAAGTAGAGACTCAGAGCAATAAATGTGGATATTATTCACTACAGTTAAGGAACAATGGGAAAGTAATAATGCTTTGAAAGTTGATAAACTTGTAGCCCCACTTTTGAGAAAATGGTCCATGAATGTTTTTCACACACCTACTGGAGCTCTTCATCTACAACAATTCAGCATCATTCACACCCTCTTAAGCTTTAGCCCCACCCATCTCTTTAAGGATTCATTTCAGGCCATGTGGTAAAAATCTCTTTATTTATCACATGCACATGATACAGAAGGTGTAAATGATACAGTGAAATGGTTACTTGCATAGTAGCAATATCAAAATAGTAGCAATACAAATATTTTATCATTATTAGATGACGCTTACCCGACACACTCAAATAAATTGATGGATAATCTGAAGGAAATGTTATAACCACCCCCCAGCCACATCTAGCTAAGTGGATGGGCCAGTATTGTCTAGACATAAACACCCCCAGACACACCTCACTAATTTGACTTCCGGGCGAAGTGGAGTCTATTGTTTACACATGTAGCTAGCTAGGTAGCTAAACAATGAACCGGCATAATTCCATCTCATACCGTGGTGGTGTAGGTTTCATGATTAATTATTCATGGTGTGATGGTGATAACGTACAGAAACTCAAGACCTTTTGTCCACCCAACCTAGAATACCTCACAATCAATTGCAGACTGTATGACCTCCCAAGAGAATTATCTTCGGTTATAGTCACAGCCAAGTATATTCCCACTCAAGCCGATACCACAACTGCCCTCGAGGAATTACACTGGATCTTGGGCAAACTAGAAACCACATATCCTGAGGCCGCATTTATTGTAGCTGGGGATTTTAACAAAGCAAATTTGAGGAAAAAGCTACTGAAGTTCTATCAACACATTAACTGAAAATACACTCGACCACTGCCCCACCGTCCCTTTGGCAAATCAGATCACAACTCCATTTTGCTCCTCCCTTCCTAGGAGCAGAAACTCAAACAGGAAATCAAATCAATCTAATCTAATTTTATTTGTCACATACACATGGTTAGCAGATGTTAATGCGAGTGTAGCGAAATGCTTGTGCTTCTAGTTCCGACAATGCAGTAATAACCAACAAGTAATCTAACTAACAATTCCAAAACTACTGTCTTATACACAGTGTAAGGGGATAAAGAATATGTACATAAAGATATATGAATGAGTGATGGTACAGAGCAGCATAGGCAAGATACAGTAGATGGTATCGAGTACAGTATATACATATGAGATGAGTATGTAAACAAAGTGCGTTGTGCAGACCTCACTACCCTCTGGAGAGCCTTACGGTTGTGGGCGGAGCAGTTGCCGTACCAGGCACACACATCCCGACAGGATGCTCTCAATTGTGCATCTGTAGAAGTTTGCGAGTGCTTTTGGTGACAAGCCGAATTTCTACAGCCTCCTGAGGTTGAAGAGGCGCTGCTGCGCCTTCTTCACAACGCTGTCTGTGTGGGTGGACAAATTCAGTTTGTCTGATGTGTACGCCGAGGAACTTAAACTTGTCTACACTGTATTTCTGATCAATTTGATATTATTTTAATGGACAAAAAAATGTATATGCGACCCCAAAGACTTTCACGAAGCGGATCCTGTGTTCTGCCTTTCACCCAGGACAACGGAATGGATCCCAGCCGGCGACCCAAAACAACGACTTCGAAAAAGAGGGAAACGAAGCGGTCTTCTGGTCAGACTCCGGAGACGGGCACATCTCACTCCCTAGCATACTTCTCGCCAATGTCCAGTCGCTTGACAACAAGGTTGATGAAATCCGAACAAGGGTAGGATTCCAGAGGGACATCAGAGACTGTAACGTTCTTTGCTTCACGGAAACATGGCTCACTCGAGAGACGCTATCGGAGTCGGTGCAGCCAGCTGGTTTCTCCACGCATCGCACCGACAGAAACAAACATCTTTCTGGTAAGAAGAGGGGCGGGGGCATATGCTTTATGGTTAACAAGACGTGGTGTGGTCACAACAACATACAGGAACTCAAGTCCTTCTGTTCACCTGATTTAGAATTCCTCACAATCAAATGTCGACCGCATTATCTACCAAGGGAATTCCCTTCGATTATAATCACAGCCATATATATTCCCCCAAGCAGACACAGATGGCTCTGAACAAACTTTATTTGACTCTTTGCAAACTGGAATCCACATATCCTGAGGCTGCATTCATTGAAGCTGGGGATTTTAACAAGGCTAATCTGAAAACAAGACTCCCTAAATTGTATCAGCATATCGATTGCGCAACCAGGGCTGGTAAAACCTTGGATTATTGCTATTCTAACTTCTGCGATATAAGGCCCTCCCCGCCCTCCTTTCAGAAAGCTGACCACTACTCCATTTTGTCGCACAGAGAGAAGCTAAAACCAGAAGCTCCCGCGAGGTCTGTTCAACGCTGGTCCGACCAATCTGATTCCACGCTCCAAGACTGCTTCCATCACGTGGACTGGGATATGTTTCAGATCAAACAACAACATTGACGAATACGCTGAGTCGGTGAGCGAGTTCATTAGAAGGTGCGTTGAAGATGTCGTTCCCATAGCAACGATTAAAACATTCCCAAACCAGAAACCGTGGATTGATGGCAGCATTCGGGAAACCACTGCTTTTAAATCAGGGCAAGGTGACCGGAAACATGACCTAATACAAACAGTGTAGCTATTCCCTCCGCAAGGCAATCAAACAAGCTAAGCGTCAGTACAAAGTAGAATCGCAATTCAACGGCTCAGACACAAGAGGTATGTGGCAGGGCCTACAGTCAACACGGACTACAAAAAGAAAACCAGCCCAGGCACGGACCAGGATGTCTTGCTCCCAGGCAGACTAAGTAACTTTTTTGCCCGCTTTGAGAACAGTACAGTGCCACTGACACGGCCCGCAACGAAAATATGCGGACCCTCCTTCACTGCAGCCGAGGTGAGTAAAACGTTTTAATAATGGGAGAGCATTGACCAGCTGGCTGGTGTGTTTGATGACATATTCAATCAATCCTTATCCCAGTCTGCTGTTCCCACATGCTTCAAGAGGGACACCATTGTTCCTGTTCCCCAGAAAGCTAAGGTAACTGAGCTAAACGACTACCGTCCCGTAGCACTCACTTCCGTCATCATGAAGTGCTTTGAGAGATTAGTCATATCACCTCCACCCTACCTGACACCCTAGACCCACTCCAAGTTGCTTACCGCCCAAATAGGTCCATAGACGATGCAATCTCAACCACACTGCCCTAACCCATCTGGACAAGAGGAATACCTATGTGAGAATGCTGTTCATCTTTTTACACAATGTACCCTCCAAACTATCAAGCTCGAGACCCTGGGTCTCGACCCCGCCCTGTGCAACTGGACTTCCTGACGGGCCGCCCCTAGGTGGTGAGGGTAGGTAACTCTCCACCCCGCTGATCCTCAACACTGGGGTCCCACAAGGGTGCCTGAGCCCTCTCCTGTTCCCTGTTCACCCACGACTGCGTGGCCATGCACGCCTCCAACTCAATCATCAAGTTTGCGGACGACACAAAAGTGGTAGGCTTGATCACCAACAACGACTAGACGGCCTACAGGGAGGAGGTGAGGGCCAGTGTGGTGTCAGGAAAATAACCTTCAACGCAAAACTAAGGAGATGATTGTGGACTTCAGGAAACCAGAGGGAACACCCCTATCCACATCGATGGGACAGTTTATTTTTTTCCTCGTACTCACAGACAAACTGAATTAGTCCACCCACACAGACAGCATCGTCGCAGCAGCGCCTCTTCAACCTCAGGAGGCTGAAGAAATCTTGTCACCAAAAGCATACAAACTTCTACAGATGCAATGAGAGCATCCTGTCGGGCTGTATCACCGCCTGATTTGCCCAAACCGTGGCTTTATGAGGTCTGCACAACGATCACCGGGGGCAAACTATCTGCCCTCCAACACCTACACCACCCGATGTTACTGGAAGGCCATAAAGATCATCAAGGACAACAACCACCCGAGCCACTGCCTGTTCATCATCCAGAAGGCGAGGTTCAGGTGCATCAAAGCTGGGACCGAGAGACTGAAAAACAGCTTCTATCTCAAGGCCATCAGACTGTTAAACAGCCACCACTAACATTGAGTGGCTGCTAGAATCAACTCCAGCCACTTTAATAATAATTGATGGTAAAATATATCACTAGCCACTTTAAACAATGCTACTTAATATAATGTTTAAAACATTATTCATCTCATATGTATACACTGTTCTCTATCATCTACTGCATCTTTATGTAATACATGTATCACTAGCCACTTTAAACTATGCCACCTTGTTTACATACTCATCTCATATGTATATACTGTACTGAACCATCTATTGCATCTTGCCTATGCCGTTTTTTTTTTTTGTACTGTACCAGTACAGTCAATGTGCCCAGAGTAAACTGCCTGCTACTCAGTCCCAGTTGCTAATATATGCATATTATTTGGATATTTGGATAGAAAACACTGAAGTTTCTAAAACTGTTTGAATGATGTATGAGTATGACCTGAGAAAAAATCCAACCAGGAAGGGGGAAATCTGAGGTTGGTCATTTTTCAACTCATTCCCTATTGAAGATAGTGGGACATTGGTCATGTTGCACTTCCTAAGGCTTCCACTAGATATCAACAGCCTTCAGAACCTTGTTTGATGCTTCTACTGTGAAGTGGGGATGAATGAGAGGGGAATGAGTCAGAGGTCTGCCAGAATGCCTTGAGCTCGTTCACGTGAGAGCGAGCTCTGTCCCATTGCAATTCTACAGACAAAGAAATTCTCCGGGTTGGAACATTATTGAAGATTTATGTTGAAAACATACTAAAGATTGATTCTATACTTTGTTTGACATGTTTCCATGGACTGTAACGGAACTTTTTGACTTTTTGTCTGCTCCTAGTGAACGCGCTTCGTGAGTTTGGATTTGTTTACCAAACACGCTAACAAAAGGAGCTATTTGGACAAAATGATGGACATTATCGAACAAAACAAACATTTATTGTTGAACTGGGATTCCTGAGAGTGCATTCTGATGAAGATCATCAAAAGTAAGTGAATATTTATCATGTTATTTCTGACTTCTGTTGACTGCCCAATACAGTGGATATATTTTTGGCTTGTTTGGGCTCTGAGCACCGTACTCAGATTACTGCATGGTTTGCTTTTTCCGTAAAACTTTTTTGAAATCTGACACAGCGGTTGCAATAAGGAAAAGTGTATCTAAAGTTCCATGTGTAACACTTGTATTTTCATCAACATTTATGATGAGTATTTCTGTAAATTGATGTGGCTCTGCAAAATCACCGGATGTTTTTGGAACTACTGAACATAACGCGCCAATGTATACTGAGATTTTTAGATATAAATATGAACTTTATCGAACAAAACATACATGTATTCTGTAACATTAAGTCATATGAGTGTCATCTGATGAAGATAATCGAAGGTTAGTGATTAATTCTCTATTTCTGATTTTTGTGACTCCTCTGGCTGGAAAAATGGCTGTGTTTTTCTGTGACTTGGCTCTGACCTAACATAATCGTTTGTGGTGCTTTCGTCGTAAAGCCTATTTGAAATTGGACGCTGTGGTGGGATTAACAAGAAGTGGATCTTTAAAATGGTGTGAAATACTTATATGTTTGAGGAATTTTAATTATAGGATTTCTGTTTTGAATTTGGCGCCCTGCACTTTCACTGGCTGTTGTCATATCGATCTCGTTATCGGGATCTGAGCCCTAAGAAGTTTTAACTAATTATACAGAGAAGCAGCAAAACGGTTTTACGACCACGGAAATCCCTCTGTGATTAAATCGAAGTGTTGACATAAATAATGGCTTGGTGAAGCGATTCATTGCTCCAGACCAATTATAAAGCCATGGATAGGGTATGGTGGAAACTTGTTTCTGCCAACAGAAAAAGTGTATTGTCAGAGTGCCAGGAGGATGGGACAAAGATCCCTACTTATGCAAGACAAAACTGCTGAAGCATAACGGAACTGCTCTCTCTCTCTCTCCCTTTCGTTGTCAATCTCTAGCTCTTTCTCTGCCTCTCCCTCTGTCTTTCTCTCTGACAGTCAATTGTTTTATTGTTGATTGTTAGTTCTCAAAGATTCTTATTTAAAAAAATATATACAGCGCCTTTATCTTTTCTACATATTTTATATCTGGTTTTAGTCATTTAAGTTTACACTGACAATGTTTTACCATTATGAAAAAGTATTTCCAAAAATAAATAAATATCATATTTCTTGGAGTGGGTGCAATGATTGAGCAGCCCACTGCTAAATGAATAAAGGGGAAACACTGTAGCACATTGAGTCAGTTTAAAGGGATACTACAAGATTTCGGAATTTAGTTATGAGTCATGCTCGTAATATGCTAACAAAGCATCTGCCAGACGTTATGTCAAGTGTCACCCAATTGTCCTTTGTGTCTACATCCTCCACGACCCTGACAATGTGAGCTACATTAGTGGAGCACAGCCACTGACCTATCAGTTATCTGAATGTGTTGCTGTGCCCAAGGCCATGGAGAGGGGTTTCCACTTACACTGGCCAGATCTCCTTTCCTCTCTCTGGGTGTAAGAGAATCCTCCTCAGGGTGCTCCCCTCAAGCCTGCTACTATATTGATCTCAGTCTCCTTTAAGAGGGCTGCGGGAAACAAGATTGGAGGAGGAAGGAGAATACCAAACTGCACCCGTACATAGCCCACCTGTAATTAGCCCATCCAAATACCTCATCCCCATATTGATATCTATTTTATTTATTTTGCTCCTTTGCACCCCAGTATGTCTACTTGCACACTCATCTTCTGCACATCTATCACTCCAGTGTTTAATTGCAATTATTTCGCCACTATGGCCTATTTATTGCCTTACCTCCCTAATCTTACCTCATTTGCACACACTGTATATAGACTTTTTCTATTGTATTATTGGCTGTATGTTTGTTTATTCCATGTGTAACTCTGTGTTGTTGTTTGTGTTGCACTGCTTTGCTTTATCTTGGCCAGGTCGCAATTGTAAATGAGAACTTGTTCTCAACTAGCTTACCTGGTTAAATAAAGGTGAATTAAAACATTTTAAAAAAATACACTTAGAAATGGTGAGATCAGAGGAAGGATAAAGCAAGAGGTGTGTGGCAGGAGATGGGTTGGGGGATGTGGTGTGTGTGTGTGTGTGACTGATTTGGTAAGTGTGTTTGTTCTAAATATGAAATTAAGTCCATCTAGGGCTCCTATGGTGACTGCATTACCGCCACAACGGCGGTCACGAGTCATGACGGCAGTCAAATTCCATGTGACTGTTTAGACACAGTAATTAGGCTTCTACAAGCTCTGATACTGCTGCTGGTCATTAGCAGCCTACCCAACTGCCTGGTACTCAGCACTCTATTGTCCCTCTAAATCACTCTGACATAATAATAAATGCCATTTAGCTGACGCTTTTATCCAAAGCGACTTACAGTCATGTGTGCATACATTCTACGTATGGGTGGTCCCGGGAATCGAACCCACTACCTTGGCGTTACAAGCGCCATGCTCTACCAACTGAGCCACAGAAGGACCACCCATATGTTGTGCAAATGTACTCAAAATTCGATTCAAACCCTTCATGAGAGACCATGAGCTCATGTTGCACAACATTTCCTTAGGCTATGTAATTCCGTGAGAAAACAGAGTTTTGATGGCATCTATTAAAAAAAGGGCAGGATCGCATTGGCTAGGCCTACTATATGCATTTCTTAAGTTTCCTAATATTAAGCACATTGCTTCTCGTTACAAACAGGAGTATAGCCTACTTGGCTGACATGAAAATGAGTCACGGAAAAAGCATCCTCCATTCGTTATTAAGTGGAGAGATGACAGGTATTTTTTTCCCCTGCTGAAAAACATCCCCACAGCATGATGCTGCCACCACCATACTTCACTGTAGGGATGGTGCCAGGTTTCCTCCAGACGTGACACTTGGCATTCAGGCCAAAGAGTTCAATCTTGATTTCAGAGTCCTTTAGTTGCCTTTTGGCAAACTCCAAGCGAGCTGTCATGTACCTTTTACTGAGGAATGGCTTCTGTCTGGTCACTCTACCATAAAAGCCTGATTGGTTTAGTGCTTCAGAAATGGTCATCTTTCTGGAAGGTTCTCCCAATCTCCACAGAGAAACACTGGAGCTCTGTCAGAGTGACCATCGTGTTCTTGGTCACCTCCCTGGCCAAGGCCCTTCTCCCTCGATTACGCAGTTTGTCCGGGCAGCCAACTCTAGGAAGAGTCTTGATGGTTCTAAATTTCTTCCATTTAAGAATGGAGGCCACTGTGTTCTTGGGGACCTTCAAATGCTGCAGAATGTTTTTGTCACCCTTCCCCAGATCTGTGCCTCGACCCAATCCTGTCTCGGGGCTCTACGGACAATTCCTTCGACCTCATGGTTTGGTTTTTGCTCTGACATGCACTGTCAACTGTGGGACCTTATATAGACAGATGTGTGCCTTTCAATCAATTGAATTGACCACAGGTGGACTCCAATCAAGTTGTAGAAACATCTCAAGGATGATCAATGGAAACTGGGATGCACCTGAGCTCAATTTAGAGTCTCATAGCAAAAGGGTCTGAATACTTATGTAAATAAGATATGTTTTTATTTTTAATACATTTACAGAAATTTCTAACCTGTTTTCACTTTGTCATTATGGGGTATTGTGTGTAGATTGATCAGGATTTTTTAAAATGTGTAAATCCATTTTAGAATAAGTCTAAAGTGTAACAAAATGTGGAAAAAGTCAAGGGGTCATAATACTTTCACTGTATGTTTTGATTTCTAAGACATTCTAAGGTTTGTATCATTCACAACTAAAGTTGCCAAATAACTCAAAATCTAGGGTATAGGACCCATTTCAAATTATCACTTTTACGGTGAACATAGCCACCTCATGTGCTCACTCTCGCTCCGGAATGGGAAAAATATCCATTCTATTTTATTCAGCTAAGTTCAATTATATTATTCTTACTTTAAATCATGTAAAATAATGGCAATGGACTTATAAGCATATCTTGTCTGCTAAATGAACAAGCCTACAGCCTATGGTATGGCACATAGCCAGTTAACATACAGTAGGCCAACTCATATTCTGTTCTTCTGAAAAACATTTTCTTCATATCATGTTCATTTAGACCTGTATGACATTAACCGTCTGACAAAAATGTCATGACCACCACAGTCCATTGTATGTGGAGTGGTACTGGGGAGTTGTCAGAGTCAAAGATAGTGTCTGTGTGTTTGGTCATGCTTCACATAGGATACCAAACTGGATGTTATTTTGTGGTAAAGCTCAGTGTAGTATTTCTGGTAAATGTATTATATACAGGATGTTATAGTATCATTCTATGATTTTCAAAATGTTGTAGTTATTCATAGTAATAATAACCTGAGTGGCTGTTGTATTCTGTGTCCAGTGGGTGACTTCATAATATTTTTATGCATTCAATTTATGGGTTGATACAGCTGGGTTCAAATAGTATTTGTATTCTTTCAAATTCTTTCAAATAGCGCTTGATTGACCCTGCCTTGAGTGCCCGGTGGGCGGCGTTTGCACTTTTGGGACTATTCCATTGGTTCCATTGCGCCAGGTAAATTCAAGCTATTTGAAGCCAGATCGGATGGTGAGTGGTGGTGTATGATTGTCCATTGACTGTGCTGCGATATTGAACAGTGACAGTGAATGGCCTTTCCTCCAGTATGGTATCTGGCATCTGAACACAGAGTCTGTAGTCGACACAAGCGCTGTAATTGTACGACTGAGTTTCCACGTTTGCGTATCGACAAAAAAAATAAGTCACAAGATGTCCGTCGGCGCGTCGTGGAGCCATATGTGCACCTGACCTCCTTAATTACCTCCGAATATGCCACACAAATGAATCTCACAAGACAGAGCCTGAGTCCACCATGGCTGTTACATAGATGACGATTCCCCCCCAGGGGTTCGTCTGTTACAGAGCAGTCGATCTGAGGAATGAGAAAAAAAACCTGTGTGGATATGGAATGGGGTGTCGAACTCATTCCATGGAGGGCCTAGTGTCTGCTGGTTTTAGTTTTTTCCCATTCAAATAAGAATTAGACAACCAGGTCAGTGGAGTTCCTTACTAATTAATGACCTTAATTCATCAATCAAATACAAGGGAGGAGCGAAACCCTGCAGACACTCTGACCTCCATGGAATGAGTTTGACACGTGCCCTTCAAAGTGCACTACTACTAGTGGGCCATGGTCAAAAGTAGAGCTCTATGAAGGGAATAGGTTACCATTTGAGACGCAACCACATCTCTGTCTGAACACAATACACTCCGTCTTTGTAGCAAGTCTAAAGCACACTGCCCTTCATTCCAGCACAGCTGCCCAGACCAACCGTAGTGAAACGACTGGTACCTGAGTAGTTAATGTTTTCTGTGCACGACTTGACATAATTCAATTGGATGGCATCATCATCCGTAAGCCCTGAAGTAAGGTCCCTGGTGGGGGAGGTTGGGGCAGGGTTGGAGAACTTGTGCGCCATGCACATTACGCTTGTCTGGGCCTGGGAAAGCATAGCAGAATGTGTCTCTTGGAGCGGTGGAGGGGGAATGGAAGGATGGAGGGGGGCAGATGAGTGCTGATAGAGCTGGACAATCGGATTTGTTCTGGCGTTTGGGATAATGGTGCTTGACGCCAGACAACAGACTACAAAGTTAAGAGCAGGTCTTAAAAAGACAACCACTCACCATGACCAACATCCGTAAGCCAAAAACGGCTCTGTTTGTCTTTGGGACGCCCCGCCCACACATCTTCAATCGTCCAATACAAATCTGATTCTTCCTCAGGTGCCCCTTCCATGGGGTTCAACTCAACCAATAGGAGCTTTGTCCGCTGACTTGTTTGTCTGATACCAAACTCTAAGTCCTCCTGAATGGAAATAGAACCGGGAAAGAAAGTGATCTCTAGTGTTCTGAAACAGAGTTATTTTCAAATCTTGACAACCGGTCAATAATCTTATTTCCTGTTCCAAAAATATTCCTAAATGTCCAATTTATCGTTCAGTGAAGTTATGTTGCTAGTAATAGCCTAAACACATTCCAACTCACGTCTTGTCATGAAGCTCACCGCTTCAAGCTAAGCCCCCCGGCATGTCCACCCCTCCCTCTAGGTCGCTCCCCAACTGGGCATTTCAGTCACATCTCGCGCCTGCATCTGTCCATCAAACGTGTGAAACAAAAACTAGCTCACCCATTCCATAGCAAGCTGCTTCATATGTGCTAATTGGTGGAGTAAATTAAAATGTAAAACCTATTGCTGATTTCACAGGTAAAACATTTTTTGAAAAAGGAACTAAGAACCGTTCATGTCTTAACACTGGAAGTGAACGGAAAAAAATAAAATAAGGGTTCTGTTCGGAACGATTGGAAAACAATGTCATGGTTCTGAGACTGATCAAATATAAAAAATAACGACTGACTTTCCAGACCGTTGGTGCACAGCTTGCTGTGTACCACATTGGTCTGTTCATCAGCCAGTCTGCCAATCAGTGAGCTCAGTCGGCCAATAGTTATTTAGCAGATACTCTTATCCAGTGCAATCATCTTAATTGAGATGGCTAGGTGAGATATACAACCACATATCACAGACAAATATACAGCATACGAACATTCCATTCCAGCCAAACAATGGATATATAGTGTTTTGCAAAAATAATTACATGAATTTACAATCTGAGAACAAATAATATTTTTACACACATATGAAGGTACCCATAAGCAATCATTTCTGATGAAAAAAAACTGATTTCGGTGACAAACCGCAGTCATGACAATAGTATAAATGAGGTGAATGTACTGATGAGGTGATTGACTCCGTGTGTGTGTGTATATCTGTGAAAGTGATGTGTGTGAATTTGTTGATCTAGAAAAAAGTGTCAAGTTTTGAAAAGAAAAACAAATGTTTTCAAAGGTATAAGACAAGTAAGACATAGAATCCTACGTATACACATACATGCCGTGTAGCCCTGGTCTTGCGTGCAATATGAATAGCACATGTGCCACTGTCACGGTTTTGAAGAAAAAACACATGTCATCCAACGATGGAAATATTCACTGTACTGTAAAAAAGAACGCAACTCATCGAGCGCTCAATTAATGTACATGCATTTGTGCATACTTGATTTAATTTCCCATACAGATAAGTTTACCCTCCAGCTACGTATCCAATATATCTGAAGTTAGGTGAGGGTATTGTGTGATGCAGAAGTAGTGGTATGTTTTATAATCAATAGAAACATGCATTACTCAAAACTACATTATTTTAGGTGTAAAACATAGGAGAGAAACTGGCAACTCGGCATTCTTTGTCCTCCAAACACTACGAGTTGAGTTTTTACCAAAATGTTCTTTTTTGGTTTCATCTGACCATATGACATTTTCCCAATCTTCTTCTGGATCATCCAAATGCTCTGGCTTAAGCAGGGAGACACGTCGGGCACTGCAGGATTTGAGTCTCTGGCGGCGTAGTGTGTTACTGATGGTAGGCTTTGTTACTTTGGTCCCAGCTCTCTGCAGGTCATTCACTAGGTCCCCCCGTGTGGTTCTGTGATTTTTGCTCACCGTTCTTGTGATAATTTTGACGCCACGGGGTGAGATCTTGCGTGGAGCCCCAGATCGAGGGAGATTATCAGTGGTCTTGTATGTCTTCCATTTCCTAATAATTGCTCCCACAGTTGATTTCTTCAAACCAAGCTGCTTACCTATTGCAGATTCAGTCTTCCCAGCCTGGTGCAGGTCTACAATTTTGTTTCTGGTGTCCTTTGACAGCTCTTTGGTCTAGGCCATAATGGAGTTTGGAGTGTGACTGTTTGAGGTTGTGGACAGGTGTCTTTTATACTGATAACAACTTCAAACAGGTGCCATTAATACAGGTAACGAGTGGAGGACAGAGGAGCCTCTTAAAGAAGAAGTTACAGGTCTGTGAGAGCCAGAAATCTTGCTTGTTTGTAGGTGACCAAATACTTATTTTCCACCATAATTTGGAAATAAATGAATTAAAAATCCTACAATGTGATTTTCTGGATTTTTTTTCTCATTTTGTCTGTCATAGTTGAAGTGTACCTATGATGAAAATTACAGGCCACGCTCATCTCACCCTCCAGCATCTTCACAAGGTCCTTTGCTGTTGTTCTGGGATTGATTTGCACTTTTCGCACCAAAGTATGTTCATCTCTAGGAGACAGAACGCGTCTCCTTCCTGAGTGGTATGACGGCTGCATGGTCCCATGGTGTTTACACTTGCGTACTATTGTTTGTACAGATGAACGTGGTACCTTCAGGTGTTTGGAATTTGCTCCCAAGGATGAACCAGACTTGTGGTGATCTGCAATTTTTTTTTCTGAGGTCTTGGCTGATATCTTTTGATTTTCCCATGATGTCAAGCGAAGAAGCACTGAGTTTGATGATAGGCATTGAAATACATCCACAGATACACCTCAAATTGACTCAAATGATGTCAATTAGCCTATGAGAAGCTTCTAAAGCCATTACATCATTTTCTGGAATTGTCCAAGCTGTTTAAAAGGCACAGTCAACTTAGTGTATGTAAACTTCTGACCCACTAGAATTGTGATACTGTGAATTATAAGTGAAATAATCTGTCTGTAAACAATTGTTGGAAAAATGACTTGTGTCAAGCACAAAGTAGATATCCTAACAGACTTGCCAAAACTATAGTTTGTTAACAAGAAATTTGTGGAATGGTTGAAAAGCGAGTTAATGACTCCAACCTAAGTGGATGTAATCTTCTGATTTCAACTGTATACACCGAGTCTACAAAACATTATGAACACCTGCTCTTTCCATGACAGATTGACCAGGTGAAAGCCATGCTTCCTTACTGATGTCGCTTGTTAAATCCAATTTACGAGTGTTTAAGTTTATATTTACACTGTTTTTACTCAACACTATTACAAAACATAAAACCCACTCGTCCTTACTTTCACTCGTGCTGTAGTGAATGAGCAGCCAAGCTTTATTATTATCATCATCATTAGCAGCTTGTTGTGTCTATTTTAATAGAGGAATATTTCACTTTCTCTGGTCGTGAATTTCTGAACAAGGCAGATGTGGTGCGACTTCACCATCGGGTGGAAGACGGTGTCCCCTCTCTCTGGTCAGCCTCACCGGAGTGAGTGGAGGGAGTGAGTGGAGGGAGGGAGGGAGGGAGGGAGGGAGGGAGGGAGGGAGGGAGGGAGGAGCAGAGGGTCTCCCTCTCCCTCCCTCCACTGAGACAAATGAGTTGTTCAAAACGGAAAGCCAATTGAGAACTCCGAAAAAAAGAGATCCGACTGTGGGATAAATCGTTTCGAATGGTCATCCAACCCAGAAACTTGGGTATCATTTTAGATCTATGGCTTTCCAACCTGAAGATCACAGACATCATTATTTGGTAAAAGGATTTTTAAGCCTCGAGACATTTGTATGTGCCATTCGGATGGTTAAATGGGCAAGAGCAAATATTTAAGTGCCTTAGAACAGGGTATGATTGTGTTTGCCAGGTACACTGGTTTGTGTCAAGAACTGAAACGATGCTGGGGGTTTTCATGCTCAACAGTTTCCTGTTGATTGCGCACTTCTTTTTTGTTTATTTTTTCCTCTTTGCATACTATATTTATTGTTACTTTTTGGCTCTGTCGTTTTGTCATTTTTGGGGTAGTGTGTGTATATTGATGAGGGGGAAAAACTATTTAATCCATTTTAAAATAACTCTAACGTAAAACAAAATTGAATATTTTCCGAATGGACTATGTATCGAATCATCTTGAAAGTTAGCTTGCTAATTCCTTGATCCTGCTTTGTAGTACACCCCTCTGTCCTGCACTGAAGTCAAGCCTCTGAACACCTCAACTCATGCCTCAAATAATCACTGCTGTGATCCCTTCCCAACACAAAGTAGCCCTATCATTCCCATCCCCCATAATGTTACTATAATGTCTTTATTCAAATGTTTTGACGTCTGCGTCTGGTCCGCACCTATACAGTGGGTCTCCCGCCCTCCTATTTTCCAAGTCACCAGCCTCCACTGGTATAGGTAATTCCATGTGAAGAAGGCATGTAGCTCAAATGTTTACTCTAACTTGCTCTAGCTCACACTTTTTGGGCTCTATGCACTCTCACTTTTGTAAAAAATAATAATAGTTGAGTCGGAATAATGTTTTGGCCAGTACGCTTCCAGCATCTCCTTTTTTTAAATAAACATCTGTTACATGCCATGATGAAAACCAAGTAAGGAAATGCCCTGCTTGGTAATTGCAGTCTTTCCTTTTCCAGTAAAAGGAAAGACTTCCATATTAGCAAGGCATTATACAGTCATCTCTACTCTGAGAGCATAGGCATTGGGAGCTGTCTGCCAATGAGTGCACCAGTTTGTCTGCATGCCAAGGATCACTATACTGATCCAGGCTAGAACTGCTGATGCACAACGTCTCTCCCTTCCTCTCTCTCCCACCATCTATCTGTATTTGTCCATCCTGTTCCTCTCCCTCTCTCGTTTAAGTGTATGCACCTCTAGTCTCTCGTAACATGAGTCTGTGGAGCAAGAGTGGGTTTCCAATCAAATACAATTCTATTTGTCACATGCTTACTTACGGACCCTCCCCAACAACGCCGAGAGAAAAATAGAAAAATATCAACATAAATACACAATGAGTAAAGAATGATAACTTTGCTATATACACACACACACACACACACACACGAGGTACCAGTACTGAGCCGATATGCAGTGCTGTGAGTTTATTAAGGTAGGCATGTCCATATAGCTAGTAGGGTGACTAAGAAACAGAATAGATAATAAAACAGTAGCAGCAGCGTATGTGATGAGTCAAAAAGGGTCAATGCAGATATTCCCGGAAGCAGAGCAAACAGTCTATGGCTTGGGTGGCTGGAGTCTGACAATTTTTAGGGCCTTCCTCTGACACCTTCCTGGTATAGAGGTCCTGGGTGGCAGGGAGCTTGTCCCCAGTGACATACTGGGCCATACGCACTACCCTCTGTAGCGCTTTACAGGGCACAAAAGAAAATAAACCAAGCATCACACAGTTCTGCTCCCTAAATTCCCTTTTCCGTCTCACTCACTCAATTGCATTCTGTCTGTCTGCTAGCTTCACACGCACGCTCTGTGTGTGTAAAGAAATGAATGCTTAGAAAAAAAGGTATCTAACTGATGGGTTAGGGTTAGGCGAAAGGTTAACAGTGTGGCTAGGGTTAAGAGTAAGGTTTAAAATCTGATTTTAATAAGCAAAATTGTAGATACAAGAATGGTTTATGACTTTGTGGCTGTGGTAACGAACTGCTAGTGGCATTTAGAATTCGTTAGCCTAGGCTATTAGCCCCCTAAAAATAGACAGTTCCACACTGAAAATATGCAAAAACAGTTTGATAAAGACAAAGTGCGTATTTTCATCAGTCATTAAGCCTAGGCCTACTCACCAGACAGATGTCCTGGCCATAATTAATCCCATGCAGTGTTCAATGTACAATTGTTCATCCATGTAGAAAATTCCAAGGAAAATGCTGAATAAACATCTGTATATCGAAAAGAAGACTTTGTAACACTACAAAATGGTGTCTTTCAACTTGCCAATTTGAGCACCGTTTCAAATCATTACTGAAAACAACTGTTCCAGCCACAGTACTTTGTTCCATTTTATTCTGTTATATTAAATCATGTTTTATACTATAAAATAGGTGTTCCCTGTGATAAGGGCTCTGGAAATAAGATCGTCTCGTCTGCTAAACTAACTAAACAAGTCTATGCCATTGCACAGCCATTTTTACATTTGAGTCATTTAGCAGACGCTCTTATCCAGAAGGCATTGATTATCATAACGATCCCCCGTGGTAATCGAACCCACAACCCTGGCGTTGCACGCACCATGCTCTACCAACACAGGACTACTTTATAATATAACCAGTTGATGTTACAGTTTCAATATCATTACATTACATTTAAGTCATTTAGCAGACGCTCTTATCCAGAGCGACTTACAAATTGGTGCATACACCTTATGACAACCAGTGGAACAGCCACTTGCATCTAAATCTTGTTGGGGGAGAAGGGGGTGAGAAGGATTACTTACCCTTACTTACCCTATCCTAGGTATTCCTTGAAGAGGTGGGGTTTCAGGTGTATAAAATAAAATGGCACTTGTTTGTTTTTTTATTTACTCATTTATTTACTACATTACCCAATATGCATTGAGAACGGGTTTCCACTGCTCCAGAGTCCAATGGCGGCAAGGTTTACACCACTTCATGGTCGAATTGCTGCAAAGAATCCACTACTAAAGGAAACCAATCAGAAGAAGAGACTTGCTTGGGCCAAGAAACACGAGCAATGGACATTCGACCGATGGAGTCCAAATTTGAGATTTTTGGTTGCAACCGCAGTGTCTTTGGGAGAGACGCAGAGTAGGTGAACAGATGATCTCCGCTTGTGTGGTTCTCACTGTGAAGCATGGAGGAGGAGGTGTGATGGTGTGGGGGTGCTTTGCTGGTGACAGTCTGTGATTTATTTAGGTTCAAGGCACACTTAACCAGCATGGTTACCACAGCATTCTGCAGCGATATGCCATCCCATCTGGTTTGCGCTTAGTGTGACTATGATTTGTTTTTCAACAGGACAATAGCCCAACACACTTCCAGGCTGTGTAAGGTGGTCCTTCTGTAGCTCAGTTGGTAGAGCATGGCGCTTGTAACGCCAGGTTAGTGGGTTCGATTCCCGGGACCATCCATACGTAGAATGTATGCACACATGACTGTAAGTCGCTTTGGATAAAAGCGTCTGCTAAATGGCATATATTATTATTATATATTATGTAAGGGCTATTTGACAAAGAAGGAGAGTGATGGAGTGCTACATCAGATGGCCTGGCCTCCACAATCACCCAACCTCAACCAAATTGAAGAAAATCAAATATATTTAGATTTGTTTAATACTTTTTTAGTTACTACATGATTCCATGTGTTATTTCATAGTTTTGATGTCTTCACTATTATTCAACAATGTAGAAAATAGTAAAAATAAAGAAAAACCCTTAAATTAGTAGGTACGTCCAATTTAGCAATTAGGATTCATCATCTGTAAAGGTTGTGATAAATTAGCCATGGTTTCTCACTTTTAGCATATAGATAAATGCGAACAAATGTTTTTTTCAGTGCCGCCTTTGTTCTAAAAACAAGGGTACTCAGAAAGAAAAATAATCAGGCGATTACTTGAACAGTCAAAAAAGGTCACATGCCTGTCCAGTCTCAGGATTGACTCCTGTCAAAATAAAGGTTCAATCCAATTTTAAAAAACACACGTGCGTGAACACACACACACACATACACATACACATACACACTCCTACCACAATTGCGAAGTGCAAAGACTTCAGTCAATGACCGCAAACACACGCTAAACGTACCATAGAGCGCACACAAACTCTTCTTGACCCTACCATACACACACTCCTGATGCTACCACATAGGACCCTGACAGATGCAGTCCTGAGCCTAACATACATAAACATATATAAATGTGACCCTGCAATGGACCACACATATAGTTCTCACCTAGGCACAAACGAGCAGTGCTTGACTTGCACTGGAATAGGTGCAGTTACTGTTTATACTGACGTGCAGGAGCTCCACAATACCTTTGAGCTAACATTCTATAAGAGGAACAGGAGCTCAAGCAGTAGAACGTTTGAGGTGCCGGTACTCCGCTCCAGTGAGCTCCTGCCCAAGTCAAGCACAGCGGCAGGGTAGCCTAGTGGTTAGAGCGTTGGACTAGTAACCGAAAGGTTGCAAGTTCGAATCCCCGGGCTGACAAGGTACAAATCTGTCATTCTGCCCCTGAACAGGCAGTTAACCCACTGTTCCTAGGCCGTGATTGAAAATAAGAGTTTATTCTTAACTGACTTGCCTAGTAAAATAAAGGTTAAAAAAAAATATATATATTTTTTAAATGATCTCCCTCGCCCTCCATTTGGCAAATCTGCCCATAATTCTATCCTCCTGATTCCAGATTACAAGAAAAAATTAAAGCAGGAAGCACCAATGACCAGATCAATAAAAAACGTGGTCAGATGAAGCAGATGCTAAGTTACAGGACTGCTTTGCTAGCACAGACTGGAATACGTTCCAGGATTCCGCCGATGGCATTGAGGAGTACACCACCTCAGTGGTGTACTCCTCACTCGGCTTCATCAATAAGTGCATAAAAGACATCACCCCCACAGTGACCGTACGAAGTAATGGATTTCAGGAAATATCTGCACTGAGCTAAAGGCTAGAGCTTCCGCTTTCAAGGAGCGGGATACTAATCCGGACACTTGTAAAAAAAATCCTGCTGTGTCCTCAGATGAACCATCAAACAAGCAAAGCGTCAATACAGGATTAAGATCAGATCCTACTAAATTGTCTCTGAGCTTGAAAACTATTACGGACGACAATGAGAAACCCAGCCGTGAGCTGCCCAGTGACACGAGCCAACCAGATGAGCTAAATGCCTTTTATGCTCGCTTCAAGGCAAGCAACACTGAAGCATGAATGAGAGCACCAGCTGTTCTGGACGACTGCGTGATAACACTCTCAGTAGACGATGTGAGCAAGACCTTTACACAGGTCAACATTCACAAAGCCGTGGGGCCAGACGGATTACCAGGACGTGTACTCAAAGCATGCGCGGACCAACTGGCAAGTGTCTTCACTGACATTTTCAACCTCTCCCTGACCGAGTCTGTAATACCTACATGTTTCAAGCAGAACACCATAGTCCCTGTGCCCAAGAAAGTAAAGGTAACCTGCCTAAATAATTACCGCCCCATAGCACTCACGTCGGTAACCATGAAGTGCTTTGAAAGGCTGGTCATGGCTCACATCAACAGGTATCTCAGATACCCTAGACCCACTCCAATTTGCATACCGCCCCAACAGATCACGCAATCTCAATCGCACTCCACACTGCCCTTTCCCACCTGGACAAAAGGAACACCTGTGAAAATGCTGTTCATTGACTACAGCTCAGCATTCAACACCATAGTGCCCTCATAGCTCATCAATAAGCTAAGGACCCTGGGACTAAACACCTCTCTCTGCACATGGATCCTGGACTTCCTGGCGGGCAACCCCCAGGTAGTAAGGGTAGGTAACAACACGTCTGCTACGTTGATCCTCAACGCCAGGTATGGTAACTGCTCGGCATCTGACTGTAAGGCGCTACAGAGGGTAATGCGTTCGGCCCAGTACATCACTGGGGCCAAGCTTCCTGCCATCCAGGACCTCTATACTAGGCGTTGTCAGAGGAAAGCCCCAAAGAAAGCCCCAAAGAAGTCATATATTGTTTTCTCTGCTACCGCATGGTAAGCAGTACCGGAGCTCCAAGTCTAGGACCAAAAGGCTCCTTAACAGCTTCTACCCCCAAGCCATAAGAGTGCTGAACAACTAATCAAATGGCCACCAGATTATTTACATTGACCCCCCCCCATTTGTTTTTTACACTGCTGATACTTGCTGTTTATTATCCATGCATAGCCACTTCACCCCTACCTACATGTACAAATTACCTAAACTAACCTGTACCCACGCACACCAACTAGGTACCCCCTGTATATAGCGTTGTTATTGTTATTGTGTTACTTTTTTGTTATCCTTTACTTTATTTGGTAAATATTTTCTAAACTCTTCTTGAACTGCACTGAGTTACAGCATTAGGCTAAGATCAAGAATGGTCATGAGAGTCAATTCCCTAGACCAGGGATGGGCAACTGGTGGAACCCGGACCCCTTTTGTAGGCCCACGGACCAATTTCACACAAATTGGGTACTCAGTCTGGGTCTCAACTTACTGTTGAGAGTTAGAATAATAGAATACACAAGGTGCAATTTCAAAAATGTGGTTGTGCATCAGCAGTCACTCAGTTAGCCCATGTCAACTAAATGTTTAGCGGCCAGCTATCTAAAATTGTAGTAAGCATGATCGAATTACTGACCGGGGTGGAGCCTATTGATCATCTGTTATCATTTGCCTCCATTTTATTGAAAAATGTGTAGAACTGCATGAAATTAGCTGTAAAACTGCTAATGTTTCTCTCCTCTCCATAGCAACATGTTTAGAATTGCAGCAAACTTGCTTTAAAACAGAAAAATGTTCACTATGCCCCATGTCAAAATGTGTAGAAAATTAACTTTAAAACATTTTTTTTTCTGCTTTCACGAGTGGGTCCACTAAAATGTTTTGCTAACAAGGTGAGGGACTGATGTGGATACGCAGACCCACTGTGGCGCCTCACGACGAGTTCCATTTCTTTGTGGACTGATGTGGATACGCAGACCCACTGCGGCGCCTCACGATGAGTTCCATTTCTTTGTGGACTGATGTGGATACGCAGACCCACTGCGGCGCCTCACGATGAGTTCCATTTCTTTGTGACCCCCACCCCATCAAAGTTGCCCATCCCTGCCCTAGACTATTGGTCAACATTTAATTTGCGATCCATTTGCTTTTGGGGCATCCATCCCCTTTACGTGTTATTTTGTTGTCCTCTGGTGAAACAAACGTCTTTCATTGACTTAAAAAAAACAACCACTTCTCCAATTAATCTAAATTAAAGGATTACCAGACTTACATACACACAGTTACTCATCTGTGAAGAGAGTTGTGACATGGAAAAACACATGAAAGCAAAACCATACATTTTGCTCAATTACAAAAAGACTGTCTTAAAAGGAAATTATTAAATTGTGAGCGCTAAGTCTTGGAAATGGTGGAGTACTTATACTCAAATTACTTGGGCGAGACTGATAAGTGAGACACTTGAGATGCTCTGAGCATATAATGCTGTCTACCTCCATTTTTATCTTAGGGCAATCATTTTTACATAAACGGTTTGGATATTAAAATTAATAAAATTGACTTGACATTGGATTATTTTCCAAGGTGTGAGCCAGGTGTGCTTTTTTTTTCTTATTATTTTCTATCCAGTATTCTGCCAGAGACTTTTCTCAGCAAATGTTTCAAATTGAAATACTGTAGAAAAAAAAAGGGAACAAGTTACGTCTGTGTGTGAGTAAAACAGACTTCATGTAGATATTTTGGTTACTTACACAAACGCGTGGTACAGTAGCGCCCATCCTCTCGGTCTCTCCAGGGCGTCATAAATAAGGGTTTGAATTCTCCGCTTCCTGATGTTATTCCGCTTAACGGGTCGCGTGTACCCCAGGGGCGTCTTGGCCAACAGTCCAAAACCCTGTGTGCTCCTTTTGAAATCTTCCCGACCCGGAGCCACCAACAAGAGAGCTCCATCTTTGTCCACCCCAGCCTCTTGGTCCAAGTCCACGGGCGGGGCTGATGTCTTTTTGTCCCTCTGCTCCTCTGAACCGTTAGCTACATTTCTGGACCTGATCCCCATGTTCACTCGTGATCCTTGGCGCCTCGCTTACGGAGATCTGGTATGAGCCGCATGTCATGATCTGAGGGGATAAATCAAGATGACTTCAGCAGAGGTTCATTTAAGGATCTGGTCCCCTTCATAAAAGGAGGTGCTCCTCAGTCTGACTGGAGAGAACATAAAGGGTGTGTTTGTGTGTGTATGTAATATATATATATATGGGGGGCTATAGATACTTTGCACACTTGACAATGCATGAGTGAATAGCTCATGCAATTGAATAGCTCAGCTTATTCAATTGGGTGCTGTGTTTGCAGCCAAGGCTATCAATTAGGAAGCGTGCCAGCGTAGGTTATTAATGCCTAGTGATGAAGCAATAATGTAGCCATGAATGGAAACATTCGACCACATTAAGGAGATTCGAGCAACAATTGCATGGCATGTTATTTCATAACCCTTAACAGACTGTCACCAGTTAATAGGCTACTACACCTTGCATTTGCATCGCTAAAATGTGAAAATAACTTGATATAAAAACATAGGCTCGGCGAGCTCAGAACACTGGCTAAATTATCCACGAGGGACGAGACGTCCACAGGGAGTTGACCCGTAGCCTACCCGTGCTCCAAAGCCGACTGCTCCCGACAAAGCATGATTTATGTCGCGGCTTCCTCCTTCCAGTCTACACCTGCCGCTCCCGATAAAACCAACGCTGTGATGAGCGGTGGGGTACGGCTGAGAAGTCTTGCGCGGAGGAGGAGAAAGGAGTCGATACGGAAATTGAAGCAACAACGACACAAGGTAAAGATTCCTTTTTTCTTACAGTGGCGAGAACAAGTTGCCTGGCTACCCAGACCATCCGTTAGGCCACGCCCACGGACGTGGAGCGCGACAGAGCAGCGGTAGAATTTAGTGTGAAACGTCAGGCTTAAGCCAGAACCGACGTCTGTACGTCTTTTCAACCTGGGCTGCAGCACAGGAGACTTCTGGAGCAGGGGATGCATTGCTGACATCGCATCCCCGACCGCTTTTGCACGTCCGCACAATTATGTAAATATTACATGATTATCAAATTAGATTCGGCACTGCCTATTTATTACTTTTATATTGTGTTAATGGTTCGTGATAAACAAAGCAAATTGTAATTAGGAATTGTATAGGCTCCTGAAGTAATACAAAAAAATTATATGGACGTCTGTGGGCGCAAATAGGATTTGCAACACCCACTGGGCATACAGTGGTTTTCAAGGTAATCAATGTAGGTGTAATCAACGTGGAAAATACCTTGAATTTGAAAAAAAAGTACTGTTTTCTTCTCATTTCAACCAGCAGTGTAACATTGCAATTGGGGTAAATTGTCCATTTAAATACATTGACTACATCTGACGAACAGGTTGTTACATCAATCTAATTTCAACATAATCATCAGAACTATATATACCTTGAAATTGCGATGAGAATTCCACATGGAAAAATTAAAGATATTTAGAATCCTATTCATGTATTGGGTGATTGAAATGAAGTGGAATTCTATATTTGATTAGACATTTTATTTGAGGTAGTCTATGCAAATGACTATGGAAGCTGATCAATGTCTAAATGTAGCTCAGCTGAATCAACATAGCTTATTTTCAAAAGCTAAGCAGGGCACATAGTCTTGCATGCTGACCAGACCGCACCAACGTGCGCACATTGATTTTGCCCACCCACATCAGACACGATCAGGATATGCAGGTTGAAATATTCATTTCTAGTCATCTCTCCTCCTTCCTTAAGGCTTATCATTGTTATTTTGGACTTTATATGGTGGTTGGCAACCAACTTTAGGTGTATTGCCGCAACCGACGAGTGTGGACCTAAGTTCATATTTCAACTACCCACGTGGGTATATGCTCCTAAAAACCACTGAGGAGTTGGCACGTGGGTATACGTTCCTAAAAACCAATGAGGAGTTGGCACGTGGGTATACGTTCCTAAAAACCAAATAGGAGATGGGAGAGGCCAAACTTGCAGTGCGTTGAGCGTCACAAAGAGAACCAATGTCTAGTTTAGTGCCTGGCCACACAGATGCTCGAGAGCAGTGTGGGTGCAATGATTGAATAACATGTGTACATTTATTTTGCAATGCGCAAGCGACGTGTCCTGTCTTGGCAGCATGTAACATGGTAGGCTGGTTACTACTGAAGTGCATTACCACTCATATACCAGTAGGTGTCACTGTTCAGTTAGACATTGTTGGACTGGAGCTTCACATTGTATTTAAATGTGTCGCATGCTTTGTAAACAAAAGGTATAGACTAACAGTGAAATGCTCACTTAATAGAACAATTACACCACAAGGAATAAATACAGAATGAGTAACGATAACTTGACTATATACACAGGGTACCAGTACTGAGTCGATGCGCAGGGGTACGAGGTAATTGAGGTAGATATATCGTGTATGTGGACACCCTTTTCAAATTAGTGGATTCAACTATTTCAGCCACACCTGTTGCAGGCAGTAGAATGGCCTTACTGAAGAGCTCAGTGACTTTCAACGTGGCACCGTCATAGGATGCCACCTTTCCAACAAGTCAGTTAGTCAAATTTCTACCCTGCTAGAGCTGCCCCAGTCAACTTTAAAGAACTGTTATTGTGAAGCAGAAATGTATCGGATCAACAATGTCTCAGCCCCAAAGTGGTACGCTACACAAGCTCACAGAACAGGACCGGCGAGCACTGAAGCGGGTAAAGATCATCTGTCCTCGGTTGTAACACTCACTACCAAGTTCCAAACTGCCTCTGTTCGTTGGGAGCTTCATGAAATGGGTTTCCATGCCCGAGCAGCCGCACACAAGCCTAAAATCACCATACGCACCAAGCGTCGGCTGGTGTAAAGCTCGCTGCCATTGGAGCAGTGGAAACACGTTATTTTTTTTGTATTCATTTTTATTTAACCTTTATTTAACCAGGCAAGTCAGTTAAGAACTAATTCAATTTATTGCCCTGGCCACTTACATTTACATTGAAGTCATTTAAAAGTCAGGATGGAAATAAACTTTTCATAAACCCTTAAAACATTGGAAAGAACTTGCAACTATATTCTGTTGCGGGGTTGTATTAGAAGGGGGGGAACAATGATTACACACCACATATAATAATATTCAAATGAGTTCTGGTTCTCCAGAAATGTCCTGTCCTGGCCTGAAAAGGGAGTTTGTTCCACCATTGGGGTTCAGTGAACTCACAGTTTTGACTTTTGTCACGCGATGTTTGTACGTTCATTCAGTGGTAGGGAGGCGAGCAGGCCAGACAATCAATATAACAATTACTTTACCACAGAACTTTGGGTGTCAGGGCCTGAATTAGAGCCTGGAACTACCACTAACTACCAAATCACAGCTACATCACATCCAAACAAATGAACCATGGTCTTGTAGCGGATGCGAGCTTCAATCCAATCCGCAACTGGAAGCCAGTGGAGAGAGCGGAGGAGCGGCCACGAAGAACGGAAGGTTGAAGTCCAGGGACGGGCTGCGTGGATCCGGATGAGTTGTAAACTTTAATGGCTACAAAACAAAGCCCAGCCAATAGCGAAGTTGCAGTAACTGAGGGATGACAATCCTGGATTACGTCTGCCATCACAACCCCTGTGTGAGGCAGCTGATGCTGGCTATTTAATTGGGAATTAAAGGAAAGCATGAACCTATTGGAAGGGAGCTGCACTGAGACGGTTCAGAAAACAGGGTGTTGTCCAGGATCACGCCATGCCCTTAGCAGCCTGGGAGGAGGACACAATGGAATTGTCATACCGTGATGGCGGATCATGGAAAGGGCAGTCCTTGGGCAGTGGAAACACGTTATTTTTTTGTATTGCTGAGGTTAAGCTTTATTTAACCTGGTGATTTAACCTTTCATTTAACCAGGCAAGTCTGTTAGAACTATGCAGATTTATTGCCCTGGCCACTTCTGCAGTCCTCATGCCTCCTTGCAGCATGCCTAAGGCACGTTCACGCAGATGAGCAGGGATCCTGGGCATCTTTCTTTTGGTGTTTTTCAGGGTCAGTAGAAAGGCCTCTTTAGTGTCCTACATTTTCATAACTGTGACCTTAATTGCCTACCGTCTGTAAGCTGTAGGCAGTGGGGATTTGGGTGCAGAGTTCAACATAGGCTTATCGAAAGCTGCAATAGCCCTGTGTGACACTTCCTCAATCAAGACATTTGACACCTCTTGTTCTGTCTTCATGAAAGGAAAGAGTTTACTTATTACAGTGCCTTGCGAAAGTATTCAGCCCCCTTGAACTTTGCGACCTTTTGCCACATTTCAGGCTTCAAACATAAAGATATAAAACTGTATTTTTTTGTGAAGAATCAACAACAAGTGGGACACAATCATGAAGTGGAACGACATTTATTGGATATTTCAAACTTTTTTAACAAATCAAAAACTGAAAAATTGGGCGTGCAAAATTATTCAGCCCCCTTAAGTTAATACTTTGTAGCGCCACCTTTTGCTGCGATTACAGCTGTAAGTCGCTTTGGGTATGTCTCTATCAGTTTTGCACATCGAGAGACTTAAATTTTTTCCCATTCCTCCTTGCAAAACAGCTCGAGCTCAGTGAGGTTTGATGGAGAGCATTTGTGAACAGCAGTTTTCAGTTCTTTCCACAGATTCTCGATTGGATTCAGGTCTGGACTTTGACTTGGCCATTCTAACACCTGGATATGTTTATTTTTTAACCATTCCATTGTAGATTTTGCTTTATGTTTCGGATCATTGTCTTGTTGGAAGACAAATCTCCGTCCCAGTCACAGGTCTTTTGCAGACTCCATCAGGTTTTCTTCCAGAATGGTCCTGTATTTGGCTCCATCCATCTTCCCATCAATTTTAACCATCTTCCCTGTCCCCGCTGAAGAAAAGAAGGCCCAAACCATGATGCTGCCACCACCATGTTTGACAGTGGGGATGGTGTGTTCAGGGTGATGAGCTGTGTTGCTTTTACGCCAAACATAACGTTTTGCATTGTTGCCAAAAAGTTCAATTTTGGTTTCATCTGACCAGAGCACCTTCTTCCACATGTTTGGTGTGTCTCCCAGGTGGCTTGTGGCAAACTTTAAACGACACTTTTTATGGATATCTTTAAGAAATGGCTTTCTTCTTGCCACTCTTCCATAAAGGCCAGATTTGTGCAATATACAACTGATTGTTGTCCAATGGACAGAGTCTCCCACCTCAGCTGTAGATCTCTGCAGTTCATCCAGAGTGATCATGGGCCTCTTGGCTTCATCTCTGATCAGTCTTCTCCTTGTATGAGCTGAAAGTTTAGAGGGACATCCAGGTCTTGGTAGATTTGCAGTGGTCTGATACTCCTTCCATTTCAATATTATAGCTTGCACAGTGCTCCTTGGGATGTTTAAAGCTTGAGAAATCTTTTTGTATCCAAATCCGGCTTTAAACTTCTTCACAACAGTATCTCGGACCTGCCTGGTGTGTTCCTTGTTCTTCATGATGCTCTCTGCGCTTTTAACGGACCTCTGAGACTATCACAGTGCAGGTGCATTTTTACAGAGACTTGATTACACACAGGTGGATTGTCTGACGTGTGGGCTACAATGTTGCACATTTGTGCTGCAACAGATGGCTACATGCAAAAACATTATGGGTTCAACAAGGATTCCTCTAAGATCGTCATAGTTCTTCGAAGAACCTTAGAGTTCATGGAACTGAAAAATGTCCCCAAAAGGTTATTCCAAGAGCTGCATAAGAGGTTGGGTTTATCGGGGAACCTCCTTCGTTCTTGGGGGTTCTTGCAGGAACCTAACTGCCCAACTGAGAAATGTGGATTTGAATTTGAGAAAACAGCAGGTGCAGGCACTTCATGGAATTTTTTAAAGATCTCCTCAATTTAAGGTAAGGTTTCTCCCTTGTATAATCTAAATTGATATTGTTTTATGATGATACCACCTATCTATTCATTATTTGTGCAAATTACTGTGTTTGGCACTTTCTCCCTTCTTTCTAAAATATAAAATAGACACAATTCAATCAACAAAGAGGTAAGAATATGAAGAAGGCAATTGCTGCATTGGGCACAGATGACTGAACTGACCACCTATTTGTGTTATTCTGTGTCTGCAGGTATTCTTTTTTACCCCTTTTTCTTGCGGTATCCAATTGTTAGTAGTTACTGTCTTGTCTCATCACTGCAACTCCCGTACGGACTCAGGTAGGAATGCATCCTCTGAAACACAACCCAACCAAGCCGCACCAATGTGTCAGAGGAAACACTGTACACCTAGCAACCTGCTCAGCGTGCACTGCGCCCAGCCCGCCACAGGAGTCACTAGTGCGCGATGAGACAAGGATATCCCTGCCGGCCATGCCCTCCCTAATCCGGACGACGCTGGGCCAATTGTGCTTCGCCCCATGGGCCTCCCGGTCGCAGTCGGCTGCGACAGAGCCTGGGCTCGAACCCAGAGTCTCTGGTGGAACAGCTAGCACTGCTTTAGACCACTGCGCCACCCGGTACCATCTGCAGGTATTCTGACGCCAATGTCCAGTCTCTTGACAACAAGGTATACGAAATCCGAGCAAGGGTTGTCTTCCACAGAGACATCAGAGTCTGTAACGTTCTTTGTTTAACGGAAACATGGCTCACTCAAGACACGCTTTCGGAGTCGGTACAGCCACCTGGTTTCTTCACGCATTGCGCCTTCAGAAATAAGCATCTCTCTGGTAAGAAGAAGGGCGGGGCTGTATGCCTTATGATTAACGAGACGTGGTGTGATCATAACAACATACAAGAACTCAAGTCCTTTTGTTCACCTGACTTAGAATTCCTCACAATCAAATGTCGACCGCATTATCTACCAAGACAATTATCTTTGATTATAATCGCAGTCGTGTATATTCCCCCCCAAACAGACACATCGACGGCCCTGAAAGAAATTAATTCGTCTCTATGTAAACTGGAAACCACATATCCTGAGGATGCATTTATTGTAGCTGGGGATTTTAACAAGGCTAATCTGAACACAAGGCTCCCCAAATTCTATCAGCATATCGATTGCGCTACCCGGGCTGGCAAAACCCTGGATCATTGTTATTCTAACTTCATTGACGTATATAAGGCCCTCCCCCGCCCTCCTTTCGGGAAAAGCTGACCACAACTCCATTTTGTTGCTCCTAGCCTATAGACAGAAACTAAAACACGAAGCACCCACGCTCAGGTCTGTTCAACACTGGTCCGACCAATCGGATTCCACGCTTCAAGATTGCTTCGATCACGTGGACTGGGATATGTTCCGCATAGCGTTGAACAACAACATTGATGAATACGCTGATTCGGTGAGCGAGTTTATTAGCAAGTGCATCAGTGATGTTGCACCCACAGCGTCTATTAAAACATTCCCCAACCAGAAATTATGGATTGATGGCAGCATTCTCGCAAAACTGAAAGTGCGATCCACTGCTTTTAATCAGGGCAAGGTGACCGGAAACATGACCGAATACAAACAGTGTGGCTATTCCCTCCGCAAGGCAATCAAACAAGCTAAGCGTCAGTATAGAGACAAAGTAGAGTCGCAATTCAAAGTCTCAGAAACAAGAGGTATGTGGCAGGGTCTACAGTCAATCACGGACTACAAAAAAACAAACAGCCCCGTCGCGGACCACGATGTCTTGCTCCCAGACAGACTAAACAACTCCTTTGCTTGCTTTGAGGACAATACAGTGCCACTGACACAGCCCGCTACCAAAACCTGCGGGCTCTGCTTAACTGCAGCCAACGACAAACCTCAGATTTCCCACTTCCTGGTTGGATTTCTCTCATGTTTTTGCCTGCCATTTGAGTTCTGTTATACTCACAGACACCATTCAAACAGTTTTTGAAACGTCAGAGTGTTTCCTATCCAAATATACTAATTATATGCATATTCTAGCTTTTATGGCTACTTTTAAGTAGCAGGCAGTTTAATTTGGGCACGCTTTTCATCCAAAATTCCCAATGCTTCCCCCTACCCTAGATAAGTTAAGGCACAGTTAACTTAGTGTATGTAAACTTCTGATCCACTGGAATTGTGATACAGTGAGTTATAAGTTAAATAATCTGTCTGTAAACAATTGTTGGAAAAATTACTTGTGTAATGCACAAAGTAAATGTCCTAACCGACTTGCCAAAACTATAGTTTGTTAACAGTAAATTTGTGGAGTGGCTGAAAAACTAGTTTTAATGATTCCAACCAAAGTGTATGTAAACTTCCGACTTCAACTGTAGATAAGAATGCTTTTCATTGACTACAGCTCAGTGTTCAACACCATACTGCCCTCCAAGCTCACCACTAAGCTAAGGACCCTGGGACTGAACACCTCCGCCTGAAACTGATCCCTGGACTTCCTGACGGGCCGCCCCCAGGTGGTGAGGGTAGGCAACAACACATCTGCAATGCTGACCCTCAGGGGTGCGTGCTTAGTCCCCTCTTGTACTCCCTGTTCACCCATGACTGCGTGGCTGCACACGACTCCAACACCATCATTAAGTTGGCAGATGACCACCAACGACTATGAAACAGCGTGTGGTGCCAGGACAATAACCTCTTCCTCAATGTGAAAAAGACAAAGGAGCTGATTGTGGACTACAGGAAAAGGTGGGCCGAGCACGCCCTCCATTCACAGCAACAGGGCTGCAGTGGACCAAGTTCCTTGGTGTCCACATCACTAAGGAAGGACCTGTTATGGTGCAAACACACCAACACAGTCATGAAGAGGGCACAACAATGCCTACTCCTAATTCGGCTTGTCACCAAAAGCACTCACAAACTTCTACAGATGCACAATCGAGAGCATCCTGGCGGGCTGTATCACCGCCTGGTACGGCAACTGCTCCGCCCACAACCGTAAGGCTCTCCAGAGGGCCATGAAACTGTCAAAGACTCAGCCACCCAAGTCAAGACTATCTGCCCTCCAGGACACCTACACCACCCGATGTTACAGGAAGGCCTAAAGATCATCAAGGCAACAACCTCTTAGCCACTGCCTGTTCACCCCGCTACATCCAGAAGAAGCTGTACAGGTGCATCAAAGCTGGGACAAAGACTGAAAAACATTCATGAACTCATGGCCATCAGACTGTTAAACAGCCAACTAACATTGTGGCTGCTGCCAGCCACATTGACTCAACTCCAGCCACTTTAATAATGGGAATTGATGGGAAATTATCTAAAATATATCACCCCACTTTAAAAAAGCATTAATATAATGTTTACAAACCCTAGCACATTCATCAAAAGTCAGTATATACTGTAAAATATATCATTTGAAGATCTTTATGTAATACATGTATCACTAGCCACTTTTAACTATGCCACTTTTGTTCATAAATCCTCTATGTATATCCTGTAAATGATACCATCTACTGTATTTTTCCTATGCCACTCTGAAGTTGGCGTGTTTGATTCAGTACCATCACTCATTCACTAGTATCTTTATGTACAAATTCTTTATCCCCCTACACTTGTGTGTATAAGACAGTAGTTTTGGAATTGTTAGTTACTGAATTGTCATAAGACATAAGCTATAAAACTTACAGCTGTAGAATAAAAGTGGTGCTACAAAGTATTAACTTAAGGGGATAATAATTTTGCGCAACCAATTTTCCAGTTTTTGATTTGTTAAAAAGTTTGAAATATCCAAAAATGTTGTTCCACTTCATGATTGTGTCCAACTTGTTGCTCATTCTTCAAAAAAAACAGTTTTATATCTTTATGTTTGAAGCTGTTGAAATGTGGCAAAAGGTCTGCAATTCAAGGGGGGTATTCCTTTGAATCTCCCAAGGCACTGTACATGGCTATTGACACCACACTCACAGAGTTTCACATTCCTTCACACTCTTTGCTCTCTGTTTATTATCTATGCACATAGTCACTTTACCCCTACCTACATGTACATATTACCTCAATTACCTTGACTAACCTGTAATCCTGCAAATTGACTCGGTACCTGTACCCCTTATATATAGCCTTGTTATTTTTATTTTATCGCAATACAATTTTTCCTTTCAGTTTATTTAGCAAAGTTCTTACCTACTTTTTTAAACTCCATTTTAGCAAATGTTTACTTTTTTAAAACTGTATTGTTGGTTAAAGGCTTGTATTAAGCATTTCACAGTAAGGTCTACACCTGTATTCGGTGTATGTGACAAATACAATTAGATTATCCTGCTGAAAGGTGAATTCACCTCCCCGTGTCTGGTGGAAAGCAGACTCAATCAGGTTTTCCTCTAGGATTTTGCCTGTGATTAGCTCCATTCCATTCATTTTTTATCCTAGAAAACTCCCCAGTACTTATCAATTACAAGCATACCTATAACATGATGCAGACACCACTATGCTTGGAAATATGGAGAATGGTACTCAGTAATGTGTTGTGTTTGACTTGAATTGTATTCAGGACAAAAAGCTAATTGCTTTGCCAAATTTTGTTGCAGTTGCAATATTTGTGAATAGGCGACTCCGGGATGCTGGCCTTCTAGGCAGAGTTGCAAAGAAAAATACAAATGACCAGACTGGCCAATAAAAATAAAAGATAAAGATGGGCAAAAAAACACAGACACTGGGCAGAGGAACTCAGCCTCGAAGGCCAGAATCCCGGAGTCGCCTCTTCACTGTTAACTTCTTGGTGACAGGGGGCAGTATTTTCACATCCGGATGAAATGCATGCCCAAATTCAACTGCCTGCTGCTCATCCCCAGAAGATAAGATTAGCATATTATTAGTAGATTTCGATAGAAAACACTCTGAAATTTCTAACACTGTTTGAATCATGTCTGTGAGTATAACAGAACTTAATTAGCAGGCGAAACCCAGAGGACAAACTATTCAGATTTTTTTTCCTGAGTTCACTGTCATTTCAAGGGGTTTCATTGGGAATCCAGATTTCTAAGGGACCTTCTTGCAGTTCCTATCGCTTCCACTGGATGTCAGCAGTCTTTAGAAATTGGTTGAGGTTTTTCCTTTGTGTAATGAAGAAGTACGGCCATCTTGAAAGAGGGTCACTTGAAGTGTACTGTTAGTTAGAGGCGCGTGACCAGAAAGCTAGCTACAGTTTGTTTTCCTCCTATATTGAACACAGACCATCCCGTCTTCAATTTCATCGATTATTTACGTTAAAAAATACCTAAAGTTGTATTACAAAATGAGTTTGAAATGTTTTGGCAAAGTTTACAGGTAACTTTTGAGATATTTTGTAGTCACGTTGCACAAGTTGGAACCTGTGTTTTTCTGGATCAAATGCGCCAAATAAATGGACATTTTGGATATATATATCGATGGAATTAATCAAACAAAAGGACCATTTGTGATATTTATGGGACATATTGGTGTGCCAACAAAAGAAGCTCGTCAAAGGTAAGGCATGAATTATACTTTTATTTCTGCGTTTTGTGTCGCGCCTGCAGGGTTGAAATGTGCTTTTCTCTCTTTGTTTACGGAGGTGATATCCTTGATAGTAATATATTTGAATTTGGAGCTCTGAATTTTCCCTGGCTTTTGGCCAGGTGGGACGCTCACCGTCCCAGAGAGGTTAACTTTGAGACTGGTGTTTTGTGGGTACTTTTTAATGAAGCTGCCAGTTGAAGACTGTTGAGGAGTCTGTTTCTCAAACTAGACACTCTAATGTACTTGTTCTCTTGCTCAGTTTTGCAACGGGGTCTCCACACTCCTCTTTCACAGTTTGCGCTGTTCTGTGAAGGGAGTAGTACACAGCATTGTTCGAGATCTTCAGTTTCTTGGCATTTTCTCACATGGAATAGCCTTAATTTCTCAGAACAAGAATAGACTGACGAGTTTCAGAAGAAAGTTCTTTGTTTCTGGCCATTTTGAGCCTGTAATTGAACCCACAAATGCTGATGCTCCAGATTCCCGGGACCACCCATACGTAGAATGTATGCACACATGACTGTAAGTCGCTTTGGATAAAAGCGTCAGCTAAATGGCATATATTATTATTATTATATTATACTCAACTAGTCTAAAGAAGGCTAGTTTTATTGCTTCTTTAATCAGAACAAAAGTTTGCAGCTGTGCTAACATAATTGCAGAAGGGTTTTCTAATGATCAATTAGCCTTTTAAACTGATAAACTTGGATTGGCTAACACAACGTGCCATTGGAACACAGGAGTGATGGTTACTGATAATGGGCCTCTGTATGCCTATGTAGATATTCCATTAAAAATATGCCGTTTCCAGCGACCAATAGTCATTTACAACATTAACAATGTTTACACTGTATTTCTGTTTCGTTTGATGTTATTGTAAATTACAAAAAATGTGCGGTATGTGTACATATGCTCGACTAAGGGACCTAAGGGACTAAGGGACCAAACAGTATGTGCGGTACAGAGGTAGTAATTAAAAAATCATGCTAAACACAGAGTCCATGCAACTTATTATCTAACTTGTTAAGAACAATTTTACTGCTGAACATATTTAGGGTTGCCATAACAAAGGGGTTGAATACTTATTGATTCAAGACATTTCAGCTTTTCATTTTTAATACATTTTCATAATTTAATTGGGAAAATATACATCTTTGACATTATGGGGTATTGTGTGTTGGCGAGTGACAAAACATCTCAATTATATACATTTTAAATTCAGGCTGTAACAGAAGAAAATGTTTTTGAATACTTTCTGAAGGCATACAGGATGAAAAAGATTGGACTTTTATATGTGGAATTGTCAATGCAGTTCTGATGATTATGTTTCAATTAGATTGATGTATCAACCTGTCAGTTTAACTCAATGTATTTAAGTTGACCCTATTTTCAATGTTTATAACGCTGGAGTAACGGTTGTCGTCGGGAGAAAGAGAGGACCAAGGTGCAGCGTGGTAAGTATTCATTGTAATTTAATAAAGAATGAATACTGAAACAAAAACAATACACGACAAACGAACAGTCCTGAACGGTGCAACAAAACACAGAACAGAAAATAAACACCCACAACTCCAAAAGTGAAACCAGGCTAGCTAAGTATGATTCTCAATCAGGGACTACGACTGATTGTGAACCATACCAGGCCGAACACAGAACATCATTATAGAAAATTATAGAAAAAATAACATAGACAACCCACCCAACTCACGCCCTGACCATACTAAAACAAAGACAAAACAAAGGAACTAAGGTCAGAACGTGACAGATGGTTAAAATGAGATAAACAGTACTGGTTGATGACCTTTTTTAAATTGAATGTATATTCAACGTTGAGTCCACGTCGCAATACGTTGACAAAATGACGTTGAAAAAACGTTGATTCAACCAGCGTCCGCCCAGTGGGCACTGTTTATCCAGTCGTGACTCATGTGTGCCTACATCTCTGAATGAGTAGACATGGCCTATGACAACATTTCTCCTTTAGGCTAATTTACTAAATCTACATTCTTATATCATTCTTTGCTTTGGTTGTGTAATTGTATTATACAAACGATATGAAATATGTTTTAAAATGCTTGTAGCCAATTAAACCCCATGGAATTCCCAAGCCAGTCCAAGTCCATACTATGCCTCTCTTTGAGTGAACGATTGAACTCTGGAGAGGAGCTCTCTCACAGTTTGTCCACCTCACATAAAATATAGTTCACTATGAGCACTTCATGGGTAGTCATTGAAGTCTGTTATGCAGGTGCACGACACAAACGGACTGGCCATTGGGCAGTACAGCTTTTCGGGCGAATGTCAGGTGAGCTGTTCCATCTTTAGCCCAGTGGAACAGGTTGCTAGACAGATGAGTGACATAGGGTCAGGTGCGATGGACCAGTGGTTTATATTTGAGTAATAGTAAGTACATGTTCTACTGCAGTTCTTATACAATAACATTTCTAACGGGCTTCTAAAGTAGAATTAAGATAAGTACCTGCACCTTTTTCATTCCACTTCATGCTATGGAGAAGGGTGTAACATGGCTCAGGTTTCTATGGACAGGGGTGTAACACAGGTCAGGTTGCTATGGATAATGGACTGATAAGGGACTGGTTGCTATGGAGTATACAGAATAAATGGGTCGGGATGGCAGGTTGCTATGACAGCACAAGTCTCAGACAGTGCATAAAAAGGGCCAGGGCAGAACGGAGGAGTGGCAGAATGGGAAGGATAAGAACAGAAAAAATATCTATGTATCCATTTGCACAGAAATTCTATTACTATTGCTACATATTTTAGTAATAGTATACTGTATAGTAACATATATAATATTCCTGATATGGTATCCAACCTGACATGACACACACACACACGTAGTCTCGGCCCTAGTTTATGTGCTGTCTGACACCTGGAGTTGGAAGACAATGCTAAAGGACTAGTCAGCCCTTCCCCCCCTCTGAGTTTTTCACTGTTGCAGTATTCAGAGGACTGCCTATTTAATGTGATGGAATAATACTATTGCATCCATGTTTGGTACCTACAGTTCCAGGTAAAAGTTTGGACACACCTCGGTTTGACTATTTTCTACATTGTAGAATAACAGTGAAGACATCAAAACTATGAAATAACACATGTAAAAATCAAAAAATTGTTAAACAAATCTAAATATATTTTATATTAATAGACTCTTCAAAGTAGCCACCCTTTGCCTTGATGACAGCTTTGCACACTCTTACATGTGTGTGTGTGTATATCATGTCAGGTTTGGTACCGTATTCACTGAGGATAACTCTGATGCTATCTATGTATATGGATGTATTATCTCTGTGGTTACATTTATCTGTATAGGTTGAACTCCAAATGACTAAATACAAAAATGTTTTATGGTTCTCTCAGGAATTAAGTCGTATTAAGTCAAGATATATAAAAAATATTTTTTTAAATAGAGTTCTTAACAGGGCATGTTTTTTTTTTACCCACGCAGGTTTCGTCTCCTCCTTCGTCTCCTGACACTGGTCTCATCCCCCACACAAGCATTTAAAGGCTGTGACACCCTGTGTAGATTGGGCCTTGTGGTCAGGTTACACTGTAAACTTGGTGTTGCTTGATTGGTCAAAGGTGGTAAGTTTTGGGTTAAAAGGTTACACCTTCAGATGTTCTCTCTCTTATCCTGCTTCATTCTATAGCTAAAGGACTCCTGATATTGCCAGGAGTGAGAAGTATACTTCTTTTTGTCTTTATCTGTTGTCGTCTAGTACTGTCTTTCTGCTAGCTAGGGAAATCTACTTTAGGTGCTGCCTGCCTTCCAAGTAGCCTACTTGGTGGGTGAACTGCTGACTGCTCATAATTTGCAGATAGTTGACACATTAATTAACCAGGATCAAGGAGGAGAGCAACTTGTGACTTGTGTTGGTAATCAGTGGCTGTATTAGAGGGGGAGTGGTTTCACCTCTCCTAGACAATCAGCAATTAGTACAGGGAGATGTGCTCTCCACCTCTGTTTGGCAATTAGAAATTCGTGTTAGTTCTTCAGTCTCCACTCGTTTCTTAGTCTCAGCTGTAAGCGAAGGTCTTGTTCGTTGGCGGTTTTGTCGCAAAACGAAGACTGTCGCCGAAACAGACGGTTCTGCACAGTTGTTCGAGGAAGGGTCCACACCACTCTCTCACTTGAGTAACTTACCTAGTAATTTACAGATTCTCATTTTGCAGGTTTGTCAACTATGTCTGTGTTTTCTATACCTGTCCGCACCTCTCCCTGTACCCTTCACAGATGCTCCCCACCCCCTTCGCTGCATCCCTTCCAATTTAGTGTACCCTGCAGGCACAACCCTGGAATTCCAGGTCTCTGGCAGTGTTTGAATCTGCCGACCTGTGGTCAAGAACGGCGAGTTCATCTCAACCTATGCTGTCCTTCAATCCCTTGACTTTTTCGACTTGACGGAGACATGAATCACCCCAGAGAACACCGCTACTCCAGCGGCTCTTTCTTCATCTGACTGTTTTCTCTCATGGTCTGAAAGCATCTGTTTGTTGTAATCTCACCCTTTCCCAATCCCCTTCAAATCACAAGGCAGTCAATATGCTTGACCTCATCTTTATCTCATCTCCAAGTCTCTGACCACTACTTTGCTTCCCTTTCCTCCAACCCTAACCACTCAGCCCCTACCCAGATGGTCATGTGCCGTCGCAATATTCTCTCCTCTTCTATCCTATCATCTCTCCCTTCTTCTAAATCCCTCTCTCTCCTGATTCTTCCTCTTCAACCCTACTCTCCTCCCTTTCCGCATCCTATTGGGGCAGCAGGTAGTGTAGTGCTTAGAGCGTTGGGCCAGTAACCGAATCCCCGAGCTGACAAAGTAAACATCTGTCGTTCTGCCCCTGAACAAGGCTGTTATCCCACTTAGGCCGTAATTGTAAATAAGAATTTGTTCTTAACTTCATTACGGTAGAGGGCACTATTTTCACCTCCGGATGAAAAGCGTGCCCAAAAGTAAACTGCCTGCTACTCAGGCCCAGAAGCTAGGTTATGCATATAATTTGTAGATTTGGATAGAAAACACTCTGAAGTTTCTAAAACTGTTACAATAATGTCTGAGTATAACAGAACTGATTTGGAAGGTGAAAACCTGTCCATCCAGAAAGTGGGATTTTCTTATGTTTGTAGTTTTCTATTCAATGCCATTACAGTATCCATTGACTTAGGACTCAAATTGCACTTCCTATGGCTTCCACGAGATGTCAACAGTCTTTAGAAATTGTTTCAGGCTTGTATTCTGAAAATTGAGGGAGTAAGAGCACTCAATGAGTGGACACTGCAGTGTCCCAGAGCTTTTTCGTGCGCACGACCGAGAGCGGCGCCTTGCTTTTTTTACCTATTATATTGACAACGTTATTGTCCGGTTGAAATAGTATTGATTATTTAGGCTGAAAACAACCTGAGGATTGATTATAAACATTGTTTGACATGTTTCTATGAACTTTACGGATACTATTTGGATTTTTCGTCTGCCTGTTTTGACTGCGTTTGAGCCTGTGGATTACTGAACAGAACGCGTGAACAAAACAGAGGTTTTTGGATGTAAAAAGGGACTTTATCGAACAAAACAAACATTTATTGAGTAAATGGGAGTCTTGTGAGTGCAACAATATAAAGATCATCAAAGGTAAGTGATTCATTTTATTGCTATTTCTAACTTGTGTAACTCCTCTACTTGGCTGGTTACTGTTTGTAATGATTTGTCTGCTGGGCGCTGTTCTCAGATAATCGCATGGTATGCTTTCACCATAAAGCCTTTTTGAAATCTGACACCGTGGTTTAACAAGATTAACAAGAAGTTAATCTATAAAATCGATGTATAACACTTGTATGTTTTATGAATTTTGATGAGTATTTCTGTTTTTGAATATGGCGCTCTGCAATTTCACTGGATGTTGGCCAGGTGGGACGCTAGCGTACCACGTACCCTAGTGAGGTTTTAACTGACTTGCCTAGTTAAATAAAATCCTATTGTAACGGTTTTCTAGGTGTGGTGAAGGAGAGTCGGACCAAAACGCAGCGTGTAGATTGCGATCCATGTTTAATCAAACAAACGTAAACACGAAATAACACAAACACTACAAAACAATAAACGTAACGAAAACCGAAACAGCCTATACTTGTCAACTAACACAGCGACAGGAACAAAGACACTAAGGACAATCACCCACGACAAACTCAAAGAATATGGCTGCCTAAATATGGTTCCCAATCAGAGACAACGATAAACACCTGCCTCTGATTGAGAACCACTCCAGACAGCCATGGACTTTGCTAGATACCCCACTAAGCTACAATCCCAATACCAACACCCCAAGACAAAACACACCACAATACAAAAACCCCATGCCACACCCTGGCCTGACCCAATACATAAAGATAAACACAAAATACTTCGACCAGGGCGTGACACCTATGACTTGCACTGAGCTGGTCGGGAGGAAAGGGGACAATCTTCCCCTCCTGCTGCGTGAATGAGTGACTCATTGCGAGCTTACAGAACGGGGCTTCAGGCAGCAGAGCAAAAATTGAGGAAAACTACATTTATGGAGGACCTATCATCCTTTCACTCCCTCTTCTCTACCTTCTTTCTCTGTATCTGTTGCTAAAGCCATTTTCTATCACTCTAAATTTCAAGCTTCTGCCTCTAACCCTAGGAAACTATTTTCCACCTTCTATTTTCACCTTCTCCCTCTCTGGACAACTTTGTCAACCAATATGAAAAAAAGGTTGACGACATCAACCACTCATTCACTCAGCCTATTGAGTCCACTGGTCTCAGTCACACAGAACCTCCCTACACCTTGACTTCTCTCTCCAGATGACATCCTGCGACTAGTGAGGTCTGACCGCCTGGCAACGTGTCCTCTCGACCCCATTCCCTTCTCTAGACCATCTCCGGAGACCTTCTCACTTCCCTCAATTCATCCCTGACCAATGGCTGCATGCCATCTGACTTCAAAATGACCAGACTTGCTACAATAAATGTGGCCTCAGGATTTGTGGTTTCCAGTGTAGTTCCTTGAGGGCTGTCATGGTATCAGCTTGAGGGGGAATATACACGTCTCACGATAACCGAAAATAATTATCTTGGGAGGTAATACAGTCCAGATTTGATTGAGGTATTCTAGGTTGGGTGAAGAAAAGGACTTGATTTTCTGTTTATCACAATCACACCATGAGTGTCTTGAAGCATACACCCCCGGAGAGTCCCCGGAGAGTTCTTTATTCCTGTCTGTGCCATGTACTGAGAACCCAGATGGCTGTATGGAGAGGGAAAGTATATCGCGAGAGCGCCTTCTCTGTGTCATGGAGGCTATACGCACTGCCAACTCTTTCTCCTCTTATCATCCTCCTAGATTTGCTGCCTTTGACACCGTGAACCATCAGATCCTCCTCTCTACCCTCCCAGGGCTGGACATCTCAGGCTTTGCACACTCTAGAATTGCATCCTGGCAGATATCGGTGTGCCTGGCAGATATCTCAACTTGGATGTCGGTCCACCACCTCAAGCTAAACAAGTCGGAACTGCTCTTCCTCCTGGGGAAGGCTTGTCCACTCAAAGATCTTTCCATCACTGTTGACGACTCCAGTGTCGCCCTCCCACAGTGCAAAGAACCTTGCCATGACCCTAGACAACACCCTGTTCTCTGCAAACATCAAAGCATTGTCCCAATCCTGCAGGTTCATGCTCTACAACATCCGTAGTGTACGACCCTACCTCACAGGAAGTGGCACAGTTTCCTAATCCGGGAACTTGTTCTCTCCTGTCTGGACTACTGCAACTCACAGTTGGCTGGGCTCCCTGCTTGTGCCTTCAAACCCCTGCAACTTATCCAGAACGCAGCAGCAGCCTGGTTTTCAACCTTCCCAAGCTCTCTCGTCACCGACTCCTCCGCACACTCCACTGGCTTCCAGTTTAAGCTCGCATCCACTACAAGACCATGGTGCTTACCTACTGAACAGCAAGAGGAAATGCCCCTTCCTACTTCAGGCTATGCTCAAACCCTACACCTCAACCCGAGCACTCTTATATCACTTTAGGTCTCTTGGCACTCCCACCTCTACCATTGTTCCTGTCCCAATAAAGCTAAGGAAACTGAGCTAAATGATCTATCGCCCCGTAGCACTCCTGTCATCATGAAGTGCTTTGAGAGACTAGTCAAGGATCATATCACCTCCACCCTACCTGATACCATAGACCCACTTTGCCTACCACCCCAATAGGTCCACAGACGACGCAATCACAATCCCACTGCACACTGCCCTAACCCATCTGGACAAGAGGAATACCTATGGAAGAATGCTGTTCATTGACTACAGCTCAGCATTTAACACCATAGAACCCCCCAAACTCGTCATTACCCCGCCCTGTAAAATTGGGTTCTGGACTTTCTGATCGGCCGCACCCAGGTGGTGAGGGTAGGAAACAGCATCTCCAGCCCGCTGATCCTCAACACTGGTGCCCCACAAGGGTGCGTTCTGAGCCCTCTCCTGTACTCCCTGTTCACTCATGACTGCGTGGCCATGCACACTTCCAACTCAATTATCAAGTTTGCAGACGACACTACAGTGGTAGGCTTGATTACCAACAATGACGAGACTGTCTACAGGGAGTAGGTGAGTGCCCTCGGAGTGTGGTGTCAGGAAAATAACCTCTCCCTCAACGTCACCTAGACAAAGGAGATGAGTGGACTTCAGGAAACAGCAGAGGGAGCAACCCCCTATCCACATCGACGGGACATTGATGGAGAAGGTGGAAAGTTACTCGGCGTACACATCACGGACAAACTGAAATGGTCCACCCACACAGACAGCGTGGTGAAGAAGGCGCAACAGCGACTCTTCAACCTTAGGTGGCTGAATAAATTTGGCTTGTCACCAAAAACATTCACAAACTTTCACAGATGTACAATCGAGAGCATCCTGTCGGGCTGTATTACTGCCTGGTACGGCAACTGCTCCGCTCTCCAGAGGGTAGTGCGGTCTGCCTCCATGACACCTACAGCACCCAATGTCACAGGAAGGCCACAAAGATCATCAAGGACAACAACCACCCGAGCCACTGCCTGTTCACCCGCATCATAGCTGGGACCGAGAGACTGAAAAACAGCTTCTATCTCAAGGCCATCAGACTGTTAAACAGCCATCACTAACATTGAGTGGCTGCTGCCAACATACTGACTCAAATCTCTAGCCACTTTAATAGTTAATAATTGGATGTAATACATGTATCACTAGTCACTTTAAACAATGCCACTTTATATAATGATTACATACCCTACATTACTCATCTAATATGTATATACTGTACTCTATACCATCTACTGCATCTTACCTATGCCGCCCAGCCATCGCTTATCCATATATTTATACCATGTACATATTCTTATTCATCCCTTTACACTTTGTGTGTGTATGTATAAGGTAATTGTTGTGAAATTGTTAGATATTACCGCACTGTAGGAACTAGAAGCACAAGCATTTTGTATGTGACCATTAACATTTGATTTGAAGCTTTTCTCTATCCTGGCACCCCAATGGTGGAATCAGCTTCCTCCTGAAGCTAGGACAGCAGCCCCTGCTCTTCTTCTGAAAACATCTGAAACCCTACCTTTTCAAACAGTATTTTAAGTAATCCTCCTCAACCCCCCCCCGCCCCCCCCCAAAAAAACGTTTAATAAATAATGACTATAAAAATAACATTTAAACAACACTTGCACTACATTTGAACCAGCAACCCTCCAGTTACCACCTCTCTCTCAGGCTACTGCCACCAAAATAGAAAAGACAGATGGCCCATATAACCTCAACCAAACGTTTTCTGTAGTGGATCAGACCTGCACCGCTATCAGCAGAATGTTTGGACCATTCCCCTTGTAGCGGTATTTATTTGAGAGGGGTAAAGATAAAGATTCTGTTCGGGCACCAGGCAGGTATTAAACATGCTGAAAGGAAAATAGTAGAATAGAGAGAGTTCCACTACCAGACCCACACACATCAGCAGAAGAGACTGCCTAGAGTGTAGCCCGTTTACCAGATAGCCAGTGTAGAGAAAAGAGAATACACACATCACAGCACAGGGGTAACCCCAACAAGAATACTACCTCATACAATAATAATAATAAATGGCAGTGCAATTGAACAGCAACTTCATACAAGAAAGAACCCAGTCATCAACAGAGGATTTGCAATAATCTGGTGGTCCTTCTGTAGCTCAGTTGGTAGAGCATGGCGCTTGTAACGCCAGGGTAGTGGGTTCGATTCCCGGGACCACCCATACGTAGAATGTATGCACACATGACTGTAAGTCGCTTTGGATAAAAGTGTCTGCAAAATGGCATATATTATATTATATTTATTATTATTATTATCGTCCAGTGGAGGAGTGCAGAGGGTATGAATGTAGGGGGACATCATAGACACAACTAAGGCCTTAAAAATGTCCACAATCTTCTCGGCCACTTGTCATTAGTACACCCTACCTAAATACAGTTCAAATAACAATACACAACTTACAAGCAACCTCACTTTTAACTAAAATGTCCGCCTAAGTACTTCTGGCTCTAATGAACTTCAATGGGAAGTTTGAAAAATAGAAAGTCTGGTTGCAGGGTAAAGCCTTCCCCAGGAGAACAAGAGAGATCTTCAGGCGTGCAGGTGTACTGTCTGACCATCCGGCGGTGTGTTGGTTTGTATGTCAAAGCTTCGCAACGATGTTGCTACTAATCCATGCGATCCATAACCGACGCGGTCCCAAACGATAACAACCACGACCTAGAACTGTCACACCGATGATTGAGTTAAATACTTCATAAACTACACATGCTGAAAATAAACCAAACTTCTGCAGCATAGCACACACAATCAAACTGTCACGCCAACCAAGAGCTCCTCCCCAAAGAGCTGAAAAAGCGGTCTTTATTTCCTCCTTACTTAGTGCCAATGCTCTCTTACAGTGTCAGCGCACGGCGAAGGCTCCGTGCAGGATTTCGCCACACCCTTAGCAAAACTGTTTCAGTTCCACAATATTCTTGGGATTTTGAGGTTATGCAACAGGAATCTCAATCGGGTTGAGGTCAGGACTCTGACCGGGCCACTCCAGAAGGCGTATTTTCTTGTGAAGCCATTCTGTTGATTTACTTCTGTCTTTTGGGTTGTTGTCCTGTTGCATCACCCAACTTCTGTTGAGCTTCCATTGGCGGACACAGCCTTACATTCTCCTGCAAAATGTATTGATAAACTTGGGAATTCATTTTTCTGTTGACGATAGCAAGCTGTCCAGGCCCTGAGGCAGCAAAGCAACCCCAAACCGTGATGCTCCCTCCACCTGTCAACCCTGCTCTTTCCCCCCCTGGCGCTCGAGGGCGCCAGGCTGCCCTGCATTACGCACTCCTGCCACCATCATTTACACACATCTGCCTTCCCTCGTCACGCACTTCAGCGATATTGGACTCACCTGGACTCACCAAATCACCTGTTTACCTCCCCTATATTTGTCAATTCTCCACTGCTGCATTGTCTGTCGTTTGTCTTTGTGTTTCCCAGTTCTGACGTTGTTCCTGTCCTGTTGCATGTCCTTTACTAATTAATGTCAACTCCCCGTACCTAATTCTCTTATCCAGCGTCATTCCTTACACCACCATAGTTTATAGTTGGGATGAGGTTTTGTTGCTGGTGTGCTGTGACTTTTGTTTCTCCACACATAGTGTTGTGTGTTCCTTCCAAACAACAGAACTCGAGTTTCATCTTGCCAGAAGCGCTGTGGAACATCCATATGCTCTTGCAGTCATCTTTGCAGGACGGCCAGTCCTAGGGAGAGTAGCAACGGTGCCGAAATTTTCTCCATTTATAGACAATTTGTCTTACCTTGGACTGACTTTTAGCGATACTTTTGTAACCCTTTCCAGCTTTATGCAAGGCAAAAAAAATCTTAGTCTTAGGACTGCTGAGATCTCTTTTGTTCGAGGCATGGTTCACATCAGGCAATGCTTCTTGTGAATAGAAAACTCAAAAGCTCTAACCAACATCTCCAATCTCGTCTCAATGCTTATCCTCCAGGTTAGCTGACTCCTGAATCCAATTAGCTTTTGGAGAAGTCATTAGCCTAGGGGTTCACATACGTTTTCTAACATAATGATGTATTCAATATAGAGAAATACTATTGTGTTATTAGAATAGTGTGTTTGTCTATGTAAAATTTATGCAGAAATACAGGTAATTCCAACGGGTTCACATACTGGCCACTGTAGATGAATGACATCCACAAATTGACAGGTTTCATTAAAATAAATTTAAATTTAAAAAAAGGAGGGTTTGAAAGGGAGACAAGGATTCTGAGAATTTATTCCAAGGCCAGTTATGTGCTTTACACTAGGCCATCTTCTCTGTTGACAGCTTAAAAGAGCACAGGCTGTAACTTCTGCCTGCATGTCTGTCCAGGTCAAGGAACATTGTGTTCACACACAAGCACGCTTGCACACACTTAAGCACCAGAGAGAATAGGGCAATTATCCTGATGTCAAACAATGGAAGTGCTAATGAATTTACCTGCAAAAAAAGCAGAGAACCATTCACACATTTTGGTTACAGGGTCTGTGAAAATGCAGGAATCATGACTAGGTGTTTTGTATGAAAGGGGTATTTAATTGCCCTGAATGCCCTCTTGAGTACAATGGATGCTGCACTAAAGTGTTGCAGAGGAAAAAGACCCTCCATTTCTAACAACAGGCAGTGTTTAATTTTTCTGTGAACCTTTTCCTTAGTATTTACTCAGTAGCCACTATATTATTGACAAAGCGCAGAAATAATTATGAGCATCTAATTAGGTAAATATGAGATGCTAATATGAATGTCATGTTTAATAGTTCTGGAAAAGTGAAATATGAAATAAAACAAACAGCTTGTATTCCTATAATTACAACACAATCCTATTCAATAAATGTAGGCTATAGAGAAGTAGGCCACTTCTTAATCAGTAGCATACTATAACCATTCGAGAGGTAATTACCTAGCTATAGTCCCTCATCTTCTAGCTATTAAACCATAATAGCAATATATATAGAAGGATAATGAATAAGATGCATTTTTGTACTTGTCAGCTGGCTCCACTCAGCGGTAGTGTTTTCCGTCATTAATCTTTTATCTGGAGGCAGCGCTGCAGAGTGGTCACTTGCTAGCACACACTTTGGCATTTGTTGTCATGAGTCTTGTCCTGGACACAGAACCGAGCGATTTCCCCTTAGATAGGCCAGCTGCAAAGTCAAAATTGGCTATAATGTAACAATTAATGAAAACAAATGAGCTTTATTGTCTTAATTTAAGGTTACGGTTAGGCATTAGTGTTAGCAATGTGCTTAAGATTAGCTAAGGTTTCTAAAATCAGATGTGCCAGCTAGTGACCATTCTGCAAAGCTGCCTCCAGAAGAAGATTGATTTACAAGATAAATCTAAATGTGTGGAAAATCTTCTATCTGCCCATGGATCAACTATTACACACACTATTACACAGCCCTGGGGGTCCTCCAAACAGGATTTACTAAGAATAACATTAATTGTTCTAAGAATAGATTGATTCTGGCTCGATGCACTAATTATTTATACTTAATCATCGGCGGTGGGCGTATATGACTAATAATTTGGATGCAAACTGTCACGCCCTGATCTGTTTCACCTGTCCAGGTGTCGTCCATTATCCCCGGTGTACTTTTACCTGTGTTCTCTGTCTGTTGCCAGTTCGTTTTGTTTCGTCAAGCCTTCAAGCAGTTTCCCCGTGCTCCTGTTTTGTCTCTTTCTTGTTTTTTAGTTTTTGACCATTCTGCCTGCCTTGACCCAGAGCCTGCCTGTCGTTCAGTACCTTGTTATACCACCCTGGACTACTGATCTCTGCCTGCCCTTGACCTGTTGTTTGTCTGCCACCTTGTTTTTGTAATAAACTTTTGTTACTTTGAAACTGCATCTGGGTCTTCTCCTGAGCCTTGACAGTACGACCTGGCAATGACAGAACCAGCAGACTCGGACCAGCTCCGCAACGACGTCTCCTCCCAAAGAGCCACGCCAAGTTGCCTTGTGGTCTTATGAAAGTGTTCCAGACCTTGGCTGAATACTATGACCGAATTGCTGGAGCAATTCCGTGGGTTGTCTGTCAGACAGCCTACCACGACGGCCCCTCCCAGCCCCTCAGTAACCCAGCTGTTAGCAGTACGGCCTCCCCGGCCACCCTGGTTTGCTACGAGCCTGCTTCGCTGGAGAGTCGAGAACCTGTCAGAAGTTTCTCGAGCAGTATTTTCTCATCAATGAGCTGCAACCCTCTCCCTTCCTCTCGGACGGCTCGACGACAGCGTACCTCATCACGATGATGTCTGGGGGGGCTTTCGCCTGGGCTACGGCCGTGTGGGAACAACAGTCGGTTCTATGCTTCAGGCTGGAGGAGTTTGTGGAGGCGAAGCCCGGAAGTTACTCCAGCTTCGGCAAGCTTTCTGCACGTTGGCAGCTGAGTGCCTGGAACCCAGAATCACTGTTTCGACACGTTCCGAGTATTGGAGGTTAAGGACGAACTAGCAGTCCTAGAATTCCGGACGGATCTCGCTCATTCATTGCCTTGACCACCCAGATCGATGGGCGGCTACGGGAACGTAGGAAGGAGAGGTTTGATTCCACTCGACCCTCCCAAGGATTCCATTTAATCTCTGAGGAATCCTGGAAGCCCCCGACCTCTCCATTGCTAAGAGGACCCAAGGCTACCCGAAGTCTGCCGATTCACTTCAGCCGATGCAGCTAGGCAGAGCTAGGCTATCCTAGCCAAACATCTACACACGAAAAGTTAGCTGTATTGCGGGACTACTGGTCATTTTGTGTCCTCCTGTCCACTAAAAGACCATGCTCACCAGTAGGGCCGAGTACTCTGGTAGGCCATACAGAGAACTTTTCCTCTACCCTTACTCGCACCCCTTTATATGCCACCCTGCTGTGGGGAAACCAGTCAATCTCTCCGGGTATTCATCGACTCTGGTACTGATGAGAGCTTTATGGACGCTACCCTGCCGCCCGAACTGGGCATCCCCACTCAGCCCCTCTCCATTCCCATGTATGTTAGAGCGCTAGATGGGCGCTTTATAGGATGGGTCACCCACAATACCACTCCCATCAACCTACATGTGTCAAGGAACCACAGATAGGCTATCCAATTCATGCTGATTAAGTCTCCTCAGGTTCCGGTGGTATTGGGATTCTCTTGGCTCCATCGACATAATCCCCTTATTGGCTGGACTGCTGGTGCCCGTTCTGCCACGCACATTGCCTGAAGTCAGCGCAGCCTGCCCCGAGAATGTCGGAAGTTGCCCCGGACCTCTCCACCATTCCCGTGGAGTACCAGGACCTCCGGGAGGATTTCAGTAAGGACCGGGCCACTTCACTTCCACCGCACCCTATGACTGCGGGACCGACCTTCTCCCAGGTACCACACCGCTCTGGGGACCACTGTACTATCTGTCGGGTCCGGAGACCAAGGCTATGGAGACCTACATAGAGGACTCCCTAGCTGCAGGGCGTATCCGTCCTTTCGCCGGCGCAGGGTTCTTCTTTGTGGAGAAAAACAAAACCATGTGCCCGTGTATCAACTACTGGGGCCTCAATGACATCCCTGTGAAAACCGCTACCTGTCATCACCTCAGCATTTGAGCCGCTCCAGGGGGCCACCGTTTTTCTCCAAATTGGAGATGATGAACGCCTACCACCTGGTGTGGATACAGGACGGGGATGAGTAGAAGACTGCCTTCAACATGACCAGCGGTCACTTCAAATATCTGGTCATGCCTCGGCAAGCTCCATTTGGTCTCCTTCAACCACTGCCTGTCCCTCACCGTCCCTGGTCTCACATATCCCTGGATTTTGTCACGGGTCTTCCCCTGTCTGATGGCAACACCGCCATCCTGACACTAGTGGACAGAATTTTTTTCTAAAGCCGCCCACTTTATTCTTCTCCCCAAGTTACCCTCTGCCAAAGAGCTGACCTAGCTCATGGTGAAGTATGTCTTCCGGATCCATGGACTCCCGGTCGACATGGTCTCCGACTGGAGTCTTCAGTTCTCGTTCTGGAAGGCGTTTTGCACTCTTTGGATCATCGGCCAGCCTGTCCTACGGGATCCACCCTCGGTCCAACGGTCAGTGGAAGTGAGCCAATCAAGACCTGGAGACGACTCTTTGCTGCCTTGTCTCTGCCAACCACTTGGAGCCATCTTCTCCATGATCTGTCTTTGCCGGGTTTTTTTCGTCAGCATTTTATTTATTTGCTCCTGCTTGTATATAGTTCCTGTTTTCCTGCTTTCCCGGTTTTTGACCATTCTGTCTGCCTTGACCCTGAGCCTGCCTGTCGTTCTATACCTTGTTATACCACCTTGGAATACTGACCTCTGCTTGCCCTTGCCCTGTCATTTGCCTGCCCCCTGTTTTTGTAATAAACTTTTGTTACTTCGAAACTGTCCCCATCCAGGTCTTCTCCTGGGCCTTGACAGAACTGTATGTACAACCCTGTAATTGAAAAGGCAATCATTTGACTTACCATGTCCACAGTGCTATAGGCCCTCTCTCCCATTCACATTTGTGCTCTGCCAAAATTGGACAGTCTTATGGGAGTTGGCCCTACCATACATTTTCAAATGACTGTTTAAACCTTTTACTGCAGTGAGCTAAATCAGGGAAACACAGTGTTTCTTGGTAGTCATGGCCCGCTGCACTTAGATAGCTGGCTTAGTTTATCATCTACTAGAAACATAACATGACCAAACTCTTTGGGCACTTTAGTACTACCTACTTACCCGATTCACCGAAGCCACCTGCAGTAGTAACACCGGTGGTGTCAGTGGACTTGGAGACTATGTTGACTGTGGGCACAGAAGCTGTTTTTACTGTTGGTAACCATTGTAATTGCTTTGGACAAAGTGATCCCTGCATATGACTGAATCGCCAGGTGTTCCCCTAACCCAGTCTGCCTGCCATATCCTCATGAAGCAGACCAGCTTTCTTCTATCTTCTCACATTTCGCCCAAACATGCATACCAGTAAACACCAGGCCCCTCTCTTCTTGACATCAAAGCCGCAATGTATTGTTGGTATATACGTTTTTTCACAAATGTAATTAAATTTACGAAAATCAAAGTGTAAACCATTTTTCTATACTCTTTGTCATAAATACCATTTATATGTAATATCATCAATCTACATTGTTAGAAAATTATAGGGGCCATTGGTCTCTTCAAAGAGAGTTGTAAATGTATGTCTAATCCACCACAACCCTCACCAAGCAACCCAGTGTCACGACTTTTCATCAAATATTAATACAGGGAAGGACTTCCGGTGGCCTTTTTGCAGAGATGCAAGTGTAGTTCTGAGTACCATCTCAAAAGTTCCAAATCTGCCAAATTCATGACAATTGGCCTCTGAACCTTCAAAATGCTTAGTAACATGGACCCACGCAACCGAGGACACTCAATTAAGGCACAGGAAAGTCTAAAAGCATCCCAAACAAAGACACCGAGCTAACTAAAACCAGCGAGTACACATCCAACTCAATATTGAAGGCTCTGAATCGACAACAAACTTCGATGCAGGAAATGGTCAAACAAGCAGTTAAGGAATCCCGGGAGGAACTGTTTTCGAGATAAATTAAATCACTTAAGGATATGGTGAAAGCCTCAAACACGTCTATCTTAAAACTCTCAAATGACATTGGCTAGCAATCTGTCACATGCAAGTCTCTGGAGCTCTGGTGATGAGATGCAGGTCAGCACCAGGGCTGCTACAGACGACATAGCCACCTGTCAAGATGCAGTGAAGCAACTGCGGGAGAAAATGACGTCGCTTGAAGACAGAGAGAGGAGACTGAACATACGTCTGGTGGGCCTGGAATATACCACAGAGTTCCCAATTATTTTTCTTCAGAAGAATCTACCAAAATGGATACCATTGCTACAAAGTGAGGAAGATTGAAATTCAACAAGCACACCAAATCTAGAGTGGCAATAATAACCGTGGCCATCCCTGCACCCTCATATTCTGCCTGTTAAGATACGAGGACCGAGTGGATATTCTGCGGGGAACCAGAGCCCTCGAGAACCTACCGAGACATGGGAGATCCAATCTGGCATTCTACCCAGACTACAGCAACGAAACCACACTGAAGAGGAAATCCTTCGAACAAGTCAAACGACAGCAAGAGGACTTTGCACGTTCCTGATATACCCAGCCATCTTGAAGATCAGGATCAGTCCAAGAATTCCATACTGTGGAGGAAGCAAAGGCAGCTGAGGACAACTACAAGAGATGCCCAGTCATCGTCCCCCATTCCTCCAGAGTCTCCCCACTGCAGACGGAAGAAACAGACAACTACGGCCCCCCTTCTTTCCTTGGATACCCCATCGCATGAAGGACCATCTTAATTAACTAGTAAGATGGACACAAATAATGCTAAGCTAACTAGCAAACGTCACACATGGATATTTGTTATTCAGCGACATAATGTGGTTAATTCGGTATGAGGGGCATGGTGAATTTGTTAACTTGGCGGTTAGCATTCTGGTTATATGACTAATATGCAGCTGGCTGGCACGTGGCTAGCTAGTCGATTTGGCTGGCTGGTTAGGTTAGCTGGCTGGATAAGTATTTGGGTCAGGCTGCAAATGTTAGCTGGCTAAAATATTTAGCTGTCAGTAAAGCAGTCCTGTGATAGGGGAAACATTATGAGGATTTACATACAGAGAGCTCAGCTTGGTAAGAACGTGTTCTGTCAAAAGTAATGTTGCCACCTATTCATGTCATGTTGGATAAAAACAAGTGGGACTTGACGTGGGACGCATTAAAACACGAGTATAACACTTTACTACAATCTAAAGCAGAATTTAGAATGCATCGCACAAGAGTAACATACTATTCTGAAGGGGAGAAAGCTAGTAGACTTTTGGCTGCAAGGCTTAAGCAAAATGAGGCCTTTTCTTGTATCAATACAATTCAAACACCATCTGGTAAGATATCACATGACCTGTCAGACATTAAAGATACGTTTAGGCAGTTTTATTCTCAATTACATACGACAGAGGCGGACCCTGGTCATAGTAAGATGACACACTTCTTGTCATCATTGGACCTTCCAACATGACAAGAGAGCAATATGGATTCCTTGGCTTCCAACTTACTTTTGAAGAACTCAGGAGTACATTAACATCTATGAAAAGAGGTAAATCACCAGGACTTGGTGGTTTCCCTCCTGAGCTGTTTCTTGAAATACGGGATATTGTCGTGCCACTAATTCTTGGTTCTATCAATCATGCATTAAAACATGGAGAATTCCATAGAGACCAAAACACCTCACTGATTATAGTTTTGTTAAAGGGCGAATCTCCCCTGGATTTTAAAAGTCATAGGCCCTTAAGCCTTATTACAACAGAGCTCAAGCTGTTTGCAAAGGTACTTACCATCAAACTGGAACTGCTTGTCTGAAATCTATTTAGCGATGATCAAACTGGGTTTATAAAGGGTCGTTTAGCCTCAGACAATTTTAGATTGTCTATTCCATATCATAAATGAGTCCGAAAACGACTCAGACAATTTACAATCTAAGTTAACACCAACTAACTTAGTCTCCTCAACTTGTTCAACAGCCACACCATTCATTACCAGATTCAGCTGAGGTCTAGAACTTAGGGAATGATCTGTACCAAATACAATGCTCTTAGTTTTAGAGATGTTCAGGACCAGTTTATTACTGGCCACTCAATCCAAAACAGACTACAACTCTTTTTTAAGGGTTTCAGTGACTTCATTAGATGTGGTTGCTGATGCATATATGGTTTAATCATCAGCATACATGGACACATATGCTTTGTTTAATGCCAGTGGCAAGTCATTGGTAAAAATAGAAAAGAGTAGAGGGCTTATAGAGTTGCCCTGTGGTACACCACACTTTACATGTTTGACATTAGAGAAGCTTCCATTAAAGAAAACCCTTTGAGTTCTATTAGATAGATACCTCTGAATCCACAATATGGCAGAGGTTGGAAAGCCATAACACACAGGTTTTTTCAACCACAGGTTATGGTCAATAATATCAAAGGCTGCACTAAAATCTAGCACTACCGCTCCTACAATCTTCTCATTATCAATTTCTTTCAACCAATCAGTCATTTGTGTCAGTACAGCACATGTTGAGTGCCCTTCTCTAGAAGCATGCTGAAAGTCTGTTGTTTACAGGAAAGTAGCAATGTATTTGATCAAACACAATTTTTTAAAACAGTTTGCTAAGAGCTGGCAGCAAGTTTATAGGTCTGCTGTTAGAACCAGTAAAGGCAGCTTTACCACTGTTGGGTAGCGGAATTACTTTGGCTTCCCTCCAGGCCCGAGGACAAAGACTTTCCTCTGGGCTCAGATTTAAAAATATGACAGGAGTGGCTATAGAGTCAGCCACCATCCTCAGTAGCTTTCCATCTAAGTTGTCAATGCCAGTTTGTCATTATTTATCGATAACAATTATTTTTAGTTTTGTAATGCATGAATGCAATTGCTCACTGTTCATTGTTGGCATTTCCTGCCTAAGTTCATTTTAGAGTGGTCTTTTATTGTCCCCAGCACAAGGTGCACCTTTGTAATGATCATGCTATTTAATCAGCTTCTTGATATGCCACACCTGTCAGGTAGATGGATTAACAAATGTGTGCATTTTTTGAGAGTTAACCGTTTTGTGCCTATGGAACATTTCAGGGATTTGTTTTTTCAGCTCATGAAACATTTTACACTTTGCGTTTATTTTTTTTCATTGTATGAAATTGTACCAAAACGTCCTTTTTCCATCACAGCTGTCATGATTTTTTAAAAATGGGGTATGACTTTACTCGCACAAAAACGGTGCAAGGAAACATGTTAAGTGACATAGTTTAAATTGTGATGGTGTGAAAAAAATGTTTTTTTGGATTCAACCTAATTTTAATATTCTGTCATAAAGAGCACATATTGAAGTTCATACAAAACCTATTTTCCCATCTCAATATATATGTTTTACCTCTCTTCAGAAATTGGGCACTACGTTGTTCATTATTATATTTGATTTTTTTATCGATTAAAACAAAAACATTGTTCAAAGCTCCCAATATGTCAAAGTGTAGGTCCATGTCTTGTGCTTCCATTGAGTGGTATTATACGGCAGATGGTTATCGGTGTTATGGTGCATTCGTAAGCAAGTGGTAATTTACCACATATGGGAGAAAAATTCACTTGAATGGGCCTCCAACTGATAATTACTTGTCATCTATGAATCCCATTGTGAAAGGGTGAATGGAAGCTTGTTGTGTGCAACAGGGAGGGGCAATTGAATGCAAGATTCACAAAAAATGTAAATTCTTTAAATATTTATACCCTGCTTAGTTTCTCACCACAAAACATCAGAAAATGTCCAAAAAGAGTAGAACCAGCTCACCCACGTTTACACTATGGTTTGACTATTAGATGTTCAATGTTTCTTTTGAAATGAATATGTAAAGGAAGAGTTTCACCACATTAAAACGAGAGTTCAGTTCACGTAACAGGGATGACCTTAAAATGAGTGGTATTTTTGGGGGTTAGTGAATTAAAATCAGATGTATTGAATTCTCTATGTTGTCTATATTAAAAGGCACAGGCGTTACAATTCTGTATTGAAGCATAATTTCTACTTTTCTACATATCATTTTGTGGAATGACCCAGTACACACAAGTTGTTGGTTGCAATGCTCTTGTCAAGTTCGTTTATATATTTGTCATATGCACATGAAAGACATGGAGTCACTACATGACCGATAATGCATTGTTTGTAGTTTAAAAAAAAATGATGCATTTGTCACGCCCTGACCTGAGTATTCTTTGTTTTCTTTATATATTTTGGTTAGGTCAGGGTGTGACATGGGTGATGTATGTGTTTTTTGTACTGTCTAGGGGTTTTGTAGGTTTATGGGGTTGTTTACCATCTAGGTATTTATGTATGTCTATGGTTGCCTAGATTGGTTCTTAATTAGAGGCAGATGTTTATCGTTGTCTCTGATTGGGAACCATATTTAGGCAGCCATCTTCTTTGGGTATTTTGTTGGGTTATTGTCTATGTGATGTTGCATGTTAGCACTCTGTTTCTATAGCGGTCACGTTCATCTGGTTAGTTAGTTCGTTTGTTTTAGTGTACTTCGTGTTTTTTCCGTCTTTCATTAAATTATGCATTCACACCACGCTGCGCTTTGGTCCGCTTCTTACGACGATCGTGACAGCATGTTAGTAATTTTGGTACGTGTCAAGTACAATAAAACATTATTTTGATCAAATATATTATAGTGGCAGCTGCCTAGTAGAAGACTTGGAGGCTTGTTGGGGCATGGCTTGGTTTCAGTGCTTTATGGCCTCATGAGAAGGCTTGTCATGCCAGTTAATTTGTTCTGATGTGTTCTGTAATTAAACCAAATAGTTAATTTGAACAAATGATCAAATAAAAATGTATACTTAAATATATATTTTACATCAATTGTTTTCCTGTATTGGTTATGCGATACAGTTTGAGTCAAGCCCTTAGAGTAAATTAAATGGCAAAATGGAGTGAGTTGGGGATGAAAACCTACTGTACATGGGGTTTTGAGTTGACTTTGGGAGCCTTTGATTAAAAATAATAGTCACTGCATCTTTTCCCAAAGTTGACAAAGTCGATGCAGCATAACATTTAGGGTTAAATTAGTTCCTAAATATCACTAATTAAGACGTGGGTGCCTTAGATAGCAAATGAAGCGGTGTGGGCATATTTCAAATGTAATCGGCATTGTTTTGTCTCCCTCATTCGATAGTAAAATAATTCAGGAAAAGAAATACGTACAGGCAAAACGTGCTATTTTAATAGACCTGCCATATCAAAGAGGGTTCCCATTACTTAGGAATAAATAATATGGCTCCATTAAGCTCCATTTTGCAAAGGGCATGTTTTTTTTCTTCATGAACAGCAGTTCAGAAATCCATTGGGGAAGTCTGGTGTTTTCAACAAACATTACAGACACGATGGAGAAATATAACCACTCTCAACTTTAAAGACGGTGCTATAGATGCAAGGACAGACCATTAAATCTAAATGATAGTTTTAACCATGTTTCTAAGCTAGACAGTGTTTGTTCACATTTACATTGTTTTATAGAATGGAGTAAAATAAGCTTCTAATAGGGGTTCTTGATAGAATAGTTGAACTAAGCTCATGAGGCATTTAAAAGTTGTATTCTTCAAGAATCAGTGGCTGAAATTCTAAAATGTTTACCCGATTTCAATTTGACATTTAAAACCTTCAAAACCAATGAAATATATTTTCATTTATATTTTCAATTGTATTTTCAGGGGTTTGAAACTGGTATACATAACTGAATGTAAAGACGCAAAAGCTAAACTTGTAAATGTAACGTGTGCGCTGGAAGTCGAGAAGCAAGTTCAGGCAGTGAAGAATTGAATAAATGAACAAAACATCATATGAAACACGAACAACCCACAGACACGAAACATCTGCAGAAGGAACCAAAGGGAGTGACATATAGGGATGGTAATCAGGCAGGTGATGGAGTTCAGGTGAGTCTGATGAGGCGCTGGTGCGCATAACGATGGTGACAGGTGTGTGTAATAATGAGCAGCCTGGTGACCTAGAGCGCCAGAGAGGGAGTGTACGTGACACTTAAGGATAGGAAGAATAGAGCTACCATGTATCACACTTGTATTTAATGAGAATGACCGACCTATAACTCATATTTATTTCTATATCGTATCAGACTCGCTTTTGATAAGAATGAGAGATCTATAACTCATATTTCTATCTGAATTATGTCAGGTTGCGCAAAACATAATTCAGCTTTAATTGAAAAGTACAAAAATGGATGTACCAATTGAAGTAAAAGAAAAGAGGGACTTTATTGGGGTTACAGAGGAACAAAATAAATCCCCCGAAAATCTTGATTTACTTTGGACAGCATTCACTGTGAAGAAAAATGTGCTTTTGTAGGCAACTGAGGGATGGATCACATGAAACAATACTATAGTGCAGTGCACTCGGAAAAGTATTCCAACCCCTTGACTTGTTCCACATTTTGTTACGTTACAGCCTTATTCTAAAATTGATTCAATTGTTTCCCCCCCTCATCAATCTACACACAATACCCCATTATGACAAAGCAAAAACAGGTTTCTATACATTTTTACTCAGTACTTTGTAGATGCAGCTTTGGCAGCAATTACAGCTGCCAAAGGTGTGACACTATAAGTTTGGCACACCTGTATTTGGGGAGTTTCTCCCATTCTTCTCTGCAGATCCTCTCAAGCTCTGCCAGGTTGGATGGAGAGCGTTAATGCACAGCTATTTCCAGGTGTCTCCAGAGATGATCGATCAGGTTGAAGTCTGGGCACTGGCTGGGCCACTCAAGGACATTCGGAGACTTGTCCCGAAGCGACTCCTGCATTGTCTTGGCTGTGTGCTTAGGGTTGTTGTACTGCTGGAAGGTGAACATTCGCCCCAGTCTGAGGTCCTGAATACTATGGAGCAGGTTTTATTCAAGGATCTCTCTGTACTTTGCTCCATTCATCTTTCCCTCGATCCTGACTAGTCTCCCATTCCCTGCCGCTGAAAAACATCCTCACAGCATGATGCTGCCATGCTTGGAATTCAATCTTGATTTCGTCAAAACCAGAGAAGCTTGTTTCTCATGGTCTGAGAGTCCTTTAGGTGCCTTTTGGCTAACTCTAAGCAGGCTGTCATGTGCATTTTAGTTGCTTCCGTCTAACCACTACCAAAAAGGCCTGATTGGTGGAGTGCTGCAGAGATGGGAGAATCTTCCAGAAGGACAACACCTCCCTGACCAAGGCCCTTATCCTTCGATTGCTCAGTTTTGGCCAGTTTGGCCAGTCTTGGTGGTTCCAATCTTCTTCCATTAAAGAATGATGGAGGCCACTGTGTTCTTGGGGACCTTCAATGCTGCAGATTTTTTTTGGTACCCTTCTCCAGATCTGTGCCTCGACACAATCCTATCTTGGAGCTCTACGGACAATTCCTATGACCTCATGGCTTGGTTTTTGCTCTGACATAAACTGTCAACGGTGGGACCTTTATATAGACAGGTGTGTGCCTTTCCCAAATAGAGTCCAATCAATTGAATTTACCACAGGTGGACTTAAATCAAGTTGTAGAAACAAGGATGATCAATAGATACAGGATGCACCTGATCTCAATTTCGAGTCTCATAGCAAAGGGCTTGAATACTTATGTAAATAAGGTATTTCTGTTTTTTTTTTTTATGGGGCATTGAGTGCAGATTGATGAGTTTTTAGAATTAGGCTTACATTTTTTTTTTTTTATGTGAAAAGTGAATTGGTCTGAATACTTTTCCGAATGCACTGTGTACTACTATGGTATAAATAATATAGTATTTACTATAGTGTTTTTGCTGACTTTACTGTAGTTTTCTATAGTATTTCCAGTTAACTATAGTATAAATACTGTAGTAAAAGAAAACTGTAGTATATACTATAGTAATTAATGTCATGTTTTTGCAGATTGTAGTATACTGTAGTATTTACTGTAGTGTTTTTGTTTTATCTTTAACATACTGTAGAAGTAGAGGCTTTCTCCTTTAGAAAACCTACTGGAGAAATAACAAAAACACATTTTTGATAACATGTAACCTGGACTCTGAACAGCACTTCTGCTCTTTTCTACAATCTGCCTGGAACACAATACTTGGTGTGTAGGTTTCTTACTCATGGGTGGCACAAATTGCGATATGGGGGACGGGAATGGGCAGGGTATATACAAACTAAATAATGTAGTATTTACTATAGTGTTTTTTTGTATGCAGATAATACAGTAGTATTTAATAAAGTATTCTACAGTATACTACACTATTCTACAGTAAGTACTACAAATAAATGGAGAGATACTACAGTGTGTACTAAACTATATTATTTTTTTATGTGGGGAACATCACCAATGTAAACAGGAAAGGATATAACTCAGTTCAAATAAAAATGGACCACAGAGTAACTAAACACACGTTCAGGAGGGTTTCTATGACCATCATAACAATACACAATGATATACTGACATCTATGAGCATCTCTCACTTGCACAACATTCAAAAAGATCTGCTGGATAGACAAATCTTGCATTTAATGTATTAAATATATTTTTTTACATTGATGTCAGATGATATGAAGATTTGTGTGTTCACAAATTTGTCAGACCGATTTGAGATATTCACTCTCACATCAAAGGGGGAACGTCTGGGTCGTCCACAAAGTTATCATAAAAGATGGTCTGCTCTCCAGCCCTGTTCTCTCGTGGGACAATGTTGGCCAAGTCGACCCCTGAGTGTTTACTGGGATTCACCTCCAACCTCTGCCGGTTGTTACCTTTCCTATAATGGGAACAAATACCAAGTTAACCAAGCCATATGGAAAGGATTTATACAAATTGTATGTCACTTATATGATTATGGCTGGCTTCCTTAAAATAAATATTTCCTTCCTTCCAAATGAGTACATCAAATACTTTCATTATACTGCTGCTCTTGACTGGTACCAGGGAACCAAATGTAATAATCAGGGAAAGTGCTAAATAATGCATGTGTGTTATTTATAAAGTATGCACAGTTTATAATACTACACATAATGCATATTACAAACACAAAGAGTACATTACACACACAGAAATACTCCACGGCAGGACACACATCACTTTATGGACAGCAGATAGCCTCAAGTTATTTGTATTTATTAAGGATCTCCATAGGGTCCACCAACATTAAGGCAGTTATATAAAATTACAAATATTACATTTCATAACACACTAAGTTGTGTTTTCCCTGAGGCCACTACCCTACTACCACACAAAATCCATGTGTACATGTGTGTGTGTTTACATGTGCATTTGCCTTTTTTTTTTTACACCTTTATTTTACTAGCCAAGTCAGCTAAGAACAAATTCTTATTTTCAATGACGGCCTAGTGGGTTTAGTGCCTTGTTCAGGGGCAGAACAACAGATTTGTACCATGTCAGCTCGGGGATTCGAACTTGCAACCTTTCGGTTACTAGTCAAACGCTCTAACCACTAAGGCTACCCTGCAGGGACTGTCTCTTCACAGTCCCTGCTGTTCCATAAGTTGTATTATTATTTTTGTATCTTTTTTTTGTTGCATCAGTTACCTGATGTGGAATAGAGTTCCATGTTGTCATGGCTCTATGTAGTACTATGCGCCTCCCATAGTCTGTTCTGGACTTGGGGACTGTGAAGAGACCTCTGATGGTATTTTCAATGGGGTGGATATGCATGGGTGCTAGTAGTTTAAAAACAGACAGCTCGGTGCATTCAGCATGTCACTACTTCTTACAAAAACAAGTGGTGATGAATTCAATCTCTCCTCTACTTTGAGCCATGAGAGATTGACATGCATACATTTAAGGGGCCACCCCTACTGCCCTGCAATGTTCTGAGCAAATTGTTATTTTTCTTGATCCTTCTTTGTGGCACCTGACCAAATGACTGGACAGTAGTCCAAGTGCGACAAAACTAGGGCCTGTAAGACCTGCCTTGTTGATAATGTTGCTCAGAAGGCAGAGGACGGCTTTATTATGGACAGACTTTTCCCCATCTTAGCGACTACTGCCTCAACATGTTTTGACCATGACAGTTTTACAATCCAGGGTTACTCCAAGCAGTTTAGTCACCACAACTTGCTCTATTTCCACATTATTCATTACAATATTTGGTTGAGGTTCAGGGTTTAGTGAATGATTTGTCCCAAAAACAATGCATTTAGTTTTTAAAATATTTAGTACTAATTTATTCCTTGCCACCCATTCTGGAACTAACTGCAGCTCTTTGTTAAGTGTTGCAGTAATGTCACTCACTGTAGTAACTGACATGTATAGTGTTGAGTCATCCTCATACATAGACACACTGGCTTTACACAAAGCTAGTGCCATGACATTAATAAAGATTACTTTTTTCAAAGGGCCTAGACAGCTGCTCTGGGGAATTCCTGATTCTACCTGGAATTTGTTGGAGAGGCTTCCATTAAAGTACACCCTCTGTGTTCTGTTAGACAGGTAACTCTTGTCATGATGTGCCCCGGGGGAGGAGCATATGCACAGTTTTATGGTTTTTACGACGGGTCATACATACCTGGTAGAAACTTCCATGCAGTTTTGAGGGAGAGAGTCTACCAGAACAAAGAGCTTCTCTTAGTTCAAAACTCCTAATCCCATTTTGGGAGAACTAAACAATATTTCAACTTTTGAGAATGTGTGAATGGTCCGTGGACACTTAAGTGACAGTCATGTTGAGTGTGTTTCATTTGGTGACTTCATGAAAGACAGGAATAACACATAACTGTATCTCTTCAAGTGTAAATTTCCCAGCTGTCAGGTTTACATGTAAATATTGTGAAACGTACGTGATTAAATATGAAACTGCTTGTGAAAAGATGCCATGTGATGTTAACCTTCTAAATGAGAGTATGGATTTTCAAATAAAGATGACCTAGTCAGTGGCCACGCCCATGTGAGCATAGACATTACTTTGGGGTCATGTAACCCCCTTTTTTTACTCCAGAGTATAAAACCACCCGCTACAAAATGTACATTTCATGCCAAAGAGACCCATGGTAAGCCAGACATCTCGAATGGTTAAGAAGTCAGAGAATGACGGGACAGGAGTCCCCACATTGGAATGGCAACAATTCTATAGGCCACTGGGATCATACAGCTGTAGTTTTGGCTACATGGCTGGAAATGGTTAAACTCTGAGACTAATCGATCACTACAGAATAAGAGCAAATTCTAGACGACACAAATTACTAGTCTGCAGCAAGAAATGACGTAAACCTAGAACAAGAATACCAACAACTGTCGAAGCATCTATTCTATTAGAACATTTCCGAATGGTACTCTGAAGTACAACCACGAAAGACATTGTGACTTCTGGGAAAGTTAACCAGAGACTCTGATGAAATCTACAGGAAGACCGAGGATTCCAACAGAGAAGACAACAACGACAAACGGGCGTAAATATATAAATTGCAATTATTCTCGAATGAGCGGTCATTCATGTGCAAAGGATTAGCAATTCAATTAATATAATTATAGACTATGTGTAGTGAATCCATTTAGTCTTTCCCGCTCTTTCTCAGTCCCCCACCCCTTTCTTTTGTCTACCAAACCGTCATATCGGCTTAGACCACTAGGGACTTTTCTATCATTGTTAGTAACCAACATCTACTGTTTGTTTTATGAATTTCTGTGATTATTTAGTTAGTTAGTTAGGAAATAAATAATTAAGCCAATTTGTATATTGTAGATTCATTATGGAAACTAGGGTTCGTGCAGATAACCAATAATTTTATGACGTTTGGAATGAGACTAATGAGGTAACACATGAAGAATTCGTTAATAGATCAGCAAGGGCATTGAAGATGAAACGTGGCTGGGTCTTTCAGCATGACAATGATCCCAAACACACCGCCCGGGCAACGAAGGAGTGGCTTTGTAAGAGGCGTTTCAAGGTCCTGGAGTGACCTAGCCAGTCTCCAGATACCAACCCCATAGAAAATCTTTGGAGGGAGTTGAAAGTCCGTGTTGCCCAGCAACAGCCCCAAAACATCACTGCTCTAGAGGAGATCTGCATGGAGGAATGGGCCAAAATACCAGCAACAGTGTCTGAAAACCTTGTGAAGACTTACAGAAAACGTTTGACCTCTGTCATTGCCAACAAAGGGTATATAACAAAGTATTGAGATAAACTTTTGTTATTGACCAAATACTTATTTTCCACCATAATTTGCAAATAAATTCATAAAAAATCCTACAATGTGATTTTCTGTATTTTTTTTCTAATTTTGTCTGTCATAATTGAAGTGTACCTATGATGAAAATTACAGGGCTCTCTCATCTTTTTAAGTGGGAGAACTTGCACAATTGGTGGCTGACTAAATACTTTTTTGCCCCACTGTATATACTGTACTCTATATCATCTACTGCATCTGGCCTATGCCGCACAGCCATCGCTCATCCATATATTTATATGTACATATTCTTATTCCTCTACACGTGGTAGGGAAGTGTTGGATGAGAGCGAGAGGGAAAAGGATACAAGGTAGTGATCGGAGACTTGGAGGGAGTTGCAATGAGGTTAGTGGAAGAACAGCATCTAGTGTTGTGAAACTGTTAGATTACTTGTTAGATATTACTGCAGGGTCGGAACTAGAAGCACAAGCATTTCGCTACACTCGCATTAACATCTGCTAACCATGTGTATGTGACCAATAACATTTGATCTGATTCACTGTGGTGCATGTACTTTCTTCTAAAACCAGCAGTAGAAATCTTTTAGCCTGGAATCCAACATCTGCCCTCATCCTCTCCCCATTTACACTTAATATTCATTTACCCCCCCCGCATATATCAAATTAAATGCCAAGGCAGGCAGCATTTTGATTGGCCAGCTCAATACCGTGATAACAATGCAGACAGGACTTGACCTTTTCCCCCTCTGACAAAATTAAGCTGCTTTAAAGAAAGCCCCACCACATTCACTTACAACACATAATTGACCAATGTAGCAAGGGGGTGGCAGTTAGGGTGGACAATGCCAGTGGGACGCAGAGGAATGAAGGGGGACAGATTTACCAGGAAGAGCGAGGCAATTATAATTTAATCTCGCTGTGCAGCCGATGACATAAACGCCCCGGTGCTACGGTGGAGGAGGGGCCCCGTCACCACTTCATTACACCTTGCATTTCACAACTCAATTAATTGGCAGGCGAATGAAGCCAGTGGATAACAAAACGGGACCATGAGTTTCTAATTGCCTCTGCGCTCTCTGATATGAATGGCTGGTTTGTGGGTGCAGGAAAAGCACCAGGGTCACAATGTCGCTTAGGGTGAAGAAGGAATATGTGTCTTGAATGAGGACTTCGGAAGGTATCAATCTCTGCTTCGGTGACTGGCCGGCAAAATTGCATTGTCATCCAAATGGGGCTTGGTAATAGCATCACAAAGTTCTGGTTAGCCTCAGTAGCTGCCAGGAATCTATACCGAATTGGATTTGAAGTAGATGTGGTTGCATGTGGGCCTGTTTGCGTGCTCTCAATCTCTTAAAATAATCGAATCAAATTACGTCTAGATAAAATAAGCCGAGAACAGAGAAGATCAAATGGAGTTACACCTGCATAAAAAAGGTGGTTGCTCTTCCTCACTTTTAGTTTTCCTTAACTGACAGTTTACTTATTGGAAGAGTGTGAGCTAATCCGCGGTAAATTAATTATGAGGGATCAAGGCAAGATTAATGACACCTGTGAGCCTGGTCTAAATTTAGCCAACACTTGTCTTCGTTAACGCACAGGTAAACCCAGATGTCAGCCCTTTCCTGTGGGAGACGGATGGCGCCATTAGTTGAGAGTGGTCTAATAATGCACTCCTAGTTAGGGAGAGTTCAAAATGGCTTCCTGTAATGGGCTGTGTAATAGGTAAACGCCGACACTCATATAATGAGCAAGTCTGAAGAATCGTCAACAGTGGAATACGGCCACTGCTGTTTACCCCTATAATCAGAATGAGGAAGTATTGTAATGGTATGATGTCCGCTGACTAAGACTAATGGTTTGAGAAATGCACGCTATTGGCAAAGAAATTAGATTCAACTTTCAACTGCTTGGGTCGTGATGTATGGGGTTAGGAGTTAGAGGGAAAGTAAACACTGTGAAAGAAACCAATCAAATGCACAGCACTTCAAGGTACAACAAATGATGAAAATGTATGCACTCACTACTGTAGTCGCTCTGGATAAGAGACTAACATTTCAAATGTAAGCTCTGGGGTCACGTTTCAATAAATGACCTCTATATTTCTTTACCTCTATAATTCTAAATGGCCAACTGATCAAAATGGTATCTTCTTACAAGTACCTAAGCATCTGGTTAGATGAAATGCTCAATTTTAAACAACACTGTGAAAATTTGACTAAGAAACTGAAGTTGAAATTTGACTTCTATTTTTAGGAACAAATCTTATATTTCTATGTCAGTTAGGATCTTGTGCAAGGGGCATTTTGATCCGTATTGGATGCTGTGTATCACAGAGCACTTAGGTTCATAACTAATGCAAGACCACTCACCCATCACTGTGCACTATACAACATGGTGAAGTGGCCCTCCTTTCATACTAGAAGACTTAAAGGGTGGGTAAGCATAAAGGTAACATATGGATTTGCATAAGAATCCACATCAAAAGTCACAATGCAAAGTTACATCTCACTTTTACATTTTTCTAGTTATTACATGAAACTGATCAGAATTCGGAAGAATGCCAAAGTCATGCTGGAAAAACATTTGTGGGGGTGTGATGTAATATGGTGGACCTAGCAAGCCAGCCTATTCCCTATAATGTAAAACTCCAACAGAAATAACTTAAAATGTATAACTTGAACTTATGACTACTGGTTTCAATACAATATTCAGCCAACAAGCAAATAATTTATGAATGTATTGTTACAAATCAGCTTGCAAGGTTGCTAGCCAACTAGCCTGCTAACGTTAGCTTCAGTCCTTGCTTGCAACACTCACTGCCGAGGAAAACGCTACCTGCCTGAATGCATAGTGCCAACTGTAAAGTCTGGTGGAGGAGGAATAATGGTCTGAGGCTGTTTTTCATGGTTCGGGCTAGGCCCCTTAGTTCAAGTGAAGAGAAATCTGTACTCTACAGCATACAATGACATTCTACAAGATTCTGTGCTTCCAACTTCGTGGCAACAGTTTGGGGAAGGACCTTTACCTGTTTCAAAATGATAATGCCCCCGTGCTAAAAAGCGGAGCATGTAGTGTATAAAGTAGAGAGAGCGGAGACTCACCGATTGACGGCTGAGTTAGCTACCAAAGTCAAAGAAGAGACTTTAGAGGGAGAGGCCAATTCACTGGCAGAGGGAGTCAGATAATCCAATACCAATATAGTGAGGTAAATCCACATTGAATTTACCAGGTTTATCTCCATCACTGCTGACACTTGTGATGTACCAGCAGGTCGGTAGGAAATAAAAGGTTGCAGGCATGACATTCACGCTCGACACATCACCTGATTTCAGTCGGAGTGTCATTCTGAATTCTGCCTTCCACTTGTTATTCTAAGCCATCAAAGTCTTCTGGGCTGGAATAAGCACTGCATACAGTAGACATGCGCACAATCTAATACTCCAAACCACACACTTCAACCGGAAAAAAACGGTCCCACTTCAAAGCTAGAGTCTTGTTTTTGGGCCACAAATGAGTCGTAACCCTGTCCTTGTGGGTATTACTGCACTAGCGACAAACGACCGAAAACTACGGCAACATTCACTCACTCGTACGACTACCACTAACAAACACACAAAGCTTTTTGCACTAATTTATATGGTTTCTCATTTGTGGATGTACATAGTAGCTCACCAGCGCCCACACGTGGTTTGGAATGTAATTACATGCTAGCATGGCTACTAGCGAATTTTCAACATATAAAGAAAATGTATTTCAGAAGAACAGGATATGAATTGAGCTACTGTACGTTACCTGGCGATGCTCCATGCCATAGGCTGTAAGTTTGTTCATTTAACAGACACAATATGATCATAAGTCCTGTGCCATTATTTTATATTATATGATTTTATAGTAAGAAGAATATAATTAAACTTGGCTAAATCAAATGGAAAGCATATTTTTCCCATTCTGGAGCAAGTGCGCATATGAAGTGGCTATGCTGAGCGTTAAAAGTGATCATTTGAAACAGGTACTATAGTTATTTGGCAACTTTAGTTGTGAATGATACAAACCTTAGAAATCAAATACAGTATGGGCTGCATGATGCGACTATAGGCTATTGATTTGAAAAGGTTGCGAAAAAAAGCTTCAGGCTGCACACTCTGTTCACCCTTCAAATGATCATATTTTCACCCATCAGACTATTCTCAATTTAATCTCGTCTGTACTAATATGTACAATTTGTTTCGATTTAGAATGGCACATTATCAAAGGGGCAGGGGAAAAAATAATATGCAATCTGTATGCACTCGAATAGGAAGCGAATGGAGGCCTCTTACCCGCCTGTTTGTTTTTCACTAAGTAGGCTACTCCAGTTATTTCACCCCACACGTCAACCGCTGTTAAAAGAGCATGCAGCTGCTTGCTGAGCGACAGGTGATATTCCACACAAACTCTGTATGCCACGGGCTCTCCAATCCCATTCCCATTCCTGAAGCTACCCAGTGCTTCATTTGGGAAACCAAGTCAAATCTATTCAGGAACATTGATAGTAACATGTACATATTTAACAAAACTGTTGACAGCCCAGCACTGTGGTGAGATACTGTAGCTAAAGGTAATGTGTCAGCTTATTAATTCTGAAAATATAAAATTCCCTATTACTAGGCTATTCAAAATCAAAAAACAAAGTCACTGTAATTGTAGACTACCTCTGTAAGCCGCCCTGCACAATCAATGAAGCAACAGCATCACCTAGGCCTATACTTTCTCTCCCAGACTCATGGATAGAACGTTTGGAACGTAGCATAAGGTAACCCGTCCATCTAGTATGCATAATAATACAGTCCACACTCAAAGGCGATTACTATAAATTGTTTAACTTTGGAGTATACTGTAGGCTATACCAATTATCTTAATCATTCTATATTTTCTTAAAATGTTATTCTGCCATGCATAAAATGTGGTAGGCTATGTATTGTATAATGACACAATCATTATTTTAAACAAATTACTTTTTTGGGGGGCTAATATATACAGTAGGCCTATTCATAAGCTATAATATGCATGAGTGTTTTTTAAATTAATCATCACCTTAGAAAACACTGTCCATTTCTTTGTGTCAGGCTTTGAAAATACATGTTTTCCACTCAGTTTCAACCTGTTGTTTAACTTCTTTCTTCAATTTGATCAATCACAATGAGGTGAGTTTTAAAAGCACATACTGTTTTGATTAGAATGTTTGATTGCATTTGCATTGATGTCAGAGTGGTTAGAAGGACAATAGAGCCCTGAAAACCAGGCCATTAGCGACCTGACGATCATTATCGAGTTGGGTGATACCAACGCATATCCAGTGCATAAGAGAATATTACTTGTGAGTCAATGGTCTTGCGGAATTTTACTGCGGTTAGGGCTGTTACGGTGACCATATTACCGACACACCTGTGGTCACGAGTCATGATGGCAGTCAATTAGGGTTCTCCAAGCTCTGATGCTGCTGATGGTCATTAGCAGCCTACCAAACTTGCTCACTGCCTGCTACTCAGCACTTTATTGTCCCTCTAATCACTCTGACATCAAATGTAAATGTAATGGAATATCTAATCAAACACTTCATATGAGCTCATGTTGTGCAATATTTCTATAGGCTATGTATTTGCGTGAGAAAACAAGAGTGATGGCCTCTATTAAAAATAAGAGGTTCCCACCAGATTTCTATAGGCTAGGCCTACTTGATTTATTTCTCAACTTTTCTAATATTAAGCACATTGCTTTTCTTTACAACAGGAGTATAGTCTACCTGGCTGGCATGAAAATGAACCAAGGGAAAAGCGTCCTCCATTTGCTATTTAGGTGCATAGACGACATGTCTTTTTCCCCCCTGTCCCTGTTGAGACAGGTGCATGATAATGGTGCACTCTAAATCAAAACACATTTCACACATTTATTATTTACTATATGTAAAGGAAAGATTAAATCAAGAATAATCTGATGATCAAACATTATCAACGGCTCAGGCAAGAGACGTAACATTACCGGTCGAAAGTTTTAGAACACCTACTCATTCAAGGGTTTTTCATTATTTTTTACTATGTTCTACTTTGTAGAATAATAATGAAGACATCAAAACTATGAAATACCACATATGGAATCATGTAGTAACCAAAAAAGTGTTAAACAAATCAAAGTATATTTTCCATTTGAGACTCTTCAAATAGCCACCCTTTGCCTTGATGACAGCTTTGCACACTCTTGGCATTCTCTCAACCAGCTTCACCTGGAATGCTGAGCATTTGTTGGTTGCTTTTCCTTCACTTTGCGGTCCGACTCATCCCAAACTATCTCAATTGGGTTTAGGTTGGGTGATTGTGGAGGCCAGGTCATCTGATGCAGCACTGCATCACACTCCTTTTTTGGTCAAATACCCCTTACACAGCCTGGAGCTGTGTCCTGTTGAAAATCAAATGACAGTCCCACTAAGCCCAAACCAGATGGGATGGTGTATTGCTGCAGAATGCTGTGGTAGCCATGCTGGTTAAGTGTGCCTTGAATTCTAAATAAATCACAGACAATGTCACCAGCAAAGCACCCCAACACTTCCTCCTCCATTTTTTAAGGTTGGGAAATACACATGCCGAGATCATCCGTTCACCCACAAAGACACAGATGTTGGAACCAACATTTTTAAATTTGGACTCCAGACCAAAGGACATATTTCCACAGGTCTAATGTCCATTGCTCATGTTTCTTGGCCCAAGCAAGTCTCTTCTTCTTATTGGTGTCCTTTAGTAGTGGTTTCTTTGCAGCAATCGACCATGAAGGTCTGACTCAACAGTTTCCTCTGAACAGTTGATGTTGAGATGTGTCTGTTACTTGAAATCTGTGAAGCATTTATCTGGGCTGCAATTTCTGAGGGTGGTAACTCTAATGAACTTCTCCTCCGCAGCAGAGGTAACTGGGTCTTCTTTTCCTGTGGCCGTCCCCACGAGAGCCAGTTTCATCATAGCGCTTGATGGTTTCTGCGACTGCACTTGAAGAGACATTCAAAGTTCTTGAAATGCTCCATATTGACGTAATGATGGACTGTCGTTTCTTTTTGCTTATTTGAGCTGTTCTTGCCATAATATAGACTTGGTATTTTACTAAATAGGCTATCTTCTGTACCCCCCCTTTTTTTAAGTTAGTACATGATTCCATATGTGTTATGTCATAGTTTTGATGTCTTCACTGTTATTCTACAATGTAGAAAATAGTACAAATGAAGAAAAACCCTTGAATGAGTTGGTGTTTTAAAACTTTTGACCGGTACTGTATGTGGCAGGGTCTACAGACAATCACGGATTACAAAAGGAAAACCAGCCACTTCGGAAACCGACGTCTTGCTTCCGGACAAGCTAAACACTGCTTTGAGAGGCTTGATAAGGATCTAGCACCTCCACCTTGCCTGACACCCACTTCAATTTGCCTACTGCCCCAATAGATCCACAGACGATGCAATCGCCATCGCACTGCCCTATCCTATCTGGACAAGAGGAATACCTATGTAAGAATGCTGTTCATTGACTACAGCTCAGCATGTAACACCATAGTACCCTCCAAACTCATCATTAAGCTTGGGCCCTGGGTCTTAACCCCGCCCTGTGCAACTGGGTCCTGGACTTCCTGATGGGCCGCCCCCAGGTGGTGATGGTAGGAAACAACACCTACACTTCGCTGATCCTCAACAAAGGGGCCCCACAAGAGTGCGTGCTAAGCCCCCTCATGTACTCCCTTGTTCACCCACGACTGCGTAGCCACGCATGCCTTCAACTCAATCATCAATTTTGCAGACAACACAACAGTAGTAGGCATGATTACCAACAATGACGAGACAGCCTACAGGGAGGTGAGGGCCCTGGAAGAGTGGTGGTGTAGTGGTGCCAGGTAAATAATCTCTCACTCAACGTCAACAAAAGAAAGGAGCTGATTGTGGACTTCAGGAAACAGCAGAGGGAGCACGCCCCTATCCACATCGACGGGACCGCAGTGGAGAAGGTGAAAAGCTTGAAGTTCCTCGGCGTGCGCATCACTGACGATCTGAAACGGTCCACCCACTCAGCGCCTCTTCAATCAAAGGGGGCTGAAGAAATTTGCCTTGGCCCCTAAAACCCTCACAAACTTTTACAGATGCACAATTGAGAGTATCCTGTCGGGCTGTTTCACAGCCTGGTATGGCAACTGCACCGGCCATCAGACTGGTCTGCCCAGCCCATCACCGCAGGCAAACTACCTGCCCTCCAGGTTACCTATAGCACCCGATGTCACAGGAAGGGCAAAAAGATAATCAAGGACATCAACCACCCGAGCCACTGCCTGTTCACCCCACTATATTCCAGAAGGCAAGGTCAGTAAAGGTGCATCAAAGCGGGGACCGAGAGACTGAAAACCAGCTTCTACTGTATCTCAAGGCGATCAGACTGTTAAATTGCCATGACGAGGCGGCTTCCACCCAGTTACACAACCCTGCACCCTAGAGGCTGCTGTCCTATAAACATAGACTTGGAATCACTGGCTACTTTAATAATGGAACACTAGTCACTTTAATAATGTTTACATACTGCTTTACTCATCTCATATGTATATACTGTTTCTTTTCTACTGTATTTTAGTCAATACCACTGCGACACTGCTCAATCTAATATTTATATATTTCTTAACTCCATTCTTTTCCTTTTGTGTGTATTGTTGTGAATTGTTATATACTACTGCACCGTTGGCGCTAGGAACACAAGCATTTCACTACACCCGCAATAACATCTGGGAAATATGCGTATGTGACCAATAAAATTATGTTTGATGTTTGTTGTAATAGGTAACCAGACCGTGACTACAAATAATTTACTAAGTCTTTGACCACACTGTGTTGTTACTTCGGTGAGTAAAAACTCATGCTTCCGAACCTTCAAGCACGGGTACATATTTGTGTACAAGGCAGTGCTTGGACTACTCCCCACGTAACTTTGCTCCCAACTACTGCAACAACATCACAATCCGACAGCCGCCGCTCTCAGTCAGTGCTCTCATTCACAGTTCCTTGGGCAAAAGGACTACAATGGGGAAATAATCCTTCTCCTAACAATGCTCCTGGGTCTTGGAACAAACTTGAGTAAATACTTCAAACTGGAGGATAGGGTGTCGCTGTCTGACTTTAAAGCTGTTACAGAAGAACATGTCATTGTATCCTTGTGCTATGTGTTACACGCTGACTACTTTCTGCTGACATCTTTCCAGGTTCCCCTCCGAAAAAAAGAGGTTTCTAACATCAAGGGTATTTTCTTGGTTAAATAAAGTTGAAATAAAACAATCATAATTAATGTAATTGACTGCAGTGACATGGTTAAACAACTCAAGTGAGTGCTAAATTGAAAGTATGTATTTTTGGGTGGACATTTACTATTTTTCTCTAAATTCATACACAATCAAACTTGTGTTTTGATGGAAACTGCTGTTCATTGCTTTTTACGGTAACATCCTCACATACCTACCTTTTCCATTGCTGACTATTACCTTTAATGTGAATTAGAATCTTGCCTTGCCCTGCTTAGTGAAACCAAAGCTATTGCAACACAATCATGGCCCTCAGTTCCTCTCGCGCTGACTGCCTCCTTGGCTGCCTCAACCTCAGTGTGGGTCAAATGTCAGATATAATCAGGTCCAAATGGGGCAATAACTCAGTGCCAAACAGCACTCATTCACCTATCACCCTGCAATGTTAGTGCCTAAGTCACTTACACATTCAACAAAATGTTCATTTAAACGCATGGAATTAGCCCGCACTCCCGTGGCTTCTGATGGGACCAGCTGAAGGACAAGGACTGGGGAACCAGTTGTAAAATGGAAATGTGGCATTTAGCCAGTTAAAGAGGCAGCACACCTCAAGGCAAGGTGAGGAAGCCAAACTAGTCGTCGACTGCAGATCAGCCAAGGACACTTGAAGTTTTTGGTTTCAACCAATTATGTATATAAACCCTGAATTCTTGATGCTATGTATTGGCCATTGTGAGGCTTTAAAGGCACTGGTCGGCCATACATGACATGTATTTAAGTATTTTTGTTGTTGTAGTGGGGACAGTAGGAGGTTAAAAAGGTTTGGCATGGGCCCTGAAATCCTCAAAAAGTTCTACAGCTGTACCATTGAGAGCATCTTGACTGGCTGCATCACTGCTTGGTATGGCAGTAGAACCGCCCTCAATCATATGGCGCTACAGAGGCTGGTGCGGACAGCCCAGTTCATCACTGGGGCCGAGCTCCCTGCTTATCCAGGACCTCTATATCAGGCGGTGTGAAGGGAAGGCCCGGAAAATCGTTAAAAACTCCAGCCACCCAAGCCATAGACTGTTCTCTCTACTTCCACACGACAAGCGGAACTGGTGCATCAAGTCTGACACCAACATTCTCCTGAACAGCTTCTATCCACAAGCCATAAGATTGCTAAATAGCTAACAAAATGGCTACACAAACTATCTGAGTTGACCTTTGTATTTTATTCACAAGGGGCCTACACACTCACACACACAGACACACCAACACACACACAAACACTCACTTCATAATTAGCTGATAACGCACATAATATGCACATACATTTATATACTTACTTTACACACATCCACATACATACCTACTTCTATCCCTCCAGTATCCCTGCACATTGTAAATATGCTACTGGAACTGACTGACCCCGTATATAGTATTCTTATTTACTTTCTCGTGTTCTTCTTATTTCTTATTTTAATTTCTCGTGTTTTTGTTCTACCTTACATTTGTTTTTGTATTCAATTATTGATTACTGCATTGTTGGGTTTAGAGCAAGAAAGGCTGTAAAGAAAAATGAATTTCACACTACACACTACTGCACTGGCCTGGATAAGCATTCATCATAGTTGCTGGAACCGTGCTGGGTTCAAATACTGTCTTAAATCCTTTCAAAGACTTTTGCTACTCTGATGTAGCTTATCTGTTACAATGGAACCATTAGAAAAGTCCAAGAAGTGCAAACACCGCCCAAACACTTTCAAACATTTCAAATAGTATTTGTACCCAGGTCTGGACAGCTCCTGTGTCAGTTTTCCAAACCGGCATCCAAACTTCAACCCTTTTGGAGTTGAGAAATAAAACTGTCCTTGGACCAGAGCTTAGGGGCAATTTCGAACCACTCTGTATAAAGTGTATAAAGTATAAAGCTTATGACTGGCTAACCTGGTCAAGGTAACCTGTGCCTGTAGGAAATGCATTAATATGAAGCCCAGGGCTCTGTTAAAAAAGTACTGCACTATATAGGGAATATCGTGCCATTTGGAAAGTAATGTGGTGCCATTTGGTTGGCGCACCCCCTTGGGTTGTGCCGTGGCGGAGATCTTTGTGGGCTATACTCGGCCTTCTCAGGATGGTAAGTTGGTGGTTGAAGATATCCCTCTAGTGGTGTGGGGGCTGTGCTTTGACAAAGTGGGTGGGGTTATATCCTTCCTGTTTGGCCCTGTCCGGGGGTGTCCTCGGATGGGGCCACAGTGTCTTGGCCATGTTCTGTTATAATCTCCACCCGGCACAGCCAGAAGAGGACTGGCCACCCCACATAGCCTGGTTCCTCTCTAGGTTTCTTCCTAGGTTTTGGCCTTTCTAGGGAGTTTTTCCTAGCCACCGTGCTTCTACACCTGCATTGCTTGCTGTTTGGGGTTTTAGGCTGGGTTTCTGTACAGCACTTTGAGATATCAGCTGATGTACAAAGGGCTATATAAATACATTTGATTTGATTTGATTTCATCTTAACAGTGCCTCAGGCGAAGCTTTGTGGGTGTTTAATATACAGCTAGCTTGCATCAACAAGGGGGACAATGGCACCTTATTCCTTATATAAATACTTTGGACCAGAATCCAATGGGCTCTGGTCAAAAGTAGTGCACCATAAAGAGAATAGGATGCCATTTAGGACACAGTAAATGTGGAAGATTGAGAACCATAACACTAGCAGACGTGTGCATTCTAAATGCGGGGTGAAGACAGTGGTCATGAAAAGTATGCTTACTTTTAGCATAGCATTGCTGGATTGTTTGGTGCTTATTCAATACCAGAGTAGTGGGAATTTGAGTCAATGCTTTGGCAAGGTCAGTCTTTACATCAGCTACTTCACATCCAATGGATGGACCCTGTAAATTCTTCCCCTTATGGGATTTTTTGCTCTCACTTTGCAGTATTTGCACAAAAAGCCGCCTAGACTTACTAATCAGAAAATTCTATTTTAATACATATGCCATTTAACAGACACTTTTATACAAAGCAACCTAACAGTAGCAGGTGGCAAGCCCCATGCTCTACCAACTGAGCTACACAGGACCATAGTGTACACTGTTACAAGTTTAAACAATGGTATTTATTAATTACCCTGGCATAATGCAGTGGTGGGCCGTCAGGGCCAGCAAGGCCTTCTCTGCTGGCCTAAACATCATCAGAATATATATATATTTTTAAATATATTTTCCCAAAAAAATGTATTAAATTATTCCCCAGAGTAAGAGTTATACTCTTCATTCCATAGCTTTCCTCTTGGTTGCACTGCTTCCAGCCCCAGGTTGAGATTTGGAGGGCTGGTCTTTATGTTAGATTTTTTATCCAATCATATTCAGCCATCATGTGTTGCCAGGGGTCTAAAATCTGCCCTCAGGCCTTCAGAATCAACAGTGCGGACGCTTGTAGCTTAAAGTGAATGGAAATGAAAATTGAGTGTCAACCAATCAGCTTTAGAGTTGGCTATTGTACGCCTGCTGGCTGGCTCCAGTGTTACACAGGAGCCAGCTAGCAGGCGTAGTGCGTGCACGTCTTTTGATTGGATTACCAATATTGAGAGGCAGGTCCTATATGGGCAGGTATATGCAAACCTCAGAACTAGGAAACTGAATTTGATAAACTAATTAATTTGCGTACTACTAAGCTCTTTTTTCAACCCACAATGGCGGAAGGAGGAGAAGATATCGATTTGGTCGAGGATATAATTATAACGCCATTCTCAAGACAAACTTTTCAAGAAAAGTTAGACATTGTCAGGAGAGGTCGCCCGACGCCGACGCTACAAAGCCTGTCACAGGCGGGAAAGGGGTTCGTTCGCCACTTTCAAAGTTCCAACTACGAGCGCTATCAATGGCTCACAGGCTCCGAGAAGCACTGCAAACTGTACTGCCGGGAATGCCTATTATTTGCAAGTGATAGATTTGGTGTTTGGAGCCACACTGGCTTTGCAAACTTGAGTTGTCTAACCAAGGCAGCAATGAGACACGGCTGGGCACTTACAAGCAATGGTGCTTTTGAAAACTTTTGGGGACACCCGAGTGGATCTACAGCTCAAAGAACAAGCGTGCAGGGCAATGGGAGCTGCACAATGAAAAGGTATTGTACTCTTCCCCTGCAATTCTATGAATAAAAATGTCAATTTCAAGGTGACGCAACGCCTGGTTTTATACTACGTTTCTGTCTAAATGTATAGTGTCTAGAGCCATGGCATCATAATGATGGTCATAAGAGGTGGATTAATTTGGGTGGGACTGTGTAGGACCTCACTGAAGGCCCAGCCCCCAGGCCCACGGCACGCCACTGGCATAATGTCACCTTTAAAGGGTAAGATCTGACGTTAAAACAAAGGAAGATCATCTAAATAAATGGGAGCGTTTACCTTGTCTTCTCTTCAGGTGTGTTGCTGCTTTGAGAAACTTTGGGAGGATGAGGGGTTGCCATTTTGATTTCACCCTGAGCCTACAAAAAGATGTATTTCCATCAGAACATATCATAGACGCAGAAATCGTGGTTGACTTCTGCAAATAAGGGCAGAGTTTCCCAAAAACATTAAGACCCTCTTCAGCGTTAAGGTCATTGTTCGTTCATTGCTTGAAATTATTTTAGTGCTAAAGATGATCTTTTGGATACTCTTTGGGATACTCACCTCATAAGATCAATCATAGAATCATTCAAAAAAAATCTTCCTTAAAAAGGTCCTCATGTAGCTGTCTGAACTGCTTCAGATGGACAAATTCATTCAATTTCAGTGAATTCTGTGGACAATTCCACAAGCAAAGTGCAAAACAGCTAAAGGCTGATTTACCCAACTCTGTCGAGATCAAAAGTATCTCTAGAGTTAACTGAGATTGTGTCTGATCGCTAGTATCTCTGTAGGTTACCAGAGAAGTGAGGTACGCTGGTAGTTTACACAAGAGGGCTTTGGACAAAAAGAATGCAATGCATCGATCTGCGAGACTTGTGATGTGTGCTGAACCCATCACCCGTAATGAAGCATAATGCATTATGATATACAGCATCCAGTGGCTTCAATACAATGGCAGCTGCATTCATAAATTATATCACCACAGTCTAGAATCAGAATAAATGGCGACAATGATTTGTGTCGGGATTTCTTATAAGCTTGCGGTTTAGTGTCCACTCCTTGAAAGCGGCAGTTCTCGCCTTTAGCTCAGCGCAGATGTTGCCTGTAATACATGGCTTCTGGTTGGAATATGTACAGCACCGGTTTATTCAACAAATCGAAATATACTATAGATTTGAGATTCTTCAAATTAGCCACCCTTTGCCTTGACAGCTTTGCACACTCTTGGCATTTCAATTAACTAAGGTGTGCCTTGTTAAATGTTAATTTGTAGAATGTATTGCCTTCATAATGCATTTGAGCCAATCAGTTGTGTTGTGACAAGGTAGGTCTTGAGCAGAACCTTCTAGATTGTGCATCATCTGTTGTTAAGAACGACACACACTACCCTTCTGTCATGCCGATGCAAAGAAACACCAGCTAGATGTACAGTGCATTCGGAAAGTATTCAGACCCTTTGACCTTTTCCACATTTTGTTACGTTACAGCCTTATTCTAAAATGGATTAAAACGTTTTTCCCACTCATCAATCTACAAACAATACCCAATAGTTACAAAGCAAAAACAGTTAAAAATAATAATAATAATCAAAAATCAACTGAAATCACATTTATATAAAGTATTTAGACGCTTTACTCAGTACCTACTTGAAGCACCTTTGGCAGCGAACTCAGCCTCAAGTCTTCTTGGGTATGATGCTACAAGCTTCGCACACCTGTATTTGGGGAGTTTTTCCCAATTCTTCTCTGCAGATCCTCTCAAGGTCTGTCAGGTTGGACGGGGAGCGTTGCTGCGCAGATATTTTGAGATCTCTCCAGAGATGTTCGATCGGGCTCAAGTCCGAGCTCTGGTTGGGCCACTCAAGGACATTCAGAGACTTGTCCCCGAAGCCACTCCTGTGTTGCCTTGGATGTGTGCTTAGGGTCATTGTCCTGTTGGAACGTGAACCTTCACCCCAGTCTGAGGTCCTGAGCACCCTGGAGCAAGTTTTCATCAAGAATCTTTCTGTACTTTGCTCGGTTCATCTTTCAAACCTGACGAGTCTCCCAGTCCCTGCCGCTGAAAAACATCCCTAAAGTATGATGCTGCCACCACCATGCTTCACCATAGGGATGGTGCCAGGTTTCTTCCAGACGTGACACTTACCATTCAGGCCAAAGAGTTCAATCTTGGTTTTATCAGACCAAGAGAATCTTGTTTTCTCATGGTCTGATAGTCCTTTAGGTGCGGCTGTCATGTGCATTTTACTGGGGAGTGGCTTCCGTCTCTACACTCTACCATAAAGGGCTGATTGGTGGAGTTCTGCAGAGATGGTTGTCCTTTATGAAGGTTCTCCCATCTCCACAGAGGAGCTCTGGAGGTCTGTCAGAGTGCCCATCGGGTTCTTGGTCACCTCCCTGACCAAGGCCCTTCTCCTCGAATTGCTCAACTAGTAAGAGTCTTGTTGGTTCCAAACTTATTCCTTTTAAGAATGATAGAGGCCACCGTGTTCTTGGGGACCTTCAATGCTGCAGACATTTTTTTGGTACCCTTCCCCAGATCTGTGCTTCGACAAAATCCTATCTTACGGACAATTCCTTCTACGGACAATTCCTTCGACCTCATAGCTTGATTTTTGCTCTGACATGCACTGCCAACTGTGGGACTTTATATAGACAGGTGTGTGCCTTTCCAAATCATGTCCAATCAATTGAATTTACCGCAGTTGGACTCCAAGTTGTAGAAACATCTCAAGGATGATCAATGGAAACAGGGATGCACCTGAGATCAATTTCGAGTCTCATAGCAAAAGGGTCTGAAGGTATTTCTGTTTTTTTATTTTTAAAACATTTGCAAAAAAAATCTAAAAACCTGTTTTCACTTTGTCATTATGAGGGGAAAACAATTATGTAATCCACATTAGAATAAGGCTGTGGAAAAAGTCAAGGGGTCTGAATACTTTCCAAATGTACATGATAGTTGGAAAATTCACTCAAATGTATTTTTATTTTACCTTTATTTAACTAGGCAAGTCAGTTAAGAACAAATTATTATTTTCAATGGAACAGTGGGTTAACTGCCTATTCAGGGGCAGAACGACAGATTTGTCAGCTCTGTGGTTTGAACTTGCAACCTTCCGGTTACTAGTCCAACTCTCTAACCACTACCCTGCCGCTACCCGGAAGCTGGTGTATGTTTCAAACTAACCACGACACACGAGGGTGATGGATGTCTATCAGTGAAGGGTATCTATCTTTGTATCAATATGCCCTCTCATTTAACTCCTGCACATATTCATGCATAAAACATGAATTGAAGTATAAGGAATTTAAAAATCTCCATGTGGATGCATTGGGTTCAAATTGAGGTTAATGCCACTTCACATTTGAGGTGTAAGTGATTAAAATGCTGGGTTAATAATACACATGCTGTTTCCAAAGAGATTACTTCATCAGTGTACTGTATCTCTTAAATATATTATAGTATCATGCACACATACGAGGAATACAGAACCTACTTTTGGCATTGTGAGGACCAGAATAAGTTTGACTACATACTTTAGGCATTGTGAGGAGCAGGATAGGTGTGACGACATTTATTTATTTTTTACCCTTATTTTACCAGGTAAATTGACTGAGAACACATTCTCATTTAAAGCAACGACATGGGGAATAGCTACAGGGGAGAGGAGGGGGAAGGAATGAGCCAATTGTAAACTGGGGATGATTAGGTGGCCATGATGGTTTGGGGGCCAGATTGGAAATGTAGCCAGGACACCAGGGTTAACACCCCTACTATTACAATGAGTGTCATGGGATCTTTAGTGACCACAGAGAGTCAGGACACCGGGGTTAACACCCCTACTCTTACAATGAGTGTCATGGGATCTTTAGTGACCACAGAGAGTCAGGACACCGGGGTTAACACCCCTACTATTACAATGAGTGTCATGGGATCTTTAGTGACCACAGAGTCAGGACACCGGGGTTAACACCCCTTACAATGAGTGTCATGGGATCTTTAGTGACCAGTCAGGACACTCGTTTAATGTCCCATCCGAAAGACAGCACCCTACTGTACATACCTTTAGCTTTGTGAGGACCAGGATAGGTTTTACTATATACCCTTGGCATTGTGAGGACCAGGATAGGTTTTACTACATACCCTTGGCATTGTGAGGACCAGGATAGGTTTTACTACATACCCTTGGCATTGTGAGGACCAGGACAGGTTTTACTACATACCCTTGGCATTGTGAGGACCAGGATAGGTTTTACTACATACCCATGGCATTGTGAGGACCAGGATAGGTTTTACTACATACCCTTGGCATTGTGAGGACCAGGATAGGTTTTACTACATACCCTTGGCATTGTGAGGACCAGGATAGGTTTTACTACATACAGTACCTTTGGCATTGTGAGGACTAAGTGGCCGGTGATTTGGGACCTCTTCGCTGTCGAGCTGTCAGGCCTCACTTCTGCGGGCAGCACCAGCTGAAAAATCTGTGGTGTAAATTATTCACAAGTTTAATTACTAAGATTAATGCCCTGTTCCAACACCGACAAAGTTACAGTATGTCAAATGACTTTAATCATTAGTGGGGCTTTTTATAGACAAGAGTTACGGGAAGAGTTGGAAAAGTTTGCTGAATATCTCACTGTGCAACACTTGAATTCATCAATCACTCCTAATTCCACCAAAATTAGACCACATAGAAAAAAACGTCTAACTTAAAACTAGAGTCCCTGTAACAGACAGAGAGTAACAGGTCGTCGAAATGTAAAGTGGACTTGATATACACACCCCGAATGACTCTTCAGATACATTTCCTCCGATCCCTAAATTAGTTAATTTTAATAACAGATTTTAAAGGCCTCCGTCATTCCGTGATGTGATGTGTCATCGGATAAATCCCCTGGGGTCCAATCAGACCAACAATACTTGGCATAAAACATTGATCCATAAATAGGCTAACAGCTTGAAGTGCACCTGAGCTGGAGAGCAAGAACCCCAAACTCAGGAAAACTGCCAACATTTCATCACCCTCATTTGTAATCCTCCAAGATTAAAAAAAAAAATCTAATAACAAAAACAAAATTACAGTCCTGGAATGTATTGATCACCAAACAGCTGTTAAATCAGGCTTAAAGTTCACTCTGGCCTGGTTGCGTGAGATTGTCTGACTGCACCTCTCAACCATGACCATGACCGGACACAAAGATAAACATTCACTCCCTGTGACGGCACACTAGATGTCAGTCCGATGTATGGCAAAAATGGCAGTTCGCTAACTAACGTTGGATGGATGATGTTTCTAAAAACGTAAAAGTTAACATAGGCAGAAAATGACCTCACGCTGAGGTGCCACAACTTACTTTCCTCTTAAAGGTGCACTACTTAATCTCTATTTCCGCCCACAGTGAGGCACGTAAAACTTAACATAGGCAGAAAATGACCTCACGCTGAGGTGCCATAACTATTTCCGCCCACAGTGAGGCACGTAAAACGTAAAAAGGAGGGTACTTTGTGGCTAATGTAACGGCCGCTGAGTTACACTGTGGCTGTTTCAGTGGTCGGTTCCCACAATATTCAAATAACTCAGTGGCATTTACATTTGCCAAAGCCGACCCATTTTGTTTTTACAATCAGACTCTTTAGGACCTCACTGCACCTTTAAACGTTTGCAGTGCTCTAACAAGAGACTATCAGATACTGGGTCATACAAAATGAGTGCCTTTTGCATCCCTTTTAATATTTTAAGTAGAAATTGTACACCAATATTGAATATTAAAAGCCTGTTTATATTCAATCAAGTGCCCTGTAATATAGGGACTTCATGGACAATTCAATAAATCTGTTGTTTTATATGAATAATGGTTTGATAAAGTGCCAAAATGTAGCATTTTGACATGTCCGTCCACGCACCCTCTATGACTTCTAGGAAGACTTTAACCCACTTAATCCCAACATTTCTCCAAGTTTCAACATGTGCTCTCTGATAGAATGTTAATGATTATGAACTTAAAGATGTGCTCTTTCTGATAGAATGTTAATTAGATGAAATCAAAGATTTTTGGGGTGGAACGACCCTACTGACCATAGTTGAACAAATGTTTGGAGATCCAATATCTTCCCGAACGCATTGATTTGCGGTTCCTTTCATCATTTTAGTGGCATGTTTAACATTTTGATGAATTAACTAATCACGCATTTGTGTTTTAGTGTGATTGTGTCGTACAAGCATGAGGTAACGAGAGACCAGAATGACACTGGAGGGACTTCACACGTGTTTTTACACTTCTAGAATTAAGAGAGTGAGGGGAAAAAAAGCCTGTTGCATCTCACAAATGGTACCGCCTGCGAAAAATACTGCCAGGCTGCCATAACTCAGAGTGTAATCGCAGCACTGGAACGGCTGCCTGCAGTTTGCCTGGCGACTTTCCCACTGTTACCCAATGCAGCGTGTAGGAGGACGAGCTGTTGGAATCGTCGGCGCCCAGCAACACTCTTTGTAAAAAGTGCGAATTCATTCTACCCTGCATATTTCCGTGTGCTTCCACTAAAAGAGCATGCGTTGTTATGCCACATATGTAAACATATGACATGAAGATGCGCAAAGCAACACAGTCTGTGGAACGGCAAATGAAGAACAACAGCCTATGTTATAGCAGCAAAGAAAATAAAAGGGGAATAGCCTTGACATGCACAGATTGGTGAGGAAGAACGGAGCGGTTTAGAAAGTATTTAGGTCAATTGAACTACGATACTAAATCCTTATCTGTGACATACATTTGTCATTTGAAAAGTGCATCAATAGTCATGTTAGATGGGCCGCAGGTCGATATCCCCCAGTTCACCTCTTCACCATTCATCCCTCTCAACAGTCTCCCCATCTCAAATCCTGTCAATAGGCCCTGTCACTTGATTTACGCAAGCCACAGTGCTTGCTGGGTTCGCCTCTCACTCCGTTGAAAGACAACGGCTTGCCCTGCAACAAAGTCATTCTAGCACGAGTCGTGTGAATGTGCCGTACGCCTTGTACAACAATGGAGTAGGAAAGGACAGCAGAATTCCATTCTCCTAAAAACACATCTTCACGATAAACAGAAGTTAGCTAGCTGATTTATATATATGCCATTTAGCAGACGCTTTTATCCAAAGCGACTTACAGTCATGTGTGCATACATTCTACGTATGGGTGGTCCCGGGAATCGAACCCACTACCCTGGCGTTACAAGCGCCATGCTCTACCAACTGTGCTACAGTTTACAACTCAAGACTTTGCAACATACAACATCCAACATGTGAGGGGAGTACCTTTCCTTTGACGGTCACTCGGACGTACGTTGGTTGAACATCGACATCCATCAGGGAAGTGTCCATATGCCTGCACACAAAACCGTGGGAAAAGGACTTCCATTTTGACACGGGGGGGATACTGTATATAAGGTAAGTCTATTTGGACATGAACATTGGTCATGTTTTGTGTCAAACAATTATACCAACCTGTAGACTTCCAGATCCAAGACGATGGTGTTATTGTCCCCGTCTTCTGTGAGATTGAAATCCAGCCTACGGATCATATTATTATTATTAGATAGACCATTGATGTATTACTTACCAAAGTGACTCGTGTGGGCCAAGTCACACAAACATCTCTTTGAAACAAATGCCACTACACCATGTTATCTGATCTGCATTGGTCTCAATGTTTAGACTAAATGTTACTGTACACGCGCTACAGACCCATCAGTGTGGAACTCGTATCACTCATCATGAAGACTCAGGTAAACTCAAGTACATATACAAACTCCAGAGCACTCTGATCCAGTAAGGAGACAATTACAAATCTTTATTAACTTGGTATATCCTTATCTCAGCAACCCAAAACCAAATCTCGCCTGAGTGCTGGTCTCCGACCAGCTTTCAATTTGGTTTTAGGGGGAGAGGTTGAGATGTTTGGACTAGTGTGAGTGGCGGAACCAAGGCGGATACTCTTTGGCAACAGACCAAAGAACACAAACCCTCCCGTCTGAATGCCTCCAAGTCTATGGGTCAAATAAACCCTTCCCCTTCCAAAATGTTAAAGATGCCAGGTGTAGGTGCACCCACACAGATTGTGATTAAGTGGTAAGACCAGAGACATACACTTTATTAGGTACACCCATCTAGTACTGAGTTGGACCCCCCTTTGCCTCCAGAACAGCCTGAATTCTCAGGGGCATGGAAACGTTACTCAATTGGTGTTGCCGGAAAACTTTCCCCCATACCATTACACCACCACCACCAGCCTGTACCGTTAACATCTGGTAGGAAGGGGGATTTAGCTGATAGGAGAGGAACCCGGTGTGGTTGTTTGCTGCAATAGCCCATCCGTGACAAGGACCGACGAGTTGTGGGTTCCGAGATGCCGTTCTGCACACCACTGTTGTACTGTGACATTATTTGCCTGTTTGTGGCCCGCCCATTAGCTTGCCATTCTCCTTGGACCCGTCATTAACGAGCTGTTATCGCCCACAGGACTGGCGCTGACTGGATGTATTTTTGTTTGACGCACCATTCTCGATAAAGCCCAGGAGGCTGGCCGCTCTGAGATACTGGAACCGGCGAGCCTGGCACCCGACGATCATACCACACTCGAAGTCGCTTAGGTAACTCATTTTTCCCATTCTAACGTTCATTTAAAACAGTAACTGAATGCCTTGCTGCTTGTCTTCCTGCTTTATTTGGCAAGCCACAGCCACGTGACTCACTGTCTGTAGGCGTGAACCATTTTTGTGAACAGGGTGGTGGACCTAATAAACGGCCACTGAGTGAATAATATGCATGGATCTGAATAATATACCTGGATCTACCTACCACCCACATCACCATGAACTACACTGCCCATCTCACAACATCATACCATAGCTAAACGTATAAAGACAAAATTAGAAATAAAATCAGCTTTGTTTTAGAACCTTGACCTCTTGCATTCCCCATCCGCCGCCCCCATCCACCTAGATAAACTCAAAGCTAATGGAAGCCACCAGCGCGTTCTGTGAAAGACAGACGGCCCAGATGATCAACGACGACGGCCGAGCTAATGTACCAGTCACCGCCAACCAGCAGTTTTCGACTGGTTAATGACCAAGCAGTTCCTCGTCGGAGGTAGTCAAGAGTTACACAAAGCAATCGAGGTACTCAAATAAAAACACAACGCATTTTATGAGATATAAGGTGTGGTGTAAGGAAACTGAGGAGGGTAGACCCCGTGACTCTTTTTTTGAACATGATGGATCTACTGATGTTTGAATTTTTTGGGGTGGCGCTGCTAACATGTGGCAGAGTCAATTACATTATATTACAGAGCACGCTCAGCTACAGCTGGACAGAATGCTCCTTTGTCCTTAATGCCTATTATGGTCACAAACACCATTGCAGTGTCCCCTTGGGGTGACAGAGGTTGAGACTCGGGTCCAATGTGTGAGGTGGAATACAGAGCGGACGATAACCTGCCTTCATCGATGGCCTTGGTCTGTACAATAGTGGTAGGCTGTAGTTAGTCCTGCTTAGTCAACTCTACAAGCAACACAAAACTCTATTATTATTATAGTTTTAACATGGTTTTTTACCTCTATGGACCGTAAAGGAAATCACCCTCAGGCACTTAAGGAAATAAGGAATTCGTGGATATATGCAGGCTTAAATTCCCTTACCTAGTGAGATATACACGGCGGAGGCTTAATCAAGTTAGTCGTCTTGATTACTTTCTTATGTAAATCTCTCTGGCACCAAAAGTTTAAAAAGTGTTGATTGGGGACAGAGTGCCGTCGGATCATCACATACTTCGCATATACTGTACATTACTCTTACAGAACTTCCACGTGGGCGAGGATATTGGAAATTTAATCAAAGCCTAGTGGATGATAATTTGTTTTTAACTAGAGCAGAATCATTTATAACATACTTTTTTTTCGGACACATTTCAATTTGCCTTTAGAGGCCACACAATTCAGTACTCATCTATAAAACAAAAGCAATCTAGGTCAAAAGAGTTCATTTTAACAAAGGAAATAGAGGCACAAAATAAGTTACAGAAAAAACAAAAATAAATGGAGGAACTTAATCCAGAAAGATTGCCCCAAATTCTTTAAGATAGAAATACTACCAATTTATTTGATTTAAACTTGTTACAAACTAATGGGCAATAATGATTCAGTCATGATTCACCAAACTATATTTTCAAATAGGAAGTAAAGTCCTTTATGAATATGTTTTCATTTCAGTCTCCTCCATCTAACCAAAGCTAGTTGTATGGATTGTTTTACTATTAACAATATAAAATTAACATGTGTACAGAAAGACTCATGTGAAGGCCAAATTACAGAGGAGAAACTTCTTGATGCAATTAAAGCCTTTAAGTCTGGGAAAACTCCAGGGCTGAATGGCCAGTGGATGTATACCAACGGTAGATTATAATGGTAGATTATCGGACACGCAACAAGAAGGTCTGATTTCATTATTACTGAAACAGGATCCAAGTGGTAAATATAAAGATTCAGTCTTTAAAACAAATTGGAGGCCTCTTACTCTTCAGTGTTGTGATGCAAAAATTATAAATTAAAAATTAATTAAAAATTATAGCTAAATGCTTGGCGCATAGAATTAGAGCCACTCCTGCGTTGTCTTGGCTGTGTGCTTAGGGTCGTTGTCCTGTTGGAAGGTGAACCTTCACCCCAGTCTGAGGTCCTGAGCGCTCTAGAGGTTTTCATCAAAGAGCTCTCTGTACTTTGCTCCGTTCATCTTTCCATCGATCCTGACTAGCCTGCCTGTCCCTGTCCCTGTCCCTGTCCCTGTCCCTGCCCCTGAAAAATATCCCCACAGCATGCCACCATGCTTGACTCCAGGGATGGTGCCAGGTTTCCTCCAGTTGTGACGCTTTGCATTCACATAACCGTCTGGTTATAAAGGCCTGATTGGTGGAGTGCTGCAGAGACGGTTGTCCTTCTGGAAGGTCGTCCCATCTCCACAGAAGAACTCTGGAGCTCTGTCAGAGTGACCATCGGGTCTTGGTCACGTCCCTGACCAGGGCCATTCTCACTCGATTGCTCAGTTTGGCCGGGTGGACAGCTCTAGGAAGAGTTTTGGTAGTTACAAACTTCTTCCATTTAAAAATAATGGAGGCCACTGTGTTCTTGGGGACCTTCAATACTGCATACATGTTTTGGGACCCTTTCCCAGATCTGTGCTTTGACAGAATTCTGCCTCAGAGATCTATGGACAATTCCTTTGACCTGGCTTGGCTTTTGCTGACATGCACTGTCAACTGTGTGACCTTATATAGATAGGTGTGTGTGCTAAATTGGTTTAACAGGACCTCAAACAAGTACATATAAGCACATGCGCCCACTCAGAGGGTAAGAAATGGTTGGCTAAATTAAAATGTATCGTATCAAACATGAAACAGTAATATTTAAGTGTTGTAATAAACGTTGTGGGGATGAAATGTTGAAATGTTAGCAATTATTGTAGGATTAGAAGGAATATCTTTTTTTACCACATATGCATTTAAACGTGTGAAAGAAAGCAAGAGCAAGCATTTCAACAAGAGAACAAAGTGCTCTCCACTGGCGGGAGTTTGGAGAGTGCACAGTAATAATACATTTTAACAACAAATTCCAAATGCTAACTTCATATACTTTGTAAATGATCAATTGTAAGCAAATTTGACATACCAAAAGACCAGTAGCCTAGTAATTGTTGCTTGATGCCCCATTGCTAGTGAGCTTGCAAAGTAAACCGTTTGTATTCTTGATCACTGAAGTTACATATTTATCCTTTATGGCAATCCTCTCTCCCTACAATTTGACATTTGTCGTACACAGCAAATCAGCAATCTGTTCGCTCGCTCACCCGACCTGTGTTGTTTGATAGTTAGCTGGCCCAATCAGAGGGCTGAGTGTGTGTGTTTCACTAGCCAATCTGTTGAAATTTGTTTGCAAGGGCGATGTTGCGGCTACTGTCTCCGGCTGCGTGGAGAGTAATCCACGGGCTCTGTGCTACAAAATTTGTGACAAAACATGGCCAGATAATTTCAAGTCATCAGTTTCAAAGTCGAGTCCCGAGGCTCAAGTGATTTTATTTTCTATCAAGCCAAGTCTCAAGTCATCAAATTTGTGACTTGAGTCAGACTCAAGTCCAACTCATGTGACTTGATTCCACAACTCTGCTAGCTTGATTATAAAGGCAACAATGTCAACACTGACCTGAACAGGAGAACCATTTATTTATGACTGTCACTTATCAGTGCATGTTGGCTATGTCTGCTGTGTTTGACTTTAGTTGCAGTAGTAGCAGCTGGAGAGGCTTCCTCTCACTCCACTGGCTCCCAGAGCGAGGCACGATGAAGGTCATTTAAGTGGGTGGGATTTAGTGCAAAGACACACCTTTCCCCAAGGCCAGCCCAGCAGCTATGGCTGAGCCAAACCCCCATGTTTTCGTTCAAACTATAATTTCTCTCTTTTTCAAGCAACTGCGGATCCAGGCATTAACGGCCAGCCGAAAATAGAGCCCTTTGTGTGTTAATGCATCTGTGCGTGTGTATGAGAGAAAACAACCACAGTGTGGATGTGTGTGTGTGTGTGTACTGTATCCCCCTGCCATTCCCCACATACGTACTTGGGTTCATTGACATTCATCACCCGTCCATGGGGTGTGATCAGAGTCCTCGGGGCCTCGGGCGTCTTCACAGCCTTCCTGCGGGGGAGAAGCAAAGCCTGAACCAGGGTGGGAGGGAGCTCTCTGGGCTGACTGAATACAAAAATGACACCTTCAGAGTTATGGAGCCGTCGAGATGAAGGTGAGAGACCCAATATCCGAGAACTAGGAATGGGACATTCGTGAAGTGAGTTGTGGAGACAGATGTTTCAAAAAGCATTACTGGCGAACACACTCTATGCAGACACGCGCAGTACAGATGGAAGACAAGCAAACTCTGCAGTGGGCAGACATTTGTCTAGGTAGAAAAGCAACTCACCTGGCTCTATTAGACAAACATCAGCGCACGCACGCACGCACGCACGCACGCACGCACGCACACACACACACACACTAGGCTAGCCCAGCAGCGGTTTATTCAGGAGAGTTGCTGGTCAAGGAGAGATAGCTCTGGTCCTTTAGCACCCTGCGGGGAGTTGACCGTTAAAGGGGCATTACTGCAGTATATCACCGTGCAGAAGAACTGCAGGAGACACACAGCTGACAGCTGACAGCTGAGAGAGAGAGAGAGAGAGAGAGAGAGAGAGAGAGAGAGAGAGAGAGAGAGAGAGAGAGAGAGAGAGAGAGAGAGAGAGAGAGAGAGAGAGAGAGAGAGAGAGAGAGAGAGAGAGAGAGAGAGAGAGAGAGAGAGAGAGAGAGAGAGAGAGAGAGAGAGAGAGAGAGAGAGAGAGAGAGAGAGAGTGTACAGTTGGAAAGATTCAAAGACTGAACTATGAAAGACACACAAAGAGCACTTTGTCAAGACAGCAGTGGAGGAGCCCTAACTCAAAATGCCCTTTATCGTTACATTCCACCATCATATTTCTCTTTCTTTCTCCCTTTTCTGTCTTCCTGTTTTTCACAGCATGTTGACTTCTCAAAGTTAAAGGATGAGGTCCTGTTCTCCTCGCTATAAAACTTAGGGCCAGAGAATCAGTCAAACAGCTGAGTCAGCAGCACATCAGTGTTGACAGCTCCACGGGCAGGTTATGTGAGCACAATGTGTTCCGACAGCTACTTAGCAAGCGCCTTTGCATTCAGCCATGCACACACCAACCACTATACTGACTAAGCATGCAATTGTTTCTTCGCTAAGTTGAAAAAAATCTAAATCTACATAATTTATATTTGACTCCTTGTCTGGGGTGTTTCCTGAGCAAATGCTACTTCTCCCTAGCCAGTAGCTGCTCCTGTAGATCTGAGTTAAATTTTTGGGTCCGGTACTGTTCAGTTTATATGTTATCCCTTGGCAGCATTATCAGAAAGCACAGCATTGATTTTCACTGCTACCCAGATGATACACAACTTTACATTTCTGTGCCACCAGAGGATTTTAGCTCTACGGATAAATTATTACATTGTATTAGTGATTTCAATAATTGGATGGCTCACAACTTCCTCCAGCTAAATCAAGACAAGACCGACGAACTTATTGTCGGTGCCAAAGCACAGAGAGAGAATGTAGCTGCACATTTTCATTCACGGGCAATAAAGAAAGAAAAAACCTTGGTGTCATCTTAGATTCTGAACTAAATTTCAAATCACACATTAGGAACGTGACCAAAATAGCTTTTTACCAACAGTGGAACATTGCCACGGTGTGGCCATTTCTCCCTCAAGCTGATACAGAGAGACTCATCCATGCTTTTATTACAAGCAGGCTTAACTACTGTAATGCTCTCCTGTCTGGTCTACCAATGAAAGTCATTGGTCAGCTGCAAAACATACAGAATGTTGCTGCGTGGGTACTGACCAAGACCAAACGGAGGGCTCGCATTACATCGGTTTTATGTCAGTTTTAGAATACATTTGAAGATTCTTCTATTGGTTTTTAAATCAATCCATGATTGATGTTGGACATGCTTTTAAGTGATCCACCCAGTAGGTCCCTCAGGTCCTCTGGCCTTTTAACTATCCCAAAGCCTAGAACCAAGAGGCAGCCTTTAGTTGTGCCCCCAGCCTTTGGGATAGCCTGCCAGAGAACCTGAAGGGGGCTGAAACTGTAGACATATTTAAAAGATCATAAAACATTTTTTTCTGCTTTTCTCTTTCCTTAGGGTGTTTTGAGTTGTTCAGTTTGTGTCAGTTTCTTATGTCTGCTGTGTGGAAAATATTTATGCTTTTATTTTCATAGTTTTTTTTACTGACTTTTTTCCCCCCTGAAAATAATATTGTGTTGCATTCCATGTCTGAAATGTGCTGTATAAATAAAGCTGTATTATTGGTCATTGGTGTGCCCGAGTATTAGCAACGAGGTCTTAATCCTTATGGCCAGTTTTGCCACCTGGGAAGTCAGGTCCTTTTTACATGACAACCCATTCCCTACATAGTGCACTACTTTGACCAGAGCCCTATGGACCATATCCTGGTCTAAAGTAGTGGACTGGGGTAGGAATGGGGTTCAATTTGGGATGCACCCCCATAATCCTCCTAAAGAGGAAGGAAATGAATCTTTCCTGACAATACACTGACAGGACGACTACATGGATCACGTCAGTGCACCGTGACATATTTGGAAGTTGATCCGTGTGTAGTCATGTTTTCATGGTAAGCGTCAGCATACTATCAAGCATTGGAAAATGTACAAAGCCAGGGAACACCAGATAAGAGGTTGGGACAGTAATTGCAGCACAAGGTCTTTACCCCCCCCCCCCACCCCCCCACACCACTTGATAGGGACTTCCTCTTTTCAAGGCGCGGTTGTTACCGTTACCTCAGATATCCGAAAGCTTAATACACAAACACAAAGTATAGGAACTTTCTCTCCCCCTTTTCCTGCTCGAGGTAAATCAAGCAACCTGACTCTCTTGCATGAGAGAAATCAATTAACAAACAACATTGCATTTAAATAAACATCCTGCACTCATTCAATAAACCTGGCATGCTGACGTAGTCCCAGGACTCTAAATAAAAACAAATTCATTGGTAGCAATGTTGATACAAAAAAAGGTAATTGAAAGTCATTTGTGGTTTCTACAGCGTGTAAAAGTACTACCTATTTGATACATTACGTTTAACATTTTACACTGTCTCTTTAAGTTTGAAGTTTCACAGTGATTACATGCAATATATCATTTATTCATTGCTATGATCGTTGACCTTCTGAATTAGCTATCCCTTTACTTTTTGCGCCCCCCAAATGTTTGGATATACTGTAAAGTAACCAAAACTGGCTAACGAGGTAACATGACTGAACAAGGTGCAAACAAAATGTCAGAGAGTGATTTTGGAAAGGCCCATGGCACCAATACACTATATGAAAAATATAAATAAATAATATATATGTGCAGTAAAAAAGTATTTGCCCCCTTTCTGATTTTCTCTATTTGTACATATTTTTGATAGTGAATGTTATCAGACTTTGTAAGAACCTCATACCAACGGTCAAGCATGGTGGTGGTAGTGTGATGCTTTGGGAAAGCTTTGCTGCCTCAGGACCTGGACGACTTGCCTTAATTGAAAGAACCATGAATTCTGCTCTGCATCAGAGAATTCTACAGGAGAATGCCAGGCCATGTCTGTAAGCTGAAGCACAGCAAGACAAATGATACAAAACACACAATCAAGTGTATATGAGAATAGCCAAAAAGCAACAAATTTGAAGTTTTGGAATGGCCTAGTCAAAGTCCATACCTAATCCCAATTGAGATGTTGTGGCAGGACTTGAAATGCGCAGTTCATGCTTGAAAACCCACAAATGTCGCTGAGTTACAGCAGTTCTGCATGGAAGACTGGGCCAAATTCCTCCACAGCTACACTGATCAACAACTACAGGAAGTTTTTTGACATTTTATTTCACCAGGTAAGTCAATTAAGAACAAATTCTTATTTACAATGACGCCCTACCGGGAAACAATGGGTTAACTTCCTTGTTCAGATGCAGAACAACATATTTCTTTAGATCTAGTGCTCAATCGTAGCCGTGATTGTTATGGAGTATATTTTGTCCTCTTACTCGTGTTGCGACTATCTTAGATCTGTTTTTGTCTGATATGTCAATTCTTAACTCACATGTTTTATACCCCGTGGTCACAAAGGGGCGTTTCTGTCCTCATGGTAACGAGTTACGAGGCGAGTTATCACAATGTACTATGATCTTTAGACAACTAAAATCACATGTTTTATACCCCGGGGTCACAAAGGGGCGTTTCCGTCCTCATGGTAAGTTCTCTGGGGCGTATCTAGTTACGAGGCAAGTTATCACAATGTACTATGATCTTTAGACTACTAAAATCATAGTTCAGTTTTACAAAAACATTATTTTTGATCTGGATATTTTCTACACAACACACAGCATGAAAACTGTTCAAGTTACAATGTTTTTGTTGTAACATCGTCATTTAACTTTTAATAACATGACAAAAACGACATTCATTTTCATATTCCATATATCATTGTAAGCACCATTTTAGCTGATTGAAATAGAATGTCCCAAAGTCCATTTATTGCATGTTACCGTTCTGAGGTAGATTCTCCATAGGCCCACCATACATTCTCCAATCCTCCACACTGAGAGGACAAAGGATCCCCCCCAATCAATCCCTCTCCCCCTCTGCGGGAGTGAGAGATGTCTATGTAGGCCTGTGATCCATGGTAAGCTGACCATAGCAGGCCAGTCATGACAGGGGCATTGGGTGTTGCATAACTTTATGAAATAAATTAATTTAGTATGTAATGGTTGTGTTATTTGTTCACTCAAGTTCCCTTTATCTAATATTAGGTATAGGTTGAAGATCTGATAACATTCAGTATAAACATTTTGAAAGGGGCGAATACTTTTTCATGGTATATACTGTAAATATATTATTTTGTTAATACATTTTTGGGGGCTGTGACGTAGAAGTCCGTCACTGGCCGCGGGCAGCATTTGGTTCTTTAACACACACACATATTCATCACTCCTCCCTGCGCCATTATAAGATAAGTTAACAATGTGGGTCGACACACAAATTAACTTCTGTCTTGGTGCATGCATTTTATACTTATCAATGTTGTGGATGAGCGCATTGTTTGTTTGTTCTGTTCCTCTCTCTCCATCTCTGTAGCTTCCGGGTATGCTGGAAAAGGACCCGAGCTAAGGGAATTGGGTTGGCTTTATAGTGCCTGTCCCAAATGGCTCATTAATGCATATGGGCATATTGAAAGATATTGGCAGTAGTGATGTAATGTTGTAAATGTTATGTTGTGATATTGTTTAAAACCGTGTTGCAATGTATATCCTTTAGTATGTTTAGTTCATGGAAAATGTAGGTTTGTATTGTTAATTGATGAATTAATTAGGGTTAATTGTTCTGAGGGGAGGGGCTAGCCCTACAAAAGGAGCCTCTCTTTCAGTCATGGAAAAGGTTATTTTGGATTGAGCTGTGGATGGGGCAGCATTGTTTTTAAGCTGTCCCATAAGGTAGACGTTGATGGCAGTACTGTTGTTTTTTGTTCCGGAATTCACTTGTAAATAAACACCTTTGCACAGACGAACTTTTGCGGTTCCGCCATCTTTTTATTTTGATAGAGGTTAGGTTATCCAGTTTAGCCTTCTGGCCTACTCTACGTGACAGGGGCGCACAGCATAATATTTAGGAGCATATGTGACCAAAATGGTCACACTGTAGAGCCCTGCTTAGGCCTATATCTTGATCTTTTAAAATCTACAAATTAACATATGATGCAAGAAAATGGCATGATTACAAACATCATCAAATACCAAGTCTCATCAGCAAAAGCGTATCACACCTGCAACTCAACAAGTCCTGACAAGGTAAACATGTATGCTATCTATGATCTTCCTGGTGGCTCTAACCACTTCGTAGCCTAGTGGTTAGAGAGTTGGACTAGGAACCAGGAAGTTGCAAGTTCAAACCCCCGAGCTGACAAGGTACAAATCTGTCGTTCTGCCCCTGAACAGGCAGTTAACCCACTGTTCCCAGGCAGTCATTGAAAATAAGAATTTGTTCTTAACTGACTTGCCTGGTTAAATAAAGGTAAAATATAAATAGCCTTTCAGATAGTGATTTTTGAGTGCAATCTTTTAAATACCTTCACTGTAATTAAATGAGTACATGTAATAGCTCGGGCATTTATTTACTTTAAATCACTGAACACAACAGGCTGCTTATTAGAGACAGACTTCTGTTTGAGCCAGGCGTCTATTTCCGTAATGCTCAATAACATTTTGAAAAGACTACCACACTGTTTATAATAAAATATTGGAAAAAAAACTACCAGACTGTTTATACCAGTATAAACATTATAATATCAAATCCATCACAGAGCAGACTAGGCTGCCTATCATACACACTTCTTCAGCACCTTGGAGAGCGGTACAAGTAGCTTGAATTTGATATTGTGTTTTCATTTTGGTGAAGCCATGGCTGGCAACGATGACAGATTTAAAAAAATAAAATAAAAAAACATTAAAACACGTGTCCATGGTAACCTCGCAAACAATGGATTTACACTCACCATTTATTTGAAACATGCGTTTATTTCCTGAAATGTGTGCCAATGCCCGGCTATCTAAAAAAGGGCTGTCACGCCCTGACCTGAGTATTCTTTGTTTTCTTTATATATTTTGGTTAGGTCAGGGTGTGACATGGGTGATGTATGTGTTTTTGTACTGTCTAGGGGTTTTGTAGGTTTATGTTTTTTTTTACTATCTAGGTGTTTATGTATGTCTATGGTTGCCTACATTGGTTCTCAATTAGAGGCAGCTGTTTATTGTTGTCTCTGATTGGGAACCATATTTAGGCAGTCATCTTCTTTGGGTATTTCGTGGGTTATTATCTATGTCTAGTTGCCCGTGTCTGCACTTTTGTATGATAGCTTCACGTTCGTTTTGTTATTTTGTATAGTTTGTTTAGCATCTATCTTTATTAAAAGTAATATGTATTCACATCACGCTGCGCCTTGGTCTCCTCCATTCGACGAACGTGACACAGGCGGCTACTTGAGACTGTGTAAGTTTTAAGGTAACTCAACAAATTTCTTGACTCTGCCCTATTAAATAAAGCTCTAGCCTGACTGTAGGCCTGACTCTGTTGTGTGTTTTGGGCCTATGGTTGTAGCAGCAGCCTGTGGCAAGGTTAGAGGCTGCATCCCAAATGGCACCCTATTCCCTATATGGTGAACTACTTTTGAACAATAGGCCCTGTTCAAAAGTAGTGCACTATAAAGGAAATAAGGTGCCAACTGGGACGCAGTCAAAGCAATTAAAATATGCTGTAATAACATTAGAGAGAGCAGCAGGGAGAAATACAGACCTACAACACACACACACCCAATTAAAACCACAGCAAATGGGTCACCTGTAGGGTGAGTGGGCCACCATTAATTAACAACATGGCGGGCAAATTAATTAAGCTTGATTTAACCCGTACACGAGAAACGGGAAGGGATGAGGGCTTACCATGATGCTACCTCTGTGTGAAGAGTCTGAATAACACACGCAGTAGGTCAGGGTCATCAACTAGATTCAGCCGCAAGCCTCTTTTTTTTCTTGCGCGACCGGTCAGGGGGAAGAAAAACACACACCACAACCAAAGTATGTGGACACCTGCTCATCGAACAGCTCATTTAAAAAAATCATAGGCATTAATGGAGTTGGTTCCCCCCTTTGCAGCTACAACAGCCTCCACTCTTCTGGGAAGGCTTTCCACTAGATGTTGGAACATTGCTGTGGGGACTTGCTTCCATTCAGCCACAAAAGCAGTGGTGAGGTCGGGCACGGATGTTGGGCGATTAGGCCTTGCTCGCAGTCGGCGTTCCAATTCGTCCCAAAGGGCTCTGTGCAGGCAGATCAAGTTATTCTGTGCCGATCTCAACAATCCATTTCTTGATGGACCTCACTTTGTGCATGGGGGCATTGTCAGGGTGAAACAGGAAAGGGCCTAACCCCAAACTGTTGCTACAATGTTGGAAGCACAGAATAGTTTGGAATGACACTGTATGCTACAGCATTAAGATTTGCCTTCACTGGATCTAAGGGGCCTAGCCCAAACCATGAAAAACAGCCCCAGACCATTATTCCTCTCCCACCAAAATGTACAGTTGGCACTATGCATTCACGCAGGTAGTGTTCACCTGGCATCCGCCGAACCCAGATTTGTCCGTCGGACTGCCAGACGGCGAAGCATGATTTGTCACTCCAGAGAACGAGTTTCCATCGTTTCAGAGTCCAATGGCGGTGAGCTTTACACCAATCCAGCCGACGCTTGGCATTGTGCATGGTGATCTTAGGCTTGTGTGAGGCTGTCGGTCATGGAAACTCATTTCATGAAGTTCTCAACGAACAGTTCTTGGACTGACATTGCTTCCCAGAGGCAGTTCGGAACTCGGTAGTGAACCGTGTTTTTACTCGCAACGCGCACTCGGATCCTGTTCTGTGAGCTTGTGTTTTTATGGCTGACGTTTCCACTTCCCAATAATACAGTTCAGCACTCAGGGCAGACATTTGACCTGAATTCTGTGAGCTGAGCTGTCAGTAAGGCCTTCTACCAATGTTTGTTTATGGCTGGATGTGTGATCGTTTTATACACCACTTCAAATAGCAATAATTTGATCACACACACACACACACACACACACACACTGCTACAAAATAAAGTTGAACTAAGGTCAAACTGCCACTTTGGAAGCAACACTGATTGACAGCTGTTGTGCAAATGACATTTTAGGCAAGACACCCCCAATAAAGGAGTGGTTCTGCAGGTGGGGACCACAGACCGTGACCCCCAACCAACCTCTCCATTCACTGGACCCTTTTGATCACTCGACCAAGGATGCCTCTCCTTAATGTCAATATGTCTTGTCCATTGCTGTTCTGGTTAGTGTTTATTGGCTTATTTCACTGTAGAGCCTCTAGTCCTGCTCACTATACCTTTATCCAACCTATTAGTTCCACCACCCACACATGCAATGACATCTCCTGGTTTCAATGATGTTTCTAGAGACAATATCTCTCTCTTCATCACTCAATACCTATGTTTACCTCCACTGTATTCACATCCTACCATACCTTTGTCTGTACATTATACCTTGATGCTATTTTATCGCCCCCAGAAACCTCCTTTATGACCAATTCTTATTGCTTTTAGCCGCACCCTTATTCTCCTCCTCCTATGTTCCTCTGGCGATGTAGAGGTGAATCCAGGCCCTGCAGTGCCTAGCTCCACTCCTATTCCCCAGGCACTCTCTTTTGACGACTTCTGTAACCGTAATAGCCTTGGTTTCATGCATGTTAACATTAGAAGCCTCCTCCCTAAGTTTGTTCTATTCACTGCTTTAGCACACTCTGCCAACCCGGATGTTCTAGCTGTGTCTGAATCCTGGCTTAGGAAGACCACCAAAAATTCAGACATTTTAATTCCAAACTACAACATTTTCAGACAAGATAGAACTGCCAAAGGGGGCTGTGTTGCAATCTACTGCAAATATAGCCTGCAGAGTTCTGTCCTACTATCCAGGTCTGTACCCAAACAATTTGAACTTCTACTTTTAAAAATCCACCTCTCTAAAAACAAGTGTCTCACCGTTGCCGCCTGCTATAGACCACCCTCTGCCCCCAGCTGTGCTCTGGACACCATATGTGAACTGATTGCCCCCCCATCTATCTTCAGAGCTCGTGCTGCTATTTATTTATTTTGAACCCCATTATTTCTATTTCTACTTTCCACATTCTTCCACTGCAAATCTACCATTCCAGTGTTTTACTTGCTATATTGTATTTACTTCGCCACCATGGCCTTTTTTTGCCTTTACCTGCCTTATCTCACCTCATTTGCTCACATTGTATATAGACTTATTTTTCTACTGTATTATTGACTGTATGTTTTGTTTACTCCATGTGTAACTCTGTGTCGTTGTATGTGTCGAATTGCTATGCTTTATCTTGGCCAGGTCGCAGTTGCAAATGAGAACTTGTTCTCAACTAGCCTACCTGGTTAAATAAAGGTGAAATGTATATATATTTGTAGCAGGGGTTCCCTTGGTAGCAGGGGTTACCTTGGTAGCATTGCTGGGATATCACCTTCTGAGGACATTGAAGTTGAAACGTGTAAACAGTGCTGCTTTACCTCAAAATGAGGTAATGTTGGTTTAGGCCACCGCACGTGTATATATCGGGTGGCCATGGAGGAAGGAGAAAATGATACGGCATTAGAGCACCTTTTGTAACCTGTGGTCGAACGGGGGAAGACTGGGTGAAAGCATGAGGAGGCTTTTTGTGGAGTCCAGCAGAAAAGTATCCTGGAGGCATAGAGTCAGGTGAAGAGAGAGTAGAGATTTTCATGCTATCAAACTTCGTTTTTCTTTGCATATATAATTATGGATAACTTTTCGCATTATTAATCATTGGTATGTTTTGTGTTTCTTTTTGCTTTTCAAGTCTTGTGCTGTCTGTCACTCTCTTGGGAACCCGGAGGAAGCAAGGGAGGAAGTCAAAAGCTCCAGCTGAAATGTCTATCAGTTGTACGATGACAGGGGGGAAATAAGAGTGTGCATAGTGTGATTATAGATCAGAGGCCATAAGTCTGAGATGTAAACATACAAATCAACTGAGAATGTTAATCATATTTTGTTTTCTGTTCATTTATAAGTCATTTCAAAGGTTATATAATGTTGAACAGTATGGAGGTACTATTCAAAAAGGGGGGACTGTTGGATTCTAGGTTGAAATACTTGCTAAACTGGAAGTTAATGACTGGTGGTGTCAATGGAGGTTGGATAAGAGATGGGTCTGGAAAGTTACTAAGTGAAAGATAAGGCAATCACTTGGTTGCGGTCACTGATAAGGTTGGGTAGCTGTGCGCTTTTAACGGACCTCTGAGACTATCACAGTGCAGGTGCATTTATACGGAGACTTGATTACACACAGGTGGATTGTATTTATCATCATTAGTCATTTAGGTCAACATTGGATCATTCAGAGATCCTCACTGAACTTCTGGAGAGAGTTTGCTGCACTGAAAGTAAAGGGGCTGAATAATTTTGCACGCCGAATTTTTCAGTTTTTGATTTGTTAATAAACAAGTTTGAAATATCCAATAAATGTCGTTCCACTTCATGATTGTGTCCCACTTGTTGTTGATTCTTCACAAAAAAATACAGTTTTATATCTTTATGTTTGAAGCCTGAAATGTGGCAAAAGGTCGCAAAGTTCAAGGGGGCCGAATACTTTCGCAATGCACTGTATGATATTGAGTAAAAAAATGAGATAGATACAGAGCATAAGGAAAGTATTCAGACTAGTGTTGCACCGATATGACATTTTTGGCAGATACCCGATATTTTCCTTGCCAAAAAAAGATATTTAAAATTTTAGCGGCCTTAAGCATTCTAGTACAGTTAAATAGTTGACACACACATGCAGCGGTCTAAGGCTCAGTGCAAGAGGCATCACTACAGTCCCTGGTTCAAATCCAGGCTATATCACATCCGGTCATGATTGGGAGTCCCATAGGGCGGCGCACAATTGGCCCAGCCTCATCCGGATTTGGCCAGGGTAGGCCGTCATTGTAAATAAGAATTTGTTCTTAACTGACTTGCCAAGATAAATAAAGGTTACACACACACACACTGACCAAAAAGCTATTTATAGCTACTCATATGGCAGGCGAAAACCTGAGAAAAATCCAACCAGAAAGTGGCATATCTGAGGTCTGTAGTTTTTCAAAGCTTGGCCTACCAAATACACAGTGTCTATGGAGTCAAGTTGCACTTCCTACTGCTTTCACTAGATGTCAACTGTCTATAGAAACTTGTTTCAGGTTTCTGCTATAAAGGAGGGGTGAATGGGAGCTGAATGAGTCATGGGTCTGGCAGAGTGTCTCAGACTCGTGACGCGCACTCCCGACAGAGTTAGCTCTCGTTCCAGTGCTTTTCTTCAGACAATGAAATTCTCCGGTTGGAACCTTATTGATGATTTATGTTAAAAACATCCTAAAGATTGATTCCATACATCGTTTGACTTGTTTCTATGACCTGTAATGGAACTTTCTGAGTTTCTGTCTGGATGAAGTGCTCGTGAAGATGGATTACTGGGCTGAACACGCTAACAACAAGTGGCTATTTGGACATAAATGATGGACTTTATGGAAAAAATCTGTCATTTATTGTCGAACTGGGATTCCTGGGAGTGCCTTCTGATGAAGATCAAAGGTAAGTGAATATTTATAGTGTTTTTTTCTAACTTCTGTTGACTCCAACATGGCGGATATTTCTCTGGCTGGATTGGGCTCTGAGCGCCGTTCTGAGATTATGCTCTTTCCGTAATTTTTTGGGGAAATCTGACACAGCGGTTGCATTAAGGAGAAGTCTATCTTTAATTCTGTGAATAACACTTGTATCTTTTATCAATGTGTATTATGAGTATTTCTGCAAAATCACCGGATGTTTTGGAATCAAAACATTACTGCACGTAACGCGCCAATGTAAACTGAGATTTTTGGATATAAATATACACTTTATCGGACAAAACATACATGTATTGTGTAACATGATGTCCTATAGGTGTCATCTGATGAAGATCATCAAAGGTTAGTGATTAATTTGATCTATATTTCTGCTTTTTGTGACTCCTATCTTTGGCTGGAAAAACGGCTGTAATATGTTTTTTTTGACTTGGCTATGACCTAACAATCATATGTTGTGCTTTCACTGTAAAGCATTTTTGAAATCGGACATGATGGGTAGATTAACATAAAGTTATCTTTCATTTGCTGTATTGGACTTGTTAATGTGTGAAATAAAATATTTATGAAAAATATTTTTGAATTTCGCACGGTGCCTTTTCAGCGGAATGTTGCCCTAGAAATGCTAGCTAACTATATAGCTAGGTGTCATCATCTAAAATAACCCTAATTTATAAGACCGTTCGTATTTGAATAATGGTGGTCAGACCCATCTATGTGAAGCTAGCCACAATAAGGATAGTGGACAATAGTGGACTTTGAGGTTAGCCTTCAAAATAAAAGTATGGCCTAATTCTACTATTTGAATTCATTTGCATCACTGTCAATAACATACTTTTATTTTGAAGGCAAACAGCAAATTCCACTATTGTGCCTAATCCTTATTGTGGCTTGCTTCACAACACATAACCCGGTCCGGTCGAGCGAGCCAGATGACGCTAGCTGGCTGCTTATAACGTTAGCTTTGGGCAACAGGGTTAAGTAGCTGGCTAGCTATTTATTTTCATGAAGTTCAATTTCAGTAGGTGAACAACAAGTGGCAACCTAGCTAATACTTACTCACAAGGATTCATAAATCTTACTGGTCATTGCTTTCAGACTGGTTGTATTGGTGCTAGCTTGGTACCAAGCTAAAGCTAGCCACCCCAGAAGTTGCGGTTGAACAAATTATGCTTTATTACCAACGCGGTATTGTAAACACATCGTTCGTGGCCGGTGATTGCTTTTTTGTACAGCTTTGACAGTGCTACTGTATATTTTTTGACACGTAAAGACCCAAATGGCGTTCAATAGTATGTATATCATGAAGCTAATAGCAGTGACGCTATTACTGTGTAACTCCGGTAGGGCAACATCTAAAAAAATAGCGCACTTGGTAGTGTGTGCCCTCCTAGTAGGTGAAAGCCAACATCGCCCACGACATAGAACAGTTGATTGTCAAGGGTAATGAATTCCATTATCTTTGCTTTAATGGATTTCGCCTTTTGAGTTGTCTCGCTGAAATGTTCTTACTCTTTCAAATGACTGCTGGACTTGTTGACTGCTTGATCCACACAGCAGACATTGTGGGCCAGGTTAGGAATGCTGTGTTGCACGTGTAGCGCAAAATGTTCCGTGGCGTCATTACGTCATGTACCTACGTTATATCGGTATGCACGTCAGCTTTGACATCGGTTTTGCACATCGGCGTTAAACTAGACATCGGGGCGATACAGACGTTGGCATTTTTAGCTAATGTCAGCCGATTCCGATATGTTCACCGATATATCGTGCATCTCCTATTCAGACCCCTTCCCCTTTTCTCTATTTTGTTAAGTTACGGCCTTATTGGGGTATTGTGTGTAGGTGGATTAAAAAAATATATATTTCTAATCCATCTACACACAATACCCCAAAATGAAAAAGCGAAAACAGGTTTTGAGAAATGTTTGCAAATGTTTTAAAATAAAAACAGAAATATCTTATTTACATACAGTGGGGAGAACAAGTATTTGATGCACTGCTGATTTTGTAGGTTTTACTACTTACAAAGCATGTGGAGGTCTGTAATTTTTTATCATAGGTACACTTCAACTGTGAGAGACGGAATCTAAAACAAAAATCCAGAAAATCACATTGTATGATTTTTAAGTAATATATAATAATAATAATAATATATGCCATTTAGCAGACGCTTTTATCCAAAGCGACTTACAGTCATGTGTGCATACATTCTACGTATGGGTGGTCCCGGGAATCGAACCCACTACCCTGGCGTTACAAGCACCATGCTCTACCAACTGAGCTACATGCATTTTATTGCATGACATAAGTATTTGATCACCTACCAACCAGTAAGAATTCCGGCTTTCACAGACCTGTTAGTTTTTCTTTAAGAAGCCCTCCTGTTCTCCACTCATTACCTGTATTAACTGCACCTGTTTGAACTTGTTACCTGTATAAAAGACACCTGTCCACACACTCAATCAAACAGATTCCAACCTCTCCACAATGGCCAAGACCAGAGAGCTTTGTAAGGACATCAGGGATAAAATTGTAGACCTGCACAAGACTGGGATGGCCTACAGGACAATAGGCAAGCAGCTTGGTGAGAAGGCAACAACTGTTGGAGCAATTATTATAAAATGGAAGAAGTTCAAGATGACGGTCAATCACCCTCGGTCTGGAGCTCCATGCAAGATCTCACCTCGTGGGGCATCAATGATCATGAGGAAGGTGAGGGATCAGCCCAGAACTACACGGCAGGACCTGGTCAATGACCTGAGCTGGGACCACAGTCTCAAAGAAAACCATTAGTAACACACTATGCCGTCATGGATTAAAATCCTGCAGGCACGCAAGGTCCCTCTGCTCAAGCCAGCGCATGTCCAGGCCTGTCTGAAGTTTGCCAATGACCATCTGGATGATCCAGAGGAGGAATGGGAGAAGGTCATGTGGTCTGATGAGACAAAAATAGATAATTTTGGTCTAAACTCCACTCACCGTGTTTGGAGGAAGAAGAAGGATGAGTACAACCCCAAGAACAACATCCCAACCGTGAAGCCTGGAGGTGGAAACATCATTCTTTGGGGATGCTTTTCTGCAAAGGGGACAGGACAACTGCACCGTATTGAGGGGAGGATGGATGGGGCCATGTATCGCGAGATCTTGGCCAACAACCTCCTTCCCTCAGTAAGAGCATTGAAGATGGGTCGTGGCTGGGTCTTCCAGCATGACAACGACCCGAAACACACAGCCAGGGCAACTAAGGAGTGACTCCGTAAGAAGCATCTCAAGGTCCTGGAGTGGCCTAGCCAGTCTCCAGACCTGAACCCAATAGAAAATCTTTGGAGGGAGCTGAAAGTCTGTATTGCCCAGCGACAGCCCCGAAACCTGAAGGATCTGGAGAAGGTCTGTATGGAGGAGTGGGCCAAAATCCCTGCTGCAGTGTGTGCAAACCTGGTCAAGAACTACAGGAAACGTATGATCTCTGTAATTGCAAACAAAGGTTTCTGTACCAAATATTAAGTTCTGCTTTTCTGATGTATCAAATACTTGTCATGCAATAAAATGCAAATTAATTACTTAAAAATCATACAATGTGATTTTCTGGATTTTTGTTTTAGATTCCGTCGCTCACGGTTGAAGTGTACCTATGATCAGACCTCAAAACCTGCAAAATCGGCAGTGTATCAGATACTTGTTCTCCCCACTGTAAGTATTCAGACCCTTTGCTATGAGACTAAAATTGAGCTCAGGTGCATCCTGGTCATCCTTGAGATGGTTCTACAACTTGATTGGAGTCCACCTGTGGTTAATTAAATTGACTGTTCATGATTTAGAAAGCCACACACCTGTCTACATAAGATCACACAGTTGACACCTCATGTCAGAACAAAACCAAGCCATGAGGTCCAAAGAATTGTCAATTGAGCTCCGAGACCAAAACATTTCTGCAATATTGAAGGTCCCTGAGAACACAGTGGCCTCCATCATTCTAAAATGGAAGAAGTTTGGAACCACCAAGGCTCTTCCTAGAGCTGGCTGCCTGGCAAAACTGAGCAATTGGTGGAAAAGGGCCTTGGTCAGGGAGGTGACCAAAGAACCTGATGGTCACTCTGACAGAGTTCCTCTGTGGAGATGGGAGAACCTTCCAGAAGGACAACCATCTCTGCAGCACTTCACCAATTAGGCCTTTACGGTAGAGTGGCCAGACGGAAGCCACTCCTCAGTAAAAGGCACATGACTGCGCACTTGGAGTTTGCCAAACAGCACCTAAAGGACTCTCAGACCATGAGAAACAAGATTCTCTGGTCTGATAAAACCAAAGATTTAACTCTTTGGCCTGAATGCTAAGCGACACATAAGAAGAAAACCTTGGACCATCCCTACAGTGAAGCATGGTGGTGGCAGCATCATGCTGTGGGATGTTATTCAGCGGCAGGGACTGGGAAACTAGTCAGGGTTGAAGGAAAGATGAACAGAGCAAAGTACAGAGAGATCCTTGATGAAAACCTGCTCCAGAGCACCCAGGACCTCAGACAGGGGTGAAAGTCCACCTTCCAACAGGACAATGACCCTAAGCACACAGCCAAGACAATGCAGGATTGGCTTCGGGACAAGTCTCTGAATGTCCTTGAGTTGAGTGGCCCAGCCAGAGCCCGGGGTTGAACCCGATCGAACATCTCCGGAGAGACCTGAAAATATCTGTGCAGAGACGCTACACATGCAAACTGACAGAGCTTGAGAGGATCTGCAGAGAAGAATGGGACAAACTTCTCAAATACTGGTGTGGCAAGCTTGTAGCGTCATACCCAAGAAGACTAGAGGTTGTAATCGCTGCCAAAGTTGCTTCAACAAAGTACCGAGTAAAGTGTCTGAATAATTAGGTAAATGTAATATTTCAGTTTTGTATGGTTTTTAAATAATTTTGCAGACATTTCTAAAAACCTGTTTTTGCTTTGTCGTGATTGGGTATTGTGTGTAGTTTGATAAAAAAAAAAAATGAAAACAAATGTAATCCATTTTAGAATAAGACTAACGTAACAAAATATGGAAAAAGTCAAGGGGTCTGAATGCAGTGTATATGATAGACGGACGGACAGAGAGACAGAGCCATAGAAAGCGACGGCCTATAACATATTGGATTATTTGTAGATGAGTGTACCCAGCTATCAACAAACGTCCCCACAACTTCAGAGAATGTTCCGTTAAGAGTCTCATTAGGTCTTTGGGAGACTATTCCATCAACGTTCTGCCAAACATTCACATTACATGGTTGCCATGGTCTCAGAATATAAGATATTAATGTTCTAGACACGCTTCATGGGACGTTGCAGGAACATTTCTGTTTATCAGTTGTGAGGATTTCGCCTGATGGTCCCAAAGACCACAAAGAAAATGTAAAATCAATACACATCAGACCTTGTCACTGCTGCCGAGCCCATCGAGGACCTGATTAGTGAACCACTGATCCATTCACAACTCTTTGTCTGTTGGCAAAGTTAGGGACACACAATTGACATATGATTAAATTGTGAAGGTTCATTTATACAGTAATTCTTACTCACCTGGGATTTGAACACACAACCTCTTGGTTCACAGTACTCTGATCTTCCTGCTATGCCACCACGTCCTTGGCAGGTATCAGTTTATGTTAATATACTCATTATTGATCTTAGTTACTTCTTTCAGCAATTTAAGGGCTTTCTGTATTGTTGTCTAATGTTGGTGGGGCATGTTAACCTGTTTTAATGATACTCCTGAATCACTATGATCAATAAACATTTTCTTGAGTGTACTTTTAATAGAGCTGAGATTTACTTCAAAGTGCATTCCCCCTATGGAGAGTTCTCTTTGAGATGCTCAGCTGGAGCCTCTAGGATTAATAAATAATTATAATTTATTACGTAGTGGAAATATGTCCATAATTCATGCTCAAGAGAAATCCTACAGATTCCCATCTTTCAATGATAAACTCATTTTAATTCGATCAGATAGGTGTGTTGTGGTGCTGCATTCACATGCTAGTTAAAACTAGGAAACTCGGAAATGTACAACTTGTTAATTTGTTGAACGCGGCACATGTATAACTAGAACCAGTTATCAAGTCGAACATTTCTGAGTTTCCTAGTTCCAACTAGCAGGTGAACGTGGCATAACTGTAACATATATTGCGAGAGTAGGGTGTGAGAGTAGGGTGACTCCCCTAGCGGGTCTCGAACCCAGGCAGGCCAACATCACCAATGACAAAAGCTCTCGCCACTGTACCAATAAGGGATATCTCTAGGGCAGTGTTTCCCAATCCCGTCCCTCAGGACCCCAAGGGGTGCACAATTTGGATTTTGCTAACACTACGTAGCTGTTTCAAATGATCAAAGCTTGATGATTCGTTTTTTTATTTGACTCAGCTGCGTAGCGAAAAAAACAAAAACTCCTTGGGGTCCAGAGGACCGAGTTTGGGAAACCCTGCTCTAGGGCATGTGCTTATTGGGCAAGTATAGTTAGGCCCTATCCAGAAGCAAACTCTAAACCCTCCTCCCTAGGCACTTGTGTAGATCTGAAACAACTTGATAGGTGTAAGGCTGTAAGCAATAGGGGGAATGCACTTCAAAGTAAATCTGAGCTCTATTAAAAGTACACTCAACAAATACTTGTATTGATCATTGTGATTCAGGAGTATCATTAAAACAGGTTACTGTGCCCCAACCAACATTAGACAACTGTACAGAAATCCCTCAAATTTGGTGTAACCCATGTTGAATAATAATTACTGTATAAATGAACGTGCACAATGTAATCATGTATATCAAAGTGTGTAAAATATTTAAGTTGAAAACACTGTGTTGAAAGCACTGTGTGTGAGAGTATCCCAAACCTTCCCAACAGACAAAAAGCTATCAGTGGTTCACCAATCAGGGCCTTGACTGGCTCAGCAACAGTAACAAGGTGTGATGTAAAATGAATATTTTTTTGTGGGGGAGAACGACTCTTTGGGACTGTCGACATCCTGACAACTGATACAGACACATTTTCCTACGTTCTCATGAAACACGTCTAGAACATTAATATCCTTTATTCTGAGAACAGGGCAACCATGTTCTGTACATGTTTGGTGGGACGTTGATGGAATATTCTCCTAACCCTCAGAAAACTGGACACATGCTACAAACCCATAAAACGCATCTAGAACATTCATGTTGTATATTCTGAGGGCATTGCAACCACATTGTAACCACATTCTAGATAAATTCTGCTTGATATGAAGGGAATGGTCTCCTAACTTTAACAGCAAAACATTCTCAAGTTTTTAATAATATAGATAGGGGAACATTCTAAGGGAAAACTGTACACTCAAACAGTAGGGGAGCATTACGAGTAACATGACAAAAACATTCGCTCTCCCTAGACTTGTTGGCTGTTTATCTACCTTTCTTTTGCCTTTTTCTTCTCGTCAAGGTGGCGGTGAGCCTCCAGGCGTGACTCTGGAGTATAGGCACAAGGTTTCTCCCAAAACTCCCTCTCCTGGTCTTCTGAAGAAAGGCAGCTTGTCTTCTCCTTCTCCTCTCTCCCTTGGATCTCCTTGTTTTCTTCATGCACAGGGCTATAGATCAATAAACAAAACTCTTCAGAGTTACATTTCATAAAACGGAGTGATTGATAGTGAACTGAAATACAGTATCGAGGCCAACTGAATGGAATAACTTCAGATGAGGTTAGGGTTACTCCACAGATTTTTTTTTTTCATTTTATTTTACCTTTATTTAACCAGGCAAGTCAGTTAAGAACAAATTCTTATTTTCAATGACGGCCTAGGAACAGCGGGTTAACTGCCTGTTCAGGGGCAGAACGACACCTTGTCAGCTCGGGGGTTTGAACTTGCAACCTTCCGGTTACTAGTTCAACGCTCTAACCACTAGGCTACCCTGCCGCCCCCTACCAGTTATCCCTGCTGTTCTACATCAAATCAAATCAAGGTGGAAAGCTTGAACATACATGGTGTTGTTGATGTCAGTGTACCAGCGACCATCAAAGCCAGGATTCTTCGCTTTAACAGAGGAGCGGCTTTCCCTTTTCAGCGCCCGCTGCACCTCTCCTCCCTCTCTCTGGGCCTCCTCTTTCTCACTCGCTCTCTTCTGCAGGTAATCCTGCTCCTGCTGCCGAATCCGCCTCCTTACCTCATCTAGGCCTTGTCTGGCTCGGATCCTTTCCGACCTGCCAATCTCTTTCCCATCCAGATACTGCAAAAAATTTAAAAAATATTTCCCCTACCATGCTAGGCTATCTCCAGGCGAGCAAGTACATGCTAGACTAGTGTGTGTGTGTGTGTGTGTGTGTGTGTGTGTGTGTGTGTGTGTGTGTGTGTGTGTGTGTGTGTGTGTGTGTGTGTTTTGCGCATATCTTTTAAGAAAATGCATGGACACTACTGTGAGTCGCTTTGGATAAAAGTATCTGTTGAAGGCGAGTGTACTAAAACTTTAAGGATATCTGCTTTTTCCATGACAGACTTACCAGATGAATCCAGGTTTCAATGTCACATGCACAAGTACAGTGAAATGCCTTTCTTGCAAGTGCTAACCCCAACAGCACGGTAATCAATAACAATGTAATACAACAAAAATGTTAAAAGGTAGAACAAAAACACACAAGATGTAAAAATAAGAACCTGCCCAGGGACTGCGGTTGAAAATTTGCCGGCTGGCTAAAACCGGCACTTTTACTGAAACGTTGATTAATGTGCACTGTCCCTGTAAAAATAAAATAAACTAAACTAAACTAAAAGAAGATGATGAACAGGATAAGGTAAGTAAACATACTATCTACTGGGTCAGTTCAAGTACCATATATACAATGTGCAGGGATACTATGACATCACTTGCTAAATCCACTTCAATCAGTGTAGATGAAGGGGAAGAGACAGGTTAAAACATTATTTTTAAGCCTTGAAACTACTGAGACATTGATTGTGCATGTGTGTCATTCAAAGGGTGAATGGGTAGTAGGTATGGTATGGTAGTAGGTGCCAGAACTGCAACGCTCATGGGTTCTTCCACTTCAACATTTTCCTGTGTATATCAAGAATGGTCCATCCCCCAAAGGCCATCCAGCCAACTTGACAACTGTGGGAAGCATTGGAGTGAACATGGGCCAGCATCCCTGTGTAACGCTTTCAACACCTTGTAGAGACCACACCCCAACGAATTGAGGCTATTCTGAGGGCAAAAGGGGGGGGTAACTCAAATTTAGTAAGGTGTTCCTAATGTTTAGTGTACTCAGTGTATATTTGAAGCCCAGTTAGCACATTTGCTTCCTTGGAAGTTTTTGGTTTCCAATTGGTTCTGGGAACGAAGCCATAAGTTTCCTGACTTGTAAAACTGAATGTTTTTTTTTTAAGAGAAAGGAAGTGAACATTTTGCCTGTTCTGGAAATGTTACTTTTTAGGTTGTTGGGAGGTTCTGAGAACATTTTACAAACATCTATGGTCCTTCTGTAGCTCAGTTGGTAGAGCATGGCGCTTGTAACGCCAGGGTAGTGGGTTCGATTCACGGGACCACCCATATGTAGAATGTATGCACACATGACTGTAAGTCGCTTTGGATAAAAGCGTCTGCTAAATGGCATATATTATTATTATCTATTTTTTTATTGTGGCACGGCGTCAGTGAGATTTGAACTTATGATCTTAATTTCACTGTGCAAAGTGACATTAAAACTTGACATTTCTGTTTTATATCCCTCCTGATACCTTCAGTTGGGGCAGTGAAGCCACAACGTATTGCCTGTAGCCCTCAAACTCAGTGCAGGGGTTCCCCACCAGGAAAAGCTCTCGGAGATGGAGGTTGTTCTTCAATGACTCCACACTGCTCAACCGGCCCACGAAATTCACTGTCAGGTCCAGCTTCTGGAGACTCTCACATCCTGTTGTAACGGGTTGAGAAGGCAAGAATAGTATGAGTAAAGCTCTATTAGGCCTATTTCATTCCTCTAAAGCCAGAATGGAATGGCTATTTTTAGAGTCAAAGCACAGGTGGATTTGTTTTATGTCAATTTAAACTATGGTTGAGGAGAAATGTTATTAAAAACAGACTTTTGGTAATTTCCTTAGCCTACATTAATACAAACGGATAGGACAATGTTGTACAATAGTAGAGGTGGCTATGTGCACAAAATACTAACCTTCCAGGTTTTCGATCAGTTCAACGTTGTTCAAAGCAAGGTTTAGATACTCCAACTTTTTCAATCTGTATACATTTTCTGTGGAGAGCAAATGAATACATATTTCTAAATATTGAAATTGCATTGATGGTCAATGAAATACAAATATAAAATATAGGGTAGCTAGATTAGGCCCAAATTAAATGAAACAATGTAAAGTTAATTTAATTGCAAATTCTATAAAAAGAGGAAGGGTAAAGAAATTAGAATTCACCTATTCTGGGAATGAGATTGTTTTGAAGATACAGAATTTTGAGGTCCCTGCACCACTTATCAATAAGCTCTATTTTCTCAATATCTTGTTGATGCAAAGACACCTCCTCTAAGGAAAGGATCTCGCAGTTGTTATGCTCTGCCCGACGTCGTACCATGTCTTCTGTGACTGTAGATTATGGAAAAAGGGGGTGTGAAGCAGATGGTATAGCTACGTTACTGTAGTAGACCAAAGTAGAAACAACAAGTGACACGCTGATGCTATCTAGGCTACCTATCTAAGCTAGCTAGCTTATTCGGTTGCTTGTATCACTGAAGTGAACAAGTTGAAGTAGCTAACTTAGCTAGTTGAAGAATACCAAATAAGACAGCACCATGATGTCATTCCATTTTGTCTAATAACGACTCGCTAGCCATATTTATTTTGTGCATTAGTGACAAAATGGTTAAATCATCGGGATTAGCCAACCAACTTTGTACTTACTCAGGACCATCTTTCTTCTCTTCTGTTTGGCAGGCGTTGCTACTAGAAACCAACACTGTTTGGAAGATGTCAGCGGGTGCGCTCGGTTTGCACAGTCAGGGGATTCCTTTCAATTGGCCCGCGGTCAGCCCCCTTCAATTGTTGTCCGAATGCAGCAAGGGCCCAGGGGGCGTTCCCTGACAAGTGGGCGGTCCATGACAAGGGTTTAATTCCTAGACAAGCCCTTCTTTCTTCTCATTGGCACCTCGCTAGCTGTCGTGTCTTTGCCGCGTTCTTCTTAACTCCACACTATGCCCCCATTCTCACAAGTGTTTGACTTTACTTGTAGTCCTAAAAAACGGAAAGTGAGTTACGTCTTGTTCGTTCAGCCATTGCTATGGGGAAAGTGTATGTGGAAAGAATAGGGTTTTGGGATTAACATCGAAAATAAGGTCTGAGGTTAACAGAGGTTTAAGACATTTTATACGTTTTGTTCTATGAGATAATATCAGTCAGTTAACACAACCATTATGAATTATCAAGCCTTTTATGAGCTTTTTAAAAATGACAAATTGTTCAAAATTCACATAGTGACATTAGCTGATTAATATTATCTCATAGAACAAAACGTATAAGAGCAACTAAGCCTGTGTTTACCACCGGCCTTATTAAAAAATATATATATTTCTTAACTATTTTCTGGCCCATAGGCTTTACCCAACGAAAAATGGCGGAGTTAGTGCCTACAAAAAGACGCCATTACTATTTCTCTCTATTAGCGGGAGCTTGAGTACATAAATGTCACTAGTTACCACAAACACAAAGTCGTAATTATTTTTTTTTGGGGGGGGTCCAAAATAGGGGAGGATTCTCAAACTTTTTTTTTTGTTGCTTTGGGGAGGGTTGTATGGTTTATTATTGGGAACAAGGGAGGGTAGTGTGTTTTTTTTTCCCTTGAATTGCTTCTAATATTACCCTAATAAAGATTAGAAAGGTTTGTGAAGGTTTGGTATGGTGGGGCTATTATTAAGATTTACCTACTGCAGGCCTATGACAAGGCAGTGCGCTCCGGTGCTCCCACTGACTCCGACAGTTGAACTTGAGGTGAGGAAGTCTATTTCAGGCCTACCCGAGTTCCTGCTATAATCTATCAATATAACGCTGATCTTAAAAACAAAATATTCTGATCGAACATTTATGAATTAGTCTCCTTTTGTATGTCTATATCTGTATAGTAGCCATCTGACATAAATAAACGCATGTTGTTTTCGCAGCATGCCACTGGCATATTTCTATCAATCTCTCTGGGGTTAGTTAGGCCTAAGCTTCTCTTCCTTTATACATATCAAACCAAATATCATTTGTCACACGCGCCAAATAAAACAGGTGTAGAACTTACAGTGAAATGCTTACTTACAAGACCTTAACCAACAATGCATTTTTTAAAAAATACATTAAGAAATAAAAGTAAACAAATAATTAAAGAGCAGCAGTAAAATAAAAATAGCGAGGTTATATACAGGGTCAATGTAATATGTACGTGTAGGTAGAGTTATTAAAGGGACTATGCATAGATAATAACAGAGAGTAGCAGCAGTGTAAAAGAGAGAGAGGGGGGGGGGGGCAATGCAAATAGTCTGGGTAGCCCTTTGATTAAACGTTCAGCAGTGGGGGTAGAAGCTGTTTAGAAGCCTCTTGGACCTAGACTTGGCACTCCGGTACCGCTTAACCATGTGGTAGCAGAGAGAACAGTGGCTGGGGTCTTTGACAATTTTTATATATACAGTGGGGCAAAAAAGTATTTAGTCAGCCACCAATTGTGCAAGTTCTCCCACTTAAAAAGATGAGAGGCCTGTCATTTTCATCATAGGTACACTTCAACTATGACAGACAAAATGAGAAAATAAAATCCAGGAAATCACATAGTAGGATTTTTAATGAATTTATTTGCAAATTATGGTGGAAAATAAGTATTTGGTCACCTACAAACAAGCAAGATTTCTGGCTCTCACAGACCTGTAACTTCTTCTTTAAGAGGCTCCTCTGTCCTCCACTCGTTACCTGTATTACTGGTACCTGTTTGAACTTGTTATCAGTATAAAAGACACCTGTCCACAACCTAAAACAGTCACACTCCAAACTCCACTATGGCCAAGATCAAAGAGCTGTCAAAGGACACCAGAAACAAAATTGTAGACCTGCATCAGGCTGGGAAGAGTGAATCTGAAATAGGTAAGCAGCTTGGTTTGAAGAAATCAACTGTGGGAGCAATTATTAGGAAATGGAAGACATACAAGACTACTGATAATCTCCCTCGGTCTGGGGCGCCACGCAAGATCTCACCCCGTGGCGTCAAAATGATCACAAGAACGGTGAGCAAAAATCCCAGAACCACACGGAGGAACCTAGTGAATGACCTGCAGAGAGCTGGGACCAAAGTAACAAAGCCTACCATCAGTAACACACTACGCCGCCAGGGACTCAAATCCTGCAGTGCCAGACGTGTCCCCCTGCTTAAGCCAGTACATGTCCAGGCCGTCTGAAGGTTGCTAGAGAGCATGTCATATGGTCAGATGAAACCAAACTTTTTTGTAAAAACTCAACTCGTTGTGTTTGGAGGACAAAGAATGCTGAGTTGCATCCAAAGAACATCATACCTACTGTGAAGCATGGGGGTGGAAACATCATGCTTTGGGGCTGTTTTCTGCAAAGGGACCAGGACGTCTGATCCGTGTAAAGGAAAGAATGAATGGGGCCATGTATCGTGAGATTTTGAGTGAAAACCTCCTTCCATCAGCAAGGGCATTGAAGATGAAACGTAGCTGGATCTTTCAGCATGACAATGATCCCAAACACACCGCCCGGGCAACGAAGGAGTGGCTTCGTAAGAAGCATTTCAAGGTCCTGGAGTGGCCTAGCCAGTCTCCAGATCTCAACCCCATAGAAAATCTTTGGAGGGAGTTGAAAGTCCATGTTGCCCAGCAACAGCCCCAAAACATCACTGCTCTAGAGGAGATCTGCATGTCGGAATCGGCCAAAATACCAGCAACAGTGTGTGAAAACCTTGTGAAGACTTACAGAAAACGTTTGACCTCTGTCATTGCCAACAAAGGGTATATAACAAAGTATTGAGATAAACTTTTGTTATTGACCAAATACTTATTTTCCACCATAAATTCATTAAAAATCTTCAGGATTTTTTTCCTTCTCATTTTGTCTGTTATAGTTGAAGTGTACCTATGATGAAAATTAAATGCCTCGCTCATCTTTTTAAGTGGGAGAACTTGCACAATTGGTGTCTGACTAAATACTTTTTTGCGGTTGAATCTGAATACATATGGATGTCCATTACTTTTCTCAAATATTCAATAAATTAAAAACCTTCCCTTTCATGTTGTCCGGCAACAAATTTTCCTAAATGAAACATTGAAATGGCATATTGTTTTTATGAAGAATTTAGTATATTCGCATGAAAATCTGTCACCAATTGGATGGACATGCTAAAGACTCGCTAGTCTAGTGTCACTTTGATTATGCCTGCACATTATGGTTCACCAGCAGCTCCAAACATCTAAAGAATAAGCTGCCAGCTAAACAAGCTTGTAAGAATTGTACGTTAACTCCCCCCTCATACTCATCTGGTGGAGCATTTTTACAGTTTGTACAGTATGTAATTGTATATGTATTTATGTAAAACAATAGGGAACACAATGGAAATAAGTCCCACACTTTATTGTGCAATCACTACACACAATACACCCTAATGACAAATTGTTGGTAAAGTAGGGGTATAGGTTAAGTCGACCTTCTACTTTTTCGAACATTCTGTTAAAAATCGCGCAACATTTCAGCGCCCTGCTACTCAGGCCAGGAATATAGTATATGCATATGATTAGTATGTGTGGATAGAAAACACTCAGACGTTTATAAAACTGGTTAAATCACGGCTGTGACTATAACAGAACGTGCGTTTCACCGAAAAGTGCAGGAAAATCTGATCACTGAAAATGGAAATAAATATCCATGCGCGACTTCAAGGAATTGTTCAAAGTGAACCGAATTAAATGAGGCTGAGGTCGCAGTGCCTACAGCTTCCACACGTTGTCTAGAGTCTTGTCATTTGATTCAGCTTTGATTCTTGGTCATACCGAATCAAGGGAACCGATTTTGGTCGAGCTCTCTCCAGACATTTTTTCGAGACAGACACCTATAGAATTGACATCGCCTCCTGATGAATTTTATCGCTTATTAACGTGTACTAATACCTAAAGTTGCATTACAAAAGTATTTCGAAGTGTTTTGTGAAAGTTTATCGTCGACTTTTTGAATTTTAAAAAATGACGTTATGTTATGAAACGCTATTTAGACGCTATTTAAACGCTATTTAGACGTTATGAAACGTCTTCATAGATCGATATCTAGGCTATATATGGACCGATTTAATCGAAAAAAATACCCAATAGTGATTATGGGACATCTAGGAGTGCCAACAAAGAAGATGGTCAAAGGTAATGAATGTTTTATATTTTATTTGTGCGGTTTGTGTAGCGACGACTATGCTAATTATTTTGTTTACGTCCCCTGCGGGTCTTTTGGTGTTACATGCTATCAGATAATAGCTTCTCATGCTTTCGCCGAAAAGCATTTTAAAAATCTGACTTGTTGCCTGGATTCACAACGAGTGTAGCTTTAATTCAATACCCTGCAAGTGTATTTTAATGAACGTTTGAGTTTTAACTAATACTATTAGCATTTAGCGTAGCGCATTTGCATTTCCAGAGCTCGAGATGGGACGCCTGCGTGTCAGGTAGGAGCAAGAGGTTAAAACACTGAAGTGCATTATGGGTAATTTAGTAAATTACCTTTCGGTTTTGAATGCAATTGTGTGTGATGGGGATGGAGCTGTGAGCCACACTCTTTTTACTCGGTTAGCCAACTATTTTATTTTGTCATTCGGACTACTTCAAATGATGTACAAGTTTTAATAAAAGCTAACTACTTCAGTGGAATTCCAGACTCAAATCCAACTTACAGTTGGTGTATATGGAATTCCAGACTAGCTTGTCATTAGCAGCGGATAAGATCCCCAAATGTGGGAATTACCACAGAGCATCTGTAAATTGCTCTGGCCCTGGAGCTAGCAAGTCAAGGCTCCCCTGAGCCATCCCGACTGCGGTCTAGAGGCAAGGCAAGAAAGGTAACAAAATCAAAAACAGGTTTTTATACATTTTAGCAAAAAAATTCATATTATTTACATAAGTATTCAGACCCTTTGCTACGAGACTCAATATTGAGCTCAGGTGCATCCTGTTTCCATTGGTCATCCCTGAGATGTTTTTACAACTTGATTGGAGTCCACCTGTGGTAAAGTCAATTGATTTGACATGATTTGGAAAGGCACACAATTGCCTATATAAGGTCCCACCAGTTGACACTGCATGTCAGAGCAAAAAACAAGCCATGAGGTCGAAGGAATTGTTCGTATAGCTCCGAGACAGGATTGAGTCAAGACACAGATCTGGGAAAGGGTACCAAAAAATGCAGCATTGAAGGTCCCCAAGAACAGGGGCCTCCGAAGTTTGGAACAACCAGCCGAAGTTGCGTCGTTGTCGGACGGGCCAGTTGACAATGCCGAAGTAGTGGCAGCGTCGGACTGACCAGTAGCAGTGGCGTTGGACGGGCCAGTTGCAGCTGCCGAAGTTGCGGCGGTGCCGGACGGACCAGTCACAGCGTAGTCGGATGGGCCATTCCCGCTGTCTCCCTTAATGGTCGATTATTCTGTCACTCTGGCATGAAGGATTCGGGAGACAGACGCAGGAATGTGTAAATTACAGCGTGCCGTGCACAGGGAAGAACGCCAAACAAACACGTAACAAAAACACAGAGTTGAAACCCAAACAAAAGAGCGAGGAGTACCTTGAATAAATAAACATGCACACGATGATTAAGACACGGGATGAGGCCGGTAATCATCTGCGCAATCCACAAGGGCGCGAAAGCCCAAAACACAACACACAGGTATTCACACGCACCAACGGATATTGTAACAATAATCGACCCCCAACAGAAACCAAAGGGCACATATATACAAATACTAATCCGTGGGAATAGGGGACAGGTGTGCGTGATGAAAGTTCCAGAGAGATCCGTGACACCACCAATCAGGCCCTTATGGTAGAGTAGCCAGACTGAAGCCACTCTTCAGTAAAAGGCACATGACAGCCCCCCTGGAGTTTTCCAAAAGTCACCCAAAGGACTCTGACCATGAGAAGCAAGATTCTCTGGTCTGATGAAACCAAGATTGAACTCTTTGACCTGAATGCCAAGCATCACGTCTGGAGGAAACCTGGCACCATCAAGACGGTGAAGCATGGTGGTGGCAGCGGCAGGGACTGGGAGACTAGTCAGGAGCAAAGTACAGAGAGATCCTTGATGAAAACCTGCTCCAGAGCACCCAGGACCTCAGACCGGGGCGAAGGTTCACCCTCCAACAGGACAATGACCCTAAGCACACAGCCATGACAAAGCAGGACTGGCTTCGGGACAAGTCTCTGAATGTCTGAATGAGTGGCCCAGCAAAGCCCGGAGTTGAACCCGATCTAACATTTCTGGGGAGACCTGAAAATAGCTGTGCAGAGAAGCTCCCTGTCCAACCTGACAGAGCTTGAGAGGATCTGCAGAGAAGAATGGGAGAAACTTTCCAAATACAGGTGTGCCAAGTTTGTAGCATCTTACCCAGGAAGACTCAAGGCTGTAATCGCTGCCAAAGGTGCTTCATCAAAGTACTGAGTAAAGGGTCAGAATCTTTATGTAAATGTGATATTTTATTTTTTATTATTTTATAAATCTGCAAAAATGTCTAATAACCTGTTTTTTGCTTTGTCATTATGGGGTATTGAAGGAGTGAAAACTAATTCATCAATTTTAGCTGTTGAAGGGGGAAGAGAGATTGAATATATTCCCGTGTTACGCTTTATCAACAAAATATACATTTGTTTTTATTACCAGTGTGTTCTCCAACTACCACAGCTGTAAAAGTAATCAATGACGAGAGATTCCATGTCGCTATTGCTTCCTATAGCAATGCATTTCTCCCCAATCAAACAATGTGTAAACTTCGGTGTGGCGACAAAGTTCAACATAACTTACTGTTTTTGGATGTTTTTGATTATTATCGGAGATAGAGATTGCATTGTACTTCACAAACACACCCAAAATAACTATAGTTATGTCACGTTCTGACCTTTATTTCCTGTGTTTTGTATTTAGTTAGTATGGTCAGGGCGTGAGTTGGGTGTTTTCGGCCTAGTATGGTTCTCAATCAGAGGCAGGTGTCATTAGTTGTCTCTGATTGAGAATCATACTTAGGTAGCCTGGGTTCGACTGTGTGTTTGTGGGTGATTGTTCCTGTCTCTGTGTTTGCACCAGATAGGACTGTTTTAGGTTTTCTCACGTTTGTTGTTTTTGTTAGTTATCGCATGTGTAGTTTCTTTATAAATTAAAGAACATGAATAACCACCATGCTGCGTTTTGGTCCGCTTCTCTTTCACCAGAAAACCCTTACAAGTTACAAACATGAACGAAATGTTAACTTCAGATCAGTCGAATTACATCTCATCAGATCAGGTGATGAAATAATAAGATGTTGATTTATTTTATTTGTATATTGCTTTTAGTACCCTTACCAAAAGAAGTATACTTTTCGGCTGATTTCCCCCGTACATCTCAAACTCTCACTGGACAACTATTGTTGTTATCTGCTGGTACACTACATGGCCAAAATTATGAGTACACCCCTTCAACTTAATGGATTCGGCTATTTCAGTCACACCCGTTGCTTGACAGGTGAATAAAATCAAACACACAGCCATGAAATCTCCATAGACAAACATTGACAGTGGAATGGTCCGAAAAACTCAGTGACTTTCAACGTGGCACCGTCATTGGGTGCCACCTTTCCAATAAGTCAGGTCATGAAATTTCTGCTCTGATAGACATGCCCTGGTCAACGGTTTGTGCTGTTATTGTGAAGTGGGAATGTCTAGGAGCAACAATGGCTTAGCCGCGAAGTGGTAGGCCACACGAGCTCACAGAACGGGACTGCAGAGTGCTGAAGCGCGTAGTGCATAAAAATGGTTAGTCAGCACAAGAATTGTTCGTCAGGAGCTTCATGAAATGGGTTTCCATGGCCGAGCAGCTGCACGCAACCAAAAGATCACCATGCACATTGCCAAGCATCGGCTGTCGTGGTGCAAGCTCGCCAACATTGGACTCTGGAGCAGTGGAAACTCGTTCTCTGGAGTGATGAATCACGCTTCACCATCTGGCAGTCCAATGGACGAATCTGGTTTGGTGGATACCAGTAGAATTCTACCTGCACGAATGCATATTGCTAACTGTAAAGTTTGGTGGAGGAGGAAAAATGGTCTGGGGCTGTTTTACATGGTTCAGGCTCGGCCCCTTGCTGTAGCAATATTAATGCTATAGCATACAATGACATTCTACATGATTCTATGCTTCCAACTTTGTGGCAACAGTTTGGAGAATGCCTTTTCCTGTTTCACCATGACAATGCCCCCGTACACACAGCGAGGTCCATACAGAAATGGTTTGTCGAGATCGTTGTGGAAGAACTTGACCGGCCTGCACAGAGCTCTGATCCTAACCCCATTGAACACCTTTGGGATGAATTGGAACACCGACTGCGAGTCCTAATCGCGCAACATCAGTGCCCGACCTCACTAATGCTCTTGTGGCTGAATGGAAGCAATGTTCCAACATCTAGTGGAAAGCCTTCCCAGAAGAGTGGAGGCTGGTATAGCAGCAATGGGGGACCAACTCCATATTAATACCCATGATTTTGGAATGAGATTAACAACAAGCAGGTGTCCACATTTGTTCATGTAGTGTATGTTCCTTTTTCAGGTCCAGCCATAGTCCCCACAGGCAATACAAAAGACTGTTATCTGGGCCCCATGGAAGTCCAAAGCAATAGAAAAAGAGCACTGACCCTCACAGTGTCTTTGACCTGACATGATATAAAGAGGTATGGGATTGATTGCATACTCCTGCCCCGTGGCTGTTCATCAACCTGCCAGTCTCTGACTCATCACTTTGTGGTACATGATGAAGATGAAGAGGAGCAAGATGACAAAGGAGTCGTCCATGAAGCCTAGCAGGCTGAACAAGGCCTTGGGGATGAAGTCCAGCAGGGAGGCCCCACCAGACACAGGATATGAATACAGAACATCCAGAAGGGGCCGCTCACGGAGAACATCTCCCCGAAGGCGTGGCGCAGCAGAGTGGGGACGTCCCACAGGCAATCCATGAGCGATCTGGGCTGGCCAGAGAATCACCGGTTGTAGTCGTTGAGATCCTACAAGATGAGTATTGGCTCAGCTTACCCATCCTGGACCTGCTGCAGTGAGGCGTGGTCTTGGAAGAGCAGGAAAAGCAATGTAGCCATTTGTCTACAGATGGGACAGTTAATAGCACCAAGCCAAGTCCCAGACCTCCCATATGCAACTATACAGGAACCACAGAAGAGGTGGCCACAGTTGGTTTCTACCGGCAGTGCAGGCTAATGTAAGCACACTGGACAGGACATATCAGTGTAGTAATGCGACCTGGGCTTGTCGGGAGCAGCTTCAGCAAACCCCCGAACCGCGTACATGTGCTTCTGGGTCTCTGGGTATAGGTTTTGTTGATAATCTCTGCAGAGCAGTGTAAGTCAGTAACGTGACACTCAGAACTACCACAATCAGGACTGGGTTGCTCACCCCTTCTATTAATTCATTTTCATCTTGTAGTAAATAGTACACATCCCCACACGGGTTTTCATCCATTACACCCACTCATATCCTGCACTCCATGTCCATTGGAATTATGGTCGTTTGAGAGGGAGAGCTTGTAAATCACAGAACCCATCCACAGTCATGCAAAATGGATTGCAGAATCCCGGATGAGGGTTGTCCGAGTAGAATCCCATTAGGTGCTCCCTTCTCCCAGAGTAACCTGGGTAACCAATTTTAATGAATGTCAGTCTTTCTGCTTCAGTTTAATAAGATTGAATCTAATAGACATTTATTTCATATCAATTTAATTAAATAATTTTAGAATTGTGTACAATTATTTAAATCTTGTGTTGAAATGTATAGACAGTTGGGAAAATTGTAAGTAACGTCTGATTCCAACTCACACTCTCAAACATGTAGATTCCCTGAACGCAGCTCACTTTCCAGCTCACACTCTCAAACACATAGGTCCCCTGAACGCAGCTCACTCTCCAGATCCCACTCACCTGAATTCTGATCACACACTATTTAGTTCAGTTCTTTGCACCCCATCATTGTGAAGTATTGTTTTTCTTTCAGACACACTTTCAGAGCTCTGTTTTTCCCGTAATTTACTCCTTCCCTGTATGATAGTTTTTGCCTGCTCACTAACTACGCCGTTTGCCTATTCCCTGCCTGTACTTTCCCTGCCTGTATTTCCTATTATCAACCTATTGCCTGATCTCACGGATAACGTTACTATGCTTTTCCCTGCCTGTACTGTTGTATTTTGGACCCCCTGTGTATGACCTTCTGCCTGTCCCTGGACCCAGCTACCTGCCCCTGGACCCAGCTACCTGCTTCCTCCTGTGTATGACCTTCTGCCTGCCCCTGGACCCAGCTACCTGCCTCCTCCTGTGTATGACCTTCTGCCTGTCCCTGGACCCAGCTACCTGCCTCCTCCTGTGTATGACCTTCTGCCTGCCCCTGGACCCAGCCACCTGCCTCCTCCTGTGGTCCTTTACAATAAACACCTGCTTCGCCCTACACTTCAAACCAGCTCTCTGTCTCCCATCGTGTTCATTACACGGTGTAGGTTAGAAGAGCATAGCTTCCCCCACTGATCCGTTTCTGGGATGATGAAGAAAGCGAAATAATGAACAACACTACATTTCATAATGGTGGGAGCAAGTTTGGCAGACAAATATTTCATCTCAGTATTACTGCTCCCAACTTACATGATCGATACAGCTGAAAAGGAGGCAAGGAGATATGATTCAAGAAAAGATTAATTGAGTTTGCATGTCCTTTCTCTCCCTCTCTTCCAATTACTTCTCCCTTCCTTAGCTGGTGTTGAGGTTCACTGTGAATAACATTTGAATGACATTGTGGGAAACATGGATGATTATACACACGGAAACACAAAAATAACGGCCGTCATTTTGTCTCACAGGCTTACATGCAAAGCAAGCCAGCAGCTAGACTGGCTTCATTCAGTAAGTTTTTCACCGGTTATATACGCTGCAAACCTCTGCACTACTGCATGATTATTCGAAACACAAGTAAGACATAGCACATCTTATTGATTCATCTAACTAAATTTGACCTTCTGATTATGTCGGAGCACTAGATCTGTTGATCGCTGGAGTCAGGTAGGAGATGTGTATAAAGGCCTTCTTTCTCTACTTCTTTGGTTTTTAAATGGCAGTTGGCAATGCGGAAAGGCTTTCAAAGGCTCAGAAAAATACATGGCATTTTCTTTTCTTCATTGAGGTTTATTGGCAGACTACAACCTATAAGGTGTGTTTCCCCCACCTACTGTACAGGGTAGTTCGTGGGACTAAAATAAGAAAAAAGAAGGGGCGTCAGGGAACGCCCCATTGTCAGGAAATGCCCCCTTGTCAGACCCTTCTCGCCCCCTTGGGCTGAGTTCTCACTTTTGACCAATGGTAGCATGCAATCAAAAAGTGTGTACTGTACGGTAGCAGCCAGTTCAACCCCCAAAATGTTGGTAACAACACACTAGAAACGGACTGAAAAGCTAACTGTGAGGTAGCTAAATGCTTCTTATTTCAGAAGTGCATATCCCAATTTTTAAAGAAAGTGTAGAAGAATAAAAAATATGCTATCATATAGCTAACCAGCTAACATTGTACTACGGATTAATAGTTATCAGTTTCTTTATTGTATTAACTAATTTACATAGCTAAGCGAGCTATTTTTCCTGTGTAAGGACTAGAGAATGTGGTGTCAGGAAAATAACCTCACACTCAACGTCAACAAAACTAAGGAGATGATTGTGGACTTCAGGAAACAGCAGAGGGAACACCCCCCTATCCACATCGATGGAACAGTAGTGGAGAGGGTAGTAAGTTTTAAGTTCCTCGGCGTACACATCACAGACAAACTGAATTTGTCTAGTTATTTTAGCCACATAAAAAGACACCAACCGTTTGTACTCTGGTTTTCAGAACACTCTCGTCTGAGTGTGCCAAAGTAACTGCTGAATTTACAAACGTTGAATATGGATGGTGTCAGTAAAAAAAAAAAAGAGGAATTAAATTGTTGCCAGCAGTACAGTTTCTGCTCCGAGAGCGACACGTTTTGAATTTACGAACAGAAAATCTGTTCGGTTGCCGTCATCAACGCTTTGGATAACATAACAGCCTAACCAGCTCGGCTAGGGTGAGTAATGTTGAGTGAGCTGTTCTGTCATTTGTGTCTGGAAGTAGCTAGCAAGCTAATGTTAGTACAGAATGGTCTGATCAACCTTTAAAGAGATGAAATCCTAAATCCTAAGAGGGTGTGAACAATGCTGAATGGGTGTAGACAAAAAGGGCTCTCCAGTAGTAGTGCCGAAAGGACATTTTTTCAGAAGTGAGTTTACAAGTTTATCAACTTTCTAAGCAGAATGACTTTCCCATTGTTCCTCAACTGTAGTGTATGATATACCATTTTGTAGCTCTGAGTCTCTACTTTCAGCCAATGGAAAAAAAACACAAAATGTTTTGCTACATAAGACGGTCGGTCGGTCACATATGTGTATTGCTGTTGTCGTTTTGGTTGGTCTTGTTTTTGTCTTTGCTTCACTAACGGATCTCACCAGATTGGGTCTGCTGTATGGTCGGGGTGTCTCCCTAAGGATTGTCCCTCTAACTCCCTGACCCGGTATCTCTGCGGTGAGGTCACCAGATACGTAATAGGGGAGTATTAAAAAAAAAAAAAAAAAAAAACGTCTAGTTATTCTCGTAGACATTTGTTTTAGAAATTGTATTAAGAATGTTGGTAGTAGTAATACTTTTTTTTACAGTAAATCATTTGTCTGGATTTCCTGAATCAGAAATGTCCTAAACTGTTCTGGTCTGTCCTCTCTCAAGGTTATGGTGATGGTGTCGAGATGGAAGGAATAATTCGACCAAGAACAGTGTGAACCTCAACCTCCCCCCTAACTGGCTGAAGTAATTGTGAAAATGGCGTTCGCTACGGCCCTGTCCTGCACCACTTCTACTGTGAGACCCGAGTCCGAGTCAGCAACCCGTACACAGCATCCAGTCAAAGCTATCAACTGCCTTTTCTCTCAGGAGTGCGACATGAGTCCACGTGAAGTGAGCATGGAGAGAGATCCCATCCAAACTTGCTGGTGCATTGGTAGGAAAATGGACAAAACATAATGGACTGTAAAGGACAGTGGTGGCTCAGGTGAGACATTATCTAGGGTCACCCACTTTGAACATATGATCATATTACTCCAGTGCTAGCCTCTCTACACTGGCTTCCTGTCAAAGCAAGGGCTGATTTCAAGGTTTTACTGCTAACCTACAAAGCATTACATGGGCTTGCTCCTACCTACCTCTCTGATTTGGTCCTGCCGTACATACCTACACGTACGCTACGGTCACAAGACGCAGGCCTCCTAATTGTCCCTAGAATTTCTAAGCAAACAGCTGGAGGCAGGGCTTTCTCCTATAGAGCTCCATTTTTATGGAACGGTCTGCCTACCCATGTCAGAGACGCAAACTCGGTCTCAACCTTTAAGTCTTTACTGAAGACTCATCTCTTCAGTGGGTCATATGATTGAGTGTAGTCTGGCCCAGGAGTGGGAAGGTGAACGGAAAGGCTCTGGAGCAACGAACCGCCCTTGCTGTCTCTGCCTGGCCGGTTCCCCTCTTTCCACTGGGATTCTCTGCCTCTAACCCTGTTACGGGGCTGAGTCACTGGCTTGCTGGGGCTCTCTCGTGCCGTCCCTGGGGGGGTGCGTCACCTGGGTGGGTTGATTCACTGTTGTGGTCGGCCTGGCTGGGTTGCCCCCCTTGGGTTGTACCGTGGCGGAGATCTTTGTGGGCTATACTCGGCCTTGTCTCAGGATGGTAAGTTGGTGGTTGAAGATATCCCTCTAGTGGTGTGGGGGATGTGCTTTGGCAAAGTGGGTGGGGTTATATCCTTCCTGTTTGGCCCTGTCCGGGGTGTCCTCGGATGGGGCCACAGTGTCTCCTGACCCCTCCTGTCTCAGCCTCCAGTATTTATGCTGCAGTAGTTTATGTGTCGGGGCTAGGGTCAGTTTGTTATATCTGGAGTACTTCTCCTGTCCTATTCGGTGTCCTGTGTGAATCTAAGTGTGCGTTCTCTAATTCTCTCCTTCTCTCTTTCTTTCTCTCTCTCGGAGGACCTGAGCCCTAGGACCATGTCCCAGGACTACCTGACATGAGGACTCCTTGCTGTCCCCAGTCCACCTGGCCATGCTCCTGCTCCAGTTTCAACTGACCTGAGCCCTAGGACCGTGCCCCAGGACTACCTGACATGAAGGCTCCTTGCTGTCCCCAGTCCACCTGACTGTGCTGCTGCTCCAGTTTCAACTGTTCTGCCTTATTATTATTCGACCATGCTGGTCATTTATGAACATTTGAACATCTTGGTCATGTTCTGTTATAATCTCTACCCGGCACAGCCAGAAGAGGACTGGCCACCCCACATAGCCCGGTTCCTCTCTAGGTTTCTTCCTAGGTTTTGGCCTTTCTAGGGAGTTTTTCCTAGCCACCGTGCTTTTACACCTGCATTGTTTGCTGTTTGGGGTTTTAGGCTGGGTTTCTGTACAGCACTTTGAGATATCAGCTGATGTACGAAGGGCTATATAAATACATTTGATTTGATTTGATTTGATTTGATTAACCCCGAACTGAAACACTATCTGAAGAAGAACATGAAATGCCAGGAATGGAAGAATGAATGCGGTGAAGGGGAGTGGTCAACTGTGCCTGTAATTTTTTTAGGCTCATCCAAAATTGTTTATTTGGGGTATCAGGTTGATTGTGGATGTAACGGTTCTCTTGTGGTGAAGGAGAGTCGGACCAAAATGCAGCGTGTAGATTGCGATCCATGTTTAATAAACAAATGTAAAACACGAATCAATTACAAACACTACAAAACAAAGAACGTAACAAAAACTGAACCAGCCTATACTAGTGTAAACTAACACAGGAACAAGGACACTAAGGACAATCACCCACAAAACACACAAAGAATATGGCTACCTAAATATGGTTCCCAATCAGAGACAACGATAAACACCTGCCTCTGATTGAGAACCACTCCAGACAGCCATAGACTTAACTAGAACACCCCACTAAGCTACAATCCCAATACCAACACACCACATACAAAAACCCATGTCACACCCTGGCCTGACCAAATAAATGAAGATAAACACAAAATACTTCGACCAGGGCGTGACAGTGGAGGTCTGCACACTGCGAAATGTATAGTAATTTAGACTAAGAATGTATTGAGATACCAATCTGTCATTTACCACAAGTGATGAGAATAGTTAATGCTGGAAATATAAGATGAATATACGGTTTGTAAATGTACATTCTAACTGTGATAGTGTGTGCTAAGTTGAGGGTTTTGAATTTGAGTGATAGACTCAACGTGAAGCACTAAGGACTGTCATTTGAAATGTAGGTTGTATAACCACGATCGGGACATTGTTATCAGGATACAATAGTGTGTAATTTGTCATATGCTGTTTTTTATTTAAAGATTGTCCATAGTTATATGCTAATATTTTTACTGATACAAAGTTGTCTTGTGTGACTTGTCTCCCGTGTCTATGATCGGCAGGAATGTAGGTATGTGGGAGTTGCAGTGAGAAACAGAGACTGGTAGAGATATCAGCTATCTTGATCTGCACAGAAGAGCTAAATTACATTTTACAACTCTGTTCCCAGGCCCTGCACATCTGCTAACTGACACAGATAAGAGGATGTACTTTCTATAAAAGGAGAGAGCCAACTCTTGTTCGTTGGTCTTTCAGCATTGAACTAATTGAATGAAGTTAATTGCTCAATTGTTGCACATCTTATAATAAGGTATTATTGGAAGAATTTACAGTCCCTCTCATCCTTAGAATTTCACGTCACACTATCTAGACAAACTTCCTGCAACCAACATTCCTCTCTCCAAAATGAGTAAAGCACTTAAGAATAGCTGTGTTGAGGCTGGATTGGTGGATATCTGGCTCCATGAGCATCCTAGGGAGAAGGACTTAACATTTTATTCTAACCCACACAACACTTATTCTAGAAATGACTACTTTTCACATACAAATCTGAGGCTCATAGCGTAACTAAGTGCAACATACAACCCATCACTCTGTCTGACCATGGACCAGTGAGTTGCCAATGGGACATAGGTAATCAAATAATGTCTAAAAGATCGCTCGTGAACATTAGATTACTGAATGATATAGAATTTACTCAAGGTCAAGAGCATGGATTTTGGAGCCCAGAGTGGACCAACTTAAACGTCATTATATGTTTGACATCTTAAATGATCGTGCCCCAGGTTATATTTTTCATATTGATGGGGTCAGCACAGTTACAATACCAGAGTGAGTGTTATGTCTTGTAAAATCCCAAGAGTAAACAGTACTGCGAGGGGCACCTTTTCCTATACAGGCATTTGTCTATGGAATAGACTGCAGCGATCGGTTAGCTGCTCAGATAGCAGATGTTTGAAGTTGGTGAGGGAGATAAAAGTCTCCAACTTCAGCGATTTTTGCAATTTGTTCCAGTCACAGGCAGCAGAGTACTGGAACGAAAGGCGGCCGAATGAGGTGTTGGCTTTAAGGATGATCAGTGAGATACACCTGCTGGAGCGCGTACTACGGATGGTGGTGACTGTCTGATTGTCTGATTCAACGAGCTCTCCTACAGGCACTGAGCCTTCATCTGGCTCAGGGAAACCCTATCCTTGCACCCCCACCGCCTGCTCTTCAGATTGCAAATAAAAGCAGCCAAATGTTTTCATTTGGACAGGGTTGTCTAAGTAAGAGAAACCACAGTAATTGAGTAATTAAGTGTGAAATTCAAAACATTGCATATTCTTTTTTGTTGTTGATGCAACAGCATACTAATCAGATTTGATTTATATATACAACTGTCCTGTAGGCCTGTAGCCTACCTTAGCCGTCCTCACGCTCTCTCACAACTTGGATATAACGTTTGTGCTGCGTAAAACCAGTCTATTAATGCAAAATAATACAACCAGTCCACTGTCAAAACAATAGCTTTCTAGGGATTGTTTTATTATGCAGACAATGCAATCTAGCCTACTATATATAGCTATAGTGCCTTCAGGAAGTATTCACACCCCTTGACTTTTTCCACATTTTGTTGAGCTACAGCCTGCATTTAAAATGGATTCAATTGAGGTGTTGTGTCACTGACCTACAAATAACCCATAATGTCAAAGTGGAATTATGTTTTTAGAAATGTTTACAAATAAATACAACATTAAAAGCTGAAATGTCTTGAGTCAATAAGTATTCAACCCCTTTGTTATGGCGAGCCTAAATAAATTCAGGAGTAAACATCTGCTTAACAAGTCACATATTAAGTTGGACTCACTCTGTGTGCAATAATAGTGTTTAACATGATTTGAATGACTACCTAATTTCTGTTCCCCACACATGCAATTATATGTAAGGTCCCTCAGACAATCAGTGAATTTCAAACACAGATTCAACCACAAAGACCAGGGAGGTTTTCCAATGCCTCACAAAGAAGGGCGCCTAATGGTAGATGGGTCAACATAAAACATCAGATGTTGAATATCACTTTAAGCATGGGGAAGTTACTAATTACACTTTGGATGGTGTATCGATACACCCAGTCACTACAAAGATGCAGGCGTCCTTCCTAACTCAGTTGTCGGAGAGGACGCTAACCGCTCAGGGATTTCCCCATGAGGCCAATGGTGACTTTAAAACAGTGTTTAATGGCTGTGATAGGAGAAAATCTGAGAAATGGATGAACAACATTGTAGTTACTCCACAATACTAACCTAAATGAAAGCGTGAAAAGAAGGACGCCTGTACAGAATAAAAATATTACAAAAGACACTAAAGTAAAAGTGCAAAAAATGTGGCAAAGAAATGTACTTTTGGTCCTGAATACAAGGTGTTATGTTTGGGGAAAATCCAACACAACACATCACTGGGTATCATTCTTCATATTTTCAAGCATGGTGGTGGCTGCATCATGTTATCATGTTATGGGTATGATTGTCATCGGCAAGGAATAGGGAGTTTCTTTTAGGATAAATATAATTTAAATATAGCTAAGCACAGGCAAAATCCTAAAGGGAAACCTGTTGCAGTCTGCTTCCAACAGACACTGGGAGATGAATTCACCATTCAGCAGGACAATACCCGAAAACACAAGGCCAAATATATACTGGAGTTGCTTACCAAGACGACATTGAATGTTCCTGCATGGTCTAGATACAGTGTTGACTTAAATCGGCTTGAAAATCTAAGGCAAGACTTGAAAATGGCTGTCTAGCAATGATCAACAACCAACTTCACAGAGCTTGAAAACACTTTTTTAAGAATAATGTGCAAATGTGACCAACCGGCTCAAATCGTTCTTATGTAGAAAAATTTGAAATTGTTTTTTTTTACATTGGATAAAAGTAGAGACTTGGTATATCATATACTGCATTTTTCGAGGAACAATGGGAAAGTAATTCTGCTTTGAAAGTTTACAAACTTGTAAAATCCCTTATAAGAAAATGCCTTTGAATATTTTGGTACCTACTGGATAGCGCTCCTTTGTCTACACCCGTTCAGCATTGTTCACACCCTCTTAAGCCTTAGCCCCACCCATCTCGTTAAGGATTCATATGTGAGGTCAAAAGGAAAAATTCCAGATAAACAGAAAGTATCCAGAGAAAAATATTAGATGATGCTTACCCGACACACTTGTCTAAATTGATGGGTCATGTGAAAGAAATGCTATAACCCCCAGTTTAATTTCTTTTACCTTTAATTAACCAGGTAGGCTAGTTGAGAACAAGTTCCCATTTGCAACTGCGACCTGACCAAGATAAAGCAAAGCAGTGTGACACAGACAACAACACAGAGTAACACATGGAGTAAACAATAAACAAGCCAATAACACAAACAAGTCAATGACACAGTAGAGAAAAGAAAGTCTATATACAGTGCATGCAAAAAGCATGAGGAGGTAGGCAATAAATAGGCCATAGGAGTGAATAGTTACAATTTAGCAGATTAACACTGGAGTGATAAATTTTGCAGATGATGATGTGCAAGTAGAGATACTGGTGTGCAAAAGAGCAGAAAAGTAAATGAAATAAAAACAGTATGGGGATGAGGTTAGTAGATTGGGTGGGCTATATACCGATGGACTATGTACAGCTGCTGTGATCGGTTAACTGCTCAGATAGTTGATGTTTAAAGTTGGTGAGAGAAATAAAAGTCTCCAACTTCAGCGATTTTTGCAATTCATTCCAGTCACTGGCAGCAGAGAACTGGAAGGAAAGGCGGCCAAATGAGGTGTTGGCTTTGGGGATGATCAGTGACATATACCTGCTGGAATGTGTGCTACGGGTGGGTGTTGTTATTGTGACCAGTGAACTAAGATAAGGTGGAGCTTTACCTAGCATAGACTTATAGATGACCTGGAGACAGTGGGTCTGGCGACGAATATGTAGCGAGGGCCAGCCGACTAGAGCATACAGGTCGCAGTGATGGGTGGTATAAGGTGATTTGGTAACAAAAAGGATGGCACTGTGATAGACTGCATCCAGTTTGCTGAGTAGAGCGTTGGAAGCTATTTTGTAGATTAGATCGCCGAAGTCGAGAATCGGTAGGATAGTCAGTTTTACTATGGTAAGTTTGGCGACGTGAGTGAAGGAGGCTTTGTTGTGAAATAGAAAGACAATTCTAGATTTGATTTTGGATTGGAGATGTTTAATATGAGTCTGGAAGGAGAGTTTACAGTCTAGCCAGACACCTAGGTATTTATAGTTGTCCACATATTCTAGGTCGGAACCGTCCAGGGTGGTGATGCTAGTCAGGCGGGTGGGTACGGGCAGCGAACGGTTGAAAAGCATGCATTAGGTTTTACTAGCGTTTAAGAGCAGTTGGAGGCCACGGAAGGAGTGTTGTATGGCATTGAAGTTCGTTTGGAGGTTAGTTAGCACAGTGTCCAAGGAAGAGCCAGAAGTATACAGACTGGTGTCGTCTGCGTAGAGGTGGATCAGGGACTCGCCCGCAGCAAGAGCGACATCATTGAGATATACAGAGAAAAGAGTCGGCCCGAGAATTGAACCCTGTGGTACCCCCAAAGAGACTGCCAGCGGTGCGGACAACATGCCCTCCGATTTGACACACTGAACTCTGTCTGCAAACTAGTTGGTGAACCAGGCCAGGCAGTCGTCAGAAAAACCAAGGCTATTGAGTCTGCCGATAAGAATACGGTGATTGACAGAGTCGAAAGCCTTGGCCAGGTCGATGAAGACGACTGCACAGTACTGTCTTTTATCGATGGCGGTTTTGATATTGTTTAGTACCTTGAGCGTGGCTGAGGTGCACCCGATACATCCCAAGTAGCAAAAAAAAGGTTATAGTAGTCAGCACCTCACCTCCTAACTCCACAAATTTAGGATTGGATCCAAAAATAATTGCTTCAGTTTTCCCTAAGTGCAGAGATAGCTTAGTGCAGAGATGGCTTCCTCCCATCTATGGGAGCAGCTGCTGAATCCTGGTCCCGACTGAATCTGAACGGTCCACAGCGACAATAGCAGAAGGCTCCAGAGCATTGAAGCTGTAAAACAGGAAAAATAAACAATACATTACAACCTTGTACAACATCAATTCACCTCCCAAGTTTAGATAAGAAGAATAACCTCATGCAATGCAATGAAAATGATATTCACCTGAAGTGCTGGTACTGTTTGAACTGTGGCTGCGGCCTGAAGTACGGAGTCAGGTGTTGTTGCCAGCCATAGCTTTCCACCAGCACTGTACCCTCCTCTAGTCCAACCAGCTGTGGAATGTTGACCGCTGTCACAATGCTGTCCTTCACATGATGACTGCTCTGCTGCCTTTGCTGGATGACATGCCTTCATCAATCAAGTAGTTGACTTGGTGTGGTTTTCCTTCACAGCAGACACCAAACAAGGCACACTTGCGAGGAGTTAAAAAGTAGATGGGACCTGGCTGTATAGGGTCAGAAGGATAGTGCACCTGCAAACAACACAAGATAAATTACAATTAATTGTCTCACCCCTGTCAGTCTGTTGTTACACATATATAGCTGTTGCTTAAGTAGGCCTCCACCTGCGCTGGTATTATATCAGTCGAGGACGAGGTGGTAGCTTTGCTGATCTGCTGATCTTCAGTAATTTGTTACGGGCTTGATCAGATTAAGTTTATTTGCTGCGTTTTTGTGCACCACTTGGTCTTGCCTTTTGTTTATCCATCTCAAACAACACACTCACTTTCCATCCGATTCACCTAACTTTTTTGAACTTGAATTAGGTGAGGAGGCCGAGGCAGGTTGCTGTTGGCACCGCTGAGAAATAAGCAAATTAGATACATTTTGTCTGTCTGACTCACCTACTACTACCTATGTAAACTCAGCAAAAAAAGAAACATCCTCTCACTGTCAACTGCATTTATTTTCAGCAAACTTACCGTGTGTAAATATTTGTATGAACATAACAAGATTAACAATTGAGACATAAACTGAACAAGTTCCACAGACATGTGACTACCAGAAATTGAATAATGTGTCCCTGAACAAAGGGCGGGTCAAAATAAAAAGTAACAGTCAGTATCTGGTGTGGCCACCAGCTGCATTAAGTACTGCAGTGCATCTCCTCCTCATGGACTGCACCAGATTTGCCAGTTCTTGCTGTGAGATGTTACACCACTCTTCCACCAAGGCACCTGCAAGTTTCTGGACATTTCTGGGGGGAATGGCCCTAGCCCTCATCCTCCGATCCAACAGGTCCCAGACGTGCTCAATGGGATTGAGATCCGGGTTCTTCGCTGGCCATGGCAGAACACTGACATTCCTGTCTTGCAGGAAATCACTCACAGAACGAGCAGTATGGCTGGTGGCATTGTCATGCTGGGGGGTCATGTCAGGATGAGCCTGCAGGAAGGGTACCACATGAGGGAGGAGGATGTCTTCCCTGTAACGCACAGCGCTGAGATTGCCTGCAATGACAACAAGCTCAGTCCGATGATGCTGTGACACATCGCCCCAGACCATGACGGACCCCTCACCTCTAAATCGATCCTGCTCCAGAGTACAGGCCTCGATGTAACGCTCATTCCTTCAACGATAAATGCAAATCCGATCATCACCCCTGGTGAGACAAAACCGTGACTTGTCAGTAAAGAGCACTTTTTGTCAGTCCTGTCTAGTCCAGGACGGTGGGTTTGTGCCCATAGGCGACGTTGTTGCCGGTGCTGTCTGGTGAGGACCTGCCTTACAACAGGCCTACAAGCCCTCAGTCCAGCTTCTCTCAGCCTATTGCGGACAGTCTGAGCACTGATGGAGGGATTGTGGATTCCTGGTGTAACTCGGGCAGTTGTTGTTTCCATCCTGTACCTGTCCTGCAGGTGTGATGTTCGGATGTACCGATCCTGTGCAGGTGTTGCTACACATGGTCTGCCACTGCGAGGATGATCAGATGTCCGTCCTGTCTCCCTGTAGCGCTGTCTTAGGTGTCTCACAGTACGGATATTGCAATTCATTGCCCTGGCCACATCTGCAGTACTCATGCATCCTTGCAGCATGTCTATGGCACGTTCACACAGATGAGCAGGGACCCTGGGCATATTTCTTTTGGTGTTTTTCAGAGTCAGTAGAAAGGCTTATTTAGTGTCCTAAGTTTTCATAACTGTGCCTTAATTGCCCACCATCTGTAAGCTGTCAGTGTCTTAACGACCGTTCCGACAGATGCATGTTCATTAATTGTTTATGGTTCATTGAACAAGCATGGGAAACAGTGTTTAAACCCTTTTCAATGAAGAATTATTATTATTTGAATTTTTACGAATTATCTTTGAAAGACAGGGTCCTGAAAATGTTTCTTTTTTTGCTGAGTTGAGATTGGATAACATGGACTTTGCTATTGAGGGCTTCCAACATTTTAATGTGGTCAACTGGGTGGGGATGCCAATGGAAGCAATCAGCCAATACTTAGAGCACTGTCTTCTTCAAATTGGTTTGCGTATGTTTCGTAAATGTCTTTAAGTGTCTATATCACCGCCATCTAGTGGCGAAAATAAATAAATTACACACAAAATTTAGTTCAGGACTCCAGCACTGCAGGTGGCGGTACATCAAAGCAATTAGGTTTACGCTTTTTCCAAACACAAAAGAATAAGACAATTGACTGCTTTAAATGGAGATAGCATGGGCAGCGCCATTGAGGCTGTCACAGATGCCATAATGGCAAAAATGTGTCCTCTATCTAACTCTATGGTGGAGATTGTCTAAGGCTCTGGGATAGATTGGTGGAGATTGACTGACTCTGGTCTTGTTTAAATGGAGAATGACTCTAAAGGAGAAAACTCAGCAGATTGATTGTTGGTCTGCACAGTAAGGGGCTTTTGGTTCGCCATTCGCTTGCTGTCGGCGCGGTGTGTTATAGCGACTGACGGAAGTCATTTTTGCTTGCTTCTAAATGTAGAATCGGTTTGCAAATTATGACCGGCCGTCTGTGCAAGAGGTGCCCCCGGCCGGCAGACGGTCGACAATCCTACCGGTCTGTCTGTGACCTAATAGATTGGTGCAGAATGACTGACTGATAGATTGGTGGAGAATGATTGACTAACTCTCACCATGATATATTAGAGGAGAGCACAGGAGGCTGCTGAGGGGAGGACAGCTCATAATACTGTCTGGAATGAAGGGAATGGGATGGCATCAAATTAGTTGGATACCATTCCATTTTTCTGTTCCAGCTATTACCATAAGCCCGTCTTCCCCAATTAAGGTGCCACCAACCTCCTGTGATGGAGAGTGACTCTAGTGTCTCCTGACACCTCAGATAATCTATCTCCAGTTACCGACCACACAAAAAAAAAAGTCAGGTAAAATAAACCAAAATACCAAACAGTGGAATCTAGTAGCCTGTGGTTCTGGTCTATGTGCCTCTTCTGAGCCCAAAATTAAGAAAATCTTTTCAACATTTCTAGGACGCAAATCCCCGAGTTGATGTTTCACAGTATTATAATATAGATTACTTATAAGACTTGTTTGCAATAGCTTCCTATCTAAATGAGGTACAGATCCAAAACCGACTGCAGTGGTCTTATTATCATATATATCTTATCCATGCTACGGCAATTCAGTCACAAAAGTGTGGATGTCCTTGGGTAAGAAAGGAACTTTTGAATGCCTAGCTAAAAATGTTTAGCAGCCACTGAATGTAAGGGGACAAAATACTAGCCTACAGTAAAAACACTCTCAGAGGGAAATGAAACAACAGAATCACCCTGTTTGTAGAATAGATCTGTCCCTTTGATAGAAAACAATAAGAGAAGTCATATTTGCTCTTGTTACACTGGACAGGGCTTTTAGCGGTCATATTTTGAAATACAGAAGGCCCCATGAGTTGGTAAGACTTCGCTATTCACTACAATCTATAGAAAACGTACAGAAGCTTCAGACACTTTTAAATACTTGTGCATCATCGGCAACGGAGAGTTCATAATACAGAATGGGTGTGGGGGAGGAGGTCAACAACGACACCACCACACGGTAGGTATCATGGAGTTACATCCTGAGATCAAACAGAATACTACAACAGACATGATATAAAAACAAGAAACAACTGTTGTCAAGTCAACCCCCCCCAACCCACCATTTCAGTTAACATCACTTATACAGAAATTGACGATGTTTTCTTACATCAACAACATTATAATATAAATGTTTTATAATGGCACCAAACCATCACTCGCACACCAGGAAACTATTTAAAACTCCCCTTTTTCATTCTCAACTTTGATAGAATCTGTGGTTAATATATCATATATGTTATTTTATTGTTTATTATTGGGAACCATAAACTGTTCCCCAACTGGTGTACAGCCAAAATAAATAAAGTTAAAAGGTCACAACACAAAGACCTACCTCAGCCTCATTACTTATTCTACATGATTTATCTTGTACATTCAAAGTAAAACAAAATATATGTTTTCCAAGCGGTTGAAGTTGTACAGTACAGTAAACATTGTGTGTTTCCTCATAATAGCTCATAAAAGTAGAGGACGGCAGCACAGAAAAGTTTGGCGAACATATGGAGTTAAATGGGTAACATTTGCTTTGGTACAAGTTAGCATCTTTACCGTGCTTCACTGGCTTGGTAGCAATCAGATGAAACATAAAGGAGTGTTGCTTAGATACTCTCCAAACCTCATAAACTGTGTAAGGTTAAACGGGGGGTATCAACAGGCTGCCAAAAATGATTGAAAAACTGCCCCAGTAAAACAAGGGAACTCCCTTGTACTATCCCCCAGCATGTCCTTCAAGAGTCCTTCAGCATCCTTGGCTCACTCATCTTCCTCCACGATATCGTCCATTCGTCGCCGGGGCCGCACATCATTCATTGGTGCCGAGTCTTCTTCCCCTTCCCCCACCTCTTCAACTTCTGTGTCTTTCTTTTTTTTCTACATGGAGGAAAAATGTCTTTTATCACCTGAGTTATAAACACTTAAAATGTTGTATTTTTTTATTTCACGTGATAACTGATAATGATTACTTTCTTTCTTACTTGCTTCTCTTAGGAGAGTTTACAACTGGATAATTGTAGCAATAACAAGCCACATACAGTATAACATATTTGTGCTCTGTTAAATAATAGTAATATTTCCCATGCCATTAACTTTTCCAGGTTTGATGACTAATACACAAATATCATTATGAAACATCTGCATTTAAGGTCTATGTGGAGTCCTGAATCAGGTTGGGTTCCCACGGTTTACTGCAAGTGAATCGCAAAATTGCTGGTAAAGTTAATGCAGAAATCTACTATAACAATGTAAGAACATTTTCTAAATGAGCCCCTGATCCAGATTCATTCATGGTGCAACATTAGCGGATCAGGGGCTCATTTCTAAAAAGTTCTTACGTTTTTATAGTAGATTTCTGCATACGATCTTTTCTTAAAATATGTGAAAATGTGGTTTAAGTATTGTAAACACCCATAAAGTGTTAGTCACAAATAAGCAGGTTTCATTTATAAATCCCACATTTTCATGCACAATCTATATAAATGGCATATTTTCATAAATCAAATTGTTGCTATGGATATTGTTGAACACATCATTTACTATCAAATATGTGCTTACGAATGTGTTATAAATTAGGCCCCAGATCGCCATGTGGTTTATGCTGTGCATCTTACCTGTTTTCGATAGACATAGCAGGCAGCTACTGCCACCATTATCGACTCTCCAAGGAATCCGGCAAGGAGAGACCCAACTCCCAGACTGGCTCCGTGCACCCTGAAATACACATCTTACAATGTAAGCCAAGGACATGTAGGAGAGACCCAACTCCCAGACTGGCTCCGTGCACCCTGAAATACACATCTTACAATGTAAGCCAAGGACATGTAGGAGAGACCCAACTCCCAGACTGGCTCCGTGCACCCTGAAATACACATCTTACAATGTAAGCCAAGGACATGTAGGAGAGACCCAACTCCCAGACTGGCTCCGTGCACCCTGAAATACACATCTTACAATGTAAGCCAAGGACATGTAGGAGAGACCCAACTCCCAGACGGGCTCCATGCACCCTGAAATACACATCTTACAATGTAAGCCAAGGACATGTAGGAGAGACCCAACTCCCAGACTGGCTCCATGCACCCTGAAATACACATCTTACAATGTAAGCCAAGGACATGTAGGAGAGACCCAACTCCCAGACTGGCTCCATGCACCCTGAAATACACATCTTACAATGTAAGCCAAGGACATGTAGGAGAGACCCAACTCCCAGACTGGCTCCATGCACCCTGAAATACACATCTTACAATGTAAGCCAAGGACATGTAGGAGAGACCCAACTCCCAGACTGGCTCCGTGCACCCTGAAATACACATCTTACAATGTAAGCCAAGGACATGTAGGAGAGACCCAACTCCCAGACTGGCTCCATGCACCCTGAAATACACATCTTACAATGTAAGCCAAGGACATGTAGGAGAGACCCAACTCCCAGACTGGCTCCATGCACCCTGAAATACACATCTTACAATGTAAGCCAAGGACATGTAGGAGAGACCCAACTCCCAGACTGGCTCCGTGCACCCTGAAATACACATCTTACAATGTAAGCCAAGGACATGTAGGAGAGACCCAACTCCCAGACTGGCTCCGTGCACCCTGAAATACACATCTTACAATGTAAGCCAAGGACATGTAGGAGAGACCCAACTCCCAGACTGGCTCCGTGCACCCTGAAATACAAATCTTACAATGTAAGCCAAGGACATGTAGGAGAGACCCAACTCCCAGACTGTCTCCGTGCACCCTGAAATACAAATCTTACAATGTAAGCCAAGGACATGTACGCGCGCAGCTTCATGCTGCTACAACATGGTAGCAACGGGACCAAAACAGAGGAGAAGTTTAGCCTCATTCTTCAACACTCCTGGTTGCTGTGGAAATTGACCCACTAATACTGTTAACTTGGTGCATCTTCTACGCAGTGGTGGACTGTCATACTTGAGTAAAAGTAAAGATACCTTAATAGCAAATGACTCAAGTAAAAATAAAAGTCACGCAGTAAAATTCTACTTGAGTAAAATGCTAAAAGTATTTGTTTGAAAATGTACTTAAGTATCAAAAGTAAATGTAATTTCTAAAACATACTTAAGTATCAAAAGTAAAAATCATTTCAAAATGTCTTACATTAAGATAACAAGCCGGCACCATTTTTAAAATATTTTTAAAAAATGTACGTAAAGCCAGGGGTATACTCCAACATTCAGATATAATTGACAAGCTAATCATGTGTTTAGAGACTCGACAGGTCACAGGCAGTAAGGATGACCGGGGATGTTCAGTTGATAAGTGCGTGAATTTGACTATTTTCCTGTCCTGCTAAAAGCATTCAAAATGTAACATGTACTTTTGGGTGTCAAGGAAAATGTATGGAGCAAAAAGTACAATATTTTCATAAGGAATGTAGTGAAGTAAAAAGTAAAAGTCTTTTCATACACCTTCAGTTAGCCAGCATTCGCACTTCTTGTGTATTACTATATGTATTACTGAAAATAAACTAAATACTTGAATGACGCATCCCGGTAAAGACCGTAAGATAACCTCATGTAAGCAAAGTTATACTGTATTTTTTCCACAAAATAGTTAACTAACTTATGGTCACTTTCAATGAAGCAGTTATTTTTGTACTGACCCACACTTTGTCCCAAATGGCACCATATTTTCTAGTTTTGACTAGAACTCTATGGGCCTTGGTCAAAAGTAGTGCTCTTATGTAAGGATTACTGTGCCATTTGGGACATAGTACCACTGGTTCACTAAGTTATGAGGTCCACTGAAGAGCAACTGAAGCGTGACAAAAGTAGATTGGTGACTTTATAGACTAGTGCTTAGTTCACACACGGATGGATGTACAATACATTTCTCCACAACCAGTCTGCACAAAAACACTTCACGTCCAGGAGGTGGCGCCAATGATTGCAATGGCGCCTCGGATTGGTATAGGTTGAAGACGCCCCTGAACACTGATCTTGGGTCAGTTTAGCATTTTCCAATAACAAAGTTATTTACATTTCTAGAAGAAATATTGAATTATTTAAGAAAAGCGCAAGGGTGCAAATATAATTAGGCCACAAATGTCATTCAGCAGATACTTTTATCCAAACCGACTTACAGTCATGCATGCATACAATTTTTATATGGGTGACCCCCCCAGTGGTAAGCAAATCCATGATTGTGGCGTTGCAAGTGGCTCTAACAACTGAGCCACAAAGAAAAAACAAGGTCAATGGAAGAATCTCCATCAAACATTTTTTTTTTTTTTTTAAACATCTGGCCTAGGCTTAGTCGGTGTCTGATAAACTGGCCCAAAAAGTTAACATTTTAAAAAGTGAGTAGTGAAGTGAACACTTCTCCCAATAAAAGAAAACAACAGGAATGAGCTGAGGTAAATTTGACAGATTTTAAACTAGTAACTGGCTAAGTGAACACTAGGCCCAAGCATGGGAATAAGATCAAAAATAAGCGGAGTGGCCACTTTTGAGCCTAGTGAATGATAAGTTGAACACTTGTTCTGAGATATTGAGTGCACACTCACAGCATTGAGGTTTTCACATCATTCTAATGACACTAGCTCCATGCTCAAGAGATTGGCAAGAAGTGAAGTGAACACTTGTGAGACCCGTGAAAGCAGAAGTGTGCACTTTACTTACCCCATGTAAGGGAGTACAATGAGACTGGTGATCAGTACGATGATGCGCAGGACAGAGCTGGGAGCAAGGACGAAGGTCTTCTTCAAAGTCATGAGCCAGCCTGTCAGGTGAGCCCGGATGGTCACTGTCATGGTAAAATAAATACATTATTTTTTTTTCATGTATAAATGAGTTGTTGTTTTTTTACATCGGTAAGCAGGAAGTTCCCCTCCTGTTTAGGATGAGTCTACCTTTAGTGGGTGGACAACAACTAAAATGACATTCCTGTTGACAAATTCAAACATTCCACTTCCACTGATTCCCTACTTGGATCTTACCTGGAATAGGGAAGAAGGAGAAGATTAGCAGTGGAGGGACACAGAGCTCTGCGAAGGCATGGTCCACACCAATGATGTCTACTAGGATCCTCTCCGAGATGTGAGGCGTCCAGAACACCAAAAAGCATAGCTGGACAGCCAAAACCAAACACAGAGTTAACACTGTCTGAAGCCACAGGGGGTTAGGATTAAGGGTTACATTACTCTGGCCTGATCAATGGTCAGTTCCATGGTTTCATTGTGAAGGTAAGGTTAGGATTTGAGGAGGGCTCGCTAGTGACACATGAATGGACTGTGTTACATTTGTACAGTGCATTTGGAAAGTATTCAGACCCCTTGACCTTTTCCACATTTTGTTACGTTACAACCTTATAAAATGGATTAAATTGTTTTTCCCCCTCATCAATCTACACAAAATTCCCATAATGACAAAGTAAAAACAGGTTTTTAGATATGTTTGCAAATGTATTAAAAATGAAAAAACTGTAATGTTTTGGTACCCTTCCCCAGATTGTGCTCTAACATGCACTGTCAACTGTGGGGCCTTTCTAAATCATGTCCAATCAATTGAATTTACCACAGGTGGACTCCAATCAAGTTGTAGAAACATTTCAAGGATGATCAATGGAAACAGGATGCACCTGAGCTCAATTTCGAGTGTCATAGAAAAGGGCCTGAATACTTATGTAAGTAATGTATTTCTGTGTTTTAATACATAAAAAAAATAAATGTTTTCGCTTTGTCATTATGGGGTATTGTGTGTAGATTGATGAGGGAAAAAAGTTATTTAATCAATTTTAGAATAACAAAATGTGGAAATGGGGAAGGGGTTTGAATACTAGCATCATGCATATATATACCTTATCTAGGGCAAAGGTTTGTTTGAGTCACTTTGTCATTACCTTGAACACAGAGAATGAGGAATGTACAAACTGATCTGGAAAGACAGCCCTCCATTACTTAGACCACAACGCCTATATGGGGCAAAGCCTAATATGGAGTCAGCAGTTCATCTTCACTTTGTGACACATTGTGATCATATCACCCTGCCCAGCTCCGAAGGTAGTTAGACACACATTGTGATCATATCACCCTGCCCAGCTCCGAAGGTAGTTAGACACACATTGTGATCATATCACCCTGCCCAGCTCCGAAGGTAGTTAGACACACATTGTGTCTGGACACCTTACAAGTGTAGACAGGTCTGGACAGAGAAACCATTTAAATCAGCATTACTCCACCCTGTAAAATCATTGATAGGTGGAACAATTGTCTGATTTCATCAATATGTGTCTTGCAATTTAAAAATAATCATATTATTTTTGAAAGAAAAGCTGTGAAATAATTTGCATAAAAGGAAGGGACCAGGAAATCTGGTCACAATGCAGAAACAATGGACGGATAACAGACACATTCTAATTAGTGATGGGAAACTAAGCTTCCTGAAGAATTGAGTCTTTCCAGCCAATTGTGTAGAAAATAGGTTCATTAAGGGTTCGGGTTCGAACCGGAACCTTTTTGTGATGGTAGGGGTTCAATTTTGAACGTTTCTAATAATATATTGTAGACGTGGCAGCCTATCAGATTGAAGGTGTGGTTTATTAGAGTTGTGGCTTTCAGATAGTTATTTTTGGTCACCTGTTAGTGTGTGTAAATGTCAGTTTGCACACTGCAAATGAAAATGTTCCTTGAATGTTTATGCATATTACATATTCTAATATATTATATATATTTATTTATAATTCTAACAGTGCGTCCTCCGAAAACACGATCCTGCCAAGCCTCACTGCTTCTTGGCACACTGCTCGCTTAATCCGGAAGACAACCGCACCAACGTGTCGGAGGAAACACCATACACCTGGCGACTGTGTCAGCGTGCATGCGCCCGACCCACCAACAGGAGTCGCTAGAGCGCGATGGGACAAGGACAAACCCTAACCTGAATAACGCTGGGCTGGGCCAATTGTATGCCACCTCATGGGTCTCCCAGTTGTGCCCGGCTGCGGCACAGCCTGGTAATGAACTCGGATCTGTAGTGACACCGCTAGCACTGCAGTGCAGTGCCTTAGACCGCTGCGCCACCGGGAGGCAAGTCACCACTAATTCTAAGAGTGTAGACAGCACTGACCTGGGCTGGAAAATACACAACATTGGAACTGCAAAAATGTTCTCTACCCGTGTGGGTCACAGACACGAGTCGAGACTTGTCGAGGCTCTCCTTAAAACAAGAGGCCTGAAAGTAGGGGGCTTTGGAGAACTAGATGAGATCCTTTTGTTTTTTTACTTTAAACAATAATATTCATGAAACCAACATTGATGACGATATCACAAACAACAGAGATGTAATGCTAAATCCACTGGATGACAAATAGCAGTTCTATAGCAGTACCTGCTGAAGAAACACAGCGGAACCCGGAAATAACATCCAACACAAAAAGGTGTGAGTAATGTTGAGTAATGGTGTCCTCGGATGGGGCCACAGTGTCTCCAGTGTCTTCTGACCCCTCCTGTCTCAGCCTCCAGTATTTATGCTGCAGTAGTTTGTGTCGGGGGGCTAGGTTTAGTTTGTTATATCTGGAGTACTTCTCCTGTCCTATTCGGTGTCCTGTGTGAATTTAAGTGTGCTCTCTCTAATTCTCTCTTTCTCTCTTTCTTTCTCTCTCTCGGAGGACCTGAGCCCTAGGACCATGCCTCAGGACTACCTGACATGATGACTCCTTGCTGTCCCCAGTCCACCTGGCCGTGCTGCTGCTCCAGTTTCAACTGTTCTGCCTTATTATTATTGGACCATGCTGGTCATTTATGAACATATGAACATCTTGGCCATGTTCTGTTATAATCTCCACCCGGCACAGCCAGAAGAGGACTGGCCACCCCACATAGCCTGGTTCCTCTCTAGGTTTCTTCCTAGGTTTTGGCCTTTCTAGGGAGTTTTTCCTAGCCACCATGCTTCTACACCTGCATTGCTTGCTGTTTGGGGTTTTAGGCTGGGTTTCTGTACAGCACTTTGAGATATCAGCTGATGTACGAAGGGCTATATAAATAAATTTGATTTGATTTATGTCTGAAACTACTTTCTGAAGCCAAAAAGTAAAAGACAATAATTCTCTCTGTAATTTTGTTATATAAAGCTTAATAAATAAGGCTACTAATCTCTCAAACTGCTAGGAAAGAATCTGACTGAAATTAGCACTGAAGTGAGAGTTGTGAAAACCTTTGAGCCTAACAATGGCAGGAGAGTATCACAGCCACCCCAAACAAATGCAGAGGCCTTTGAAGACCCCTCCATCTGTGCAGAGAAGATGTCCTCCTCAGAATCCCCACAATACAACAGGACAAACTTTGTTTGGACGTCATAAAGGACCATTCGCCGACAATGAAAAGATATAGCTAGCTAACAACATCCTTTTCCACGTGGAAGAGACGGCCAGAGACTTGCTAGCTACGTTAGCTAGCTAGCTGGGATTTTCTACAAGGAATCTGCCTCCTGAAAAAGTTAGCAAGACGGCACACTGTCCTTCTCTCAGCACATATCAAAGCTGCAGGCTAAGGTTCAATCTAGACCAGGGGTGTCAAACTCATTTCGCATCGTGGGCCACATACGGCCTAGGGAGATGTCAAGTGGGCCGGACCATTAAAATTATACCATACTCTGCTATAAATAACCAAAATATCATGTCTTTCCTTTGTTTTGGTGTAAAGAAGCAAGAACATTAGGAAAATATTGAAATTTAATGAACTATCCTTTTACAAAACATTTCATGAAACACCTCATATTTCCTTAGACAAATGTGCAATTTACTTTTATCATTCACAAATATGCATTACAACTGATCCCACTGATTGTACAAAGGCACAAAACTTTAATTGGTACTGAAAAATATAGTAATGCACTTTAAGATTAAATTAGACTTTTAAAGAAAGGAATTTTAAACCACTTACACATACGCATATAAAATCTAAATGTAATCCCTGCGTACACCTTACAAACTAAGGAGAGTGATTTTAAATGTGTAATGAAGAAAGTGTTCGCCTGTCCTGTAAATCTGTAAACTTCATACATGAAACATACATACACATACAATACATACTGAAAATGTATGGAGTTGTATGAACAGTAGAATTCCATCACACAACTTTTGTTTTGAAGCTGCTGACTAACATTAAAGTGCACATTTTTTAAATCACCACAGTAAGGATTCATCTTCACAGAGCTGTATTCTTTCAATGCAAACAGTATCTAAGGCAGCATTTTAAAGGTGTTAGTCTAGTCTGGACTTGTATTTGTACCTGAAACTTGGCATCTTTTGGCCTGTACAAGTGCATCAACACCAGGTGTCATGTCCTGACTAGCTGTCACTTTCAGAATGTCATTTAAGTGCTTGTTTGTGAGCCTTGAACGCATTTTTGTTTTATTGATATTCATCACTGAGAAAATTTGTTCACAAAGGTAGGTTGTCCCAAACATGCACAAAATTTTAGCAGCCAGGGCTGTTAATTTGGGGTACCCTGGTAGTAGATACTGATAAAATCAGGGCAGGGTTGCCATTTGCCAGTTGCATCTCCCACAAAGTCAGCTTCAACTTAAATGCATGTATGTTGTCAGAAAACTGTGTGACAACTTTTTTGCGGCCTTGCAACATTTTGTTCAGATTGTTCAAGTGTTCAGTAATATCAACCAAGAATGCAAGGTCCCGTAGCCATTCCTGAGATTGTAATTCCAACACCGGTTTTCCTTTTTTCTCCATGAACTGTCCGATTTCCTCTCGTAGATCAAAGAAATGCCTCAGCACAGCGCCTCGGCTTAACCATCTCACTTCAGTGTGGTATGGCAGGCTGTGGGTAATGTTGCTGTCGCTGAGAAGTTTGTCAAACTGACGATGGTTCAGACCTCTGGACCGGATGAAATTTACAGTGCGAACAACCACCTCCATGACGTGGTCCATTTTCAGCGACTTGCAACACAATGCCTCCTGGTGCAAAATACAGTGAAATGTCCAGAAACGATCTCCTCCATTAAGGGCTTGTACTTTGTCTTTGAACTTTGTCGCGACACCTGCTTTCTTTCCGACCATGGATGGCGCGCCGTCTGTAGCCAGGCTGACAGCGCGGGACCAGTCCACTCCAACTCTGTCCAATGCAGCAAGGACAGAGCCGAAAATGTCCTCGGCTGTTGTGGTGTCCATCATTGGCACCAACTCAAGAAACTCTTCAGTAACAGTCAATGTCTCATCAACTCCTCGAATAAATATGGCCAGTTGGGCCACGTCTGTGATGTCAGTGCTCTCGTCAATTGCCACGGAAAATGCAATAAATGACTTGACTCTCTGTTTCAATTGACTGTCTAAATCTGCCGATAGTTCCGAAATCCTCTCTGCTATAGTATTCCTCGTCATGCTAATATTGGCAAAAGCTTGTCGCTTCTCGGGACATACAAGTTCAGCCGCCTTCATCATGCATCGTTTAACAAAGTCACCGTCGGAATACGGCTTCGATGCTAATGCTATTTCGCTAGCAATTAGGTAGCTGGCTTTTACCGCTGCTTCACTGACTTCTCGGCTCTGGATGAAAGTTGACTGCTGTTTCCTCAGACCCGCCAGCAATTCGTTAATCTTATCTCTTCTCAGTTGTCCTTGCAAGCCGTCATATTTTTCGCTGTGATGAGTCTCGTAGTGGCGTCGAATATTATATTCCTTCAATACCGAAACTTGTTGCAAACACACCAAGCACAAAGGTTTTCCGTGCATCTCTGTAAATAAATAGGACGTGGTCCATTTTTCTTTGAAAATTCTACACTCCTTATCTACTTTTCTCCGTTTGGATAACGACATTTTGGCTAATGAGGGTGTAGTGGAGAGGTAGAGACATTAACAATCTTAACAACGTCGTAACAAGCAGCAGATGGCGCATTGATACCGTCTGCTGTTTTCAGTCTGTCTCAGTGATGCGGCTTGTCTTAAAAAAAAAAAAAATAATTCCATGTCTTTTATGCATTTTTTTCCACTTTCAAATTATCCTGCGGGCCTGATCGAACCTCCTTGGGGGCCGGTTCCGGCCCGCGGGCCGTATGTTTGACACCCCTGATCTAGACTATCGTAAATCGCTCCTCTTTCACCACAGCTGCCAAACTAACCCTGATTCAGATGATCATCCTACCCATGCTAGATTACGGAGACGTTATTTATAGATAGGCAGTTAAGGGTGCTCTTGAGCAGCTAGATGTTCTTTACCATTCGGCCATCAGATTTGCCACCAATGCTCCTTATAGGACACATTGCTGCACTCTATACTACTCTGTAAACTGGTCATCTCTGTATACACGTCGCAAGATTGATGCTTATTTATAAAACCCTCTTAGGCCTCACTCTCCCCTATCTGAGATATCTACTGCAGCCCTCATCTTCCACATACAACACCCGTTCTGCCAGTCACATTCTGTTAAAGGTCCCCAAAGCAAACACATCCCTGGGTCGCTCCTCTTTTCAGTTTGCTGCAGCTAGAACAAGCTGGAAAAAACACTTCTCTTCATCTCTTCATTCTGTGCACAATAATGTTTGTACCATGTTTTGTGCTGCTACCATAATGTTCTCCTGCCATGTTCTGCTGCTACCATGTTGTGTTGCTACCATGATGCGTTTTCATGTGTTTCTGCCATGCCATGATGTTGTCTCTCTTTATGTAGTGTTGTCTCGCTTGTCGTGATGTGTGTTTTGCCCTATATCTGTATTTTAGTTTTAATCCCTGCCCCCGTCCCCCGCAGGCCTTTTGCCTTCTGGTAGGCCGTCATAGTACATAAGAATGTGATCTTAACTTCTTGAGTGTAGGGGGCAGGATTTTTGTTTTTGGCTAAAAAACGTACCCATTTGAAACTGCCTATTTCTCAGGCCCAGAAACGAGAATATGCATATAATCAGATTAGGATAGAAAACTCTTAAATATTCCAAAACTGTCAAAAGACTGTCTGAGTATAACAGAACTGATATAACCTGAGGAAAATCAAACCAGGAAGTGGCTTCTATTTTGAAAGCTCCATGTTCCATAGCTGGCCTTCGCTCCATTTAAAGGGATATCAACCAGATTCGTTTTACTATCGCGTCCTCAAGGTGTCAACAGTCTTTAGACATAGTTTCAGGCTTTTATTTTGAAAAATTAGCGAGAAAGATAACATTGCGTCAGTGGATAGCTGGGTATTCAGAGTTTTGCTTGCACAACAGAGTGGGGCAGCCATTGTCTCTCCCTCTCCTATTTAAGCGACAGTCCCAGTTGATATATTATCGATTATAAAAAATGTTTGACGTGTTTTTGTGGACATTACAGACACTATTTGGAATTTTCATCTGCGACGTCGTGATCACTCGAGCCTTTTGGATTTCCGAACATAATGCGCCAAACAAATGGAGGTATTTTGAATGTAAAATAATCTTTATGGAACAAAAGGAACATTTATGGTGTAACTGGGAGTCTCATGAGTGCAAACATCTGAAGATCAAAGGTAAGTGATTTAATCTATTGCTTTTCTGACTTTCGTGACCAATCTACTTGGCTGCTAGAGTTTGTAATATTTTGTATACTGAGAGAGATGTCCTTACTTTCGCTGAAAAGCTTTATTGAAATCTGACACGCCAGGTGGATTAACAACAAGCTAAGCTGTTGTTTTACTATATTGCACTTGTGATTTCATGAAAATTAAACATGTTTAGTAATTTAATTTGAATTTGGCACACTGCAATTCAGCGGGTGTTGATGAAAATGATCCCGCTAATGGGATGGGTGCGTCAAGAATTAACTGACTTTAAATAAGAAATACATTTAAAAAAAGTTATCCTAATTTTCCTCTAGTCAGTAAGCCATATCATATGACCTCTTAAAAAGTTGAATTATTAAGAAGGGCCTCCACAGCGAAAGTATGCACCACAAATACAAAGCTGAGGATACCACAGGAGGGCTCATCATGCATCCTTGACACAAAACGATCCCAACGCTCTCACCTTTTCTCCAACTAACCTTCCCTTGGGTCTGTCATATGGGAATGTCAGATGAACACTAGTCTATACTCCATGTGTTAAATTGATCAACACAATGAGAATGAATGTTTTGGAAATATCAAATATAGCTCATATTCCCTCATCAACTCAAATTGTGAAACTCATCACCTGCTGTCTGCCATAATGAACGAATGAGCAAGCTTACACTGCAAGGGCTGGGGTAGGTGCAGGCTTTTGCTCCAGACAAGCAGTAACACACCAGATTCCAATAATCATCTAATCCTAGTCTTCAATCAAGGCTTCATGAATCAGGTGTGTATTGCTTGGCTAGAACACAAGCCTGCCCAAACTCCACCCTCGCAGGGTAAAGCCACTCTGCTGTACTAGAAAAAGGTATAGACTACAGTCACTATATGTCATAATCCAACCAAAGCGCATTAGTAATGGTGAAAACTGGATGTGTGAGAGATATCCAGCCGCTCTATTTCCCCACTTAGGTTGTACAACTGACGCACAACACATTTGACACAATGGTTGTGATTCCACAGATATGTTTTGTGTTACAACAGAGTTTGTCTGCATAAAATATTTACACAAAAGGTTTGAGGTGCTTCCACGACCAGGGCCTACTCCTGGCTAACGTTTCCGTCCCGGAGCTAGCACCAACTAGCCTGAGGCTAGCCCATGCTAGAACCATCTCCCGGCTCACTCCTGGGGTACAATATCCGCCCTTCTACTCGTTGCCCGTACGACTGGAATACCGACATAATCTGCCCGAGGATTCCAACAGGCCCCTCGGGCGCGACACCTGCTGAAGGCCCATTCTGCTATCGTGAAAGACAGGGGTGACCCTCTAGACACAAACTGCTACAGACCTATATCTATCCTACCCTGTCTTTCTAAGGTCTTTGAAAGCCAAGTCAACAAACAGATTATCTACCATTTCGAATCCCACCATACCTTCTCCGCTATGCAATCTGGTTTCAGAGCTGGTCATGGGTGCACCTCAGCCACGCCAAGGTCCTAAACGACATCATAACCGCCATCGATAGACATCACTGTGCAGCCGTATTCATCTGACCTGGCCAAGGCTTTCGACTGGTCAATCACTAAATTCATATTGGCAGACTCGAAGCCTTGGTTTCTCAAATGATTGCCTCACCTGGTTTACCAACTACTTCTCTGATAGAGTTCAGTGTGTCAAATCGGAGGGCCTGTTGTCCGGACCTCTGGCTGTCTCTATGGGGGTGCCACAGGGTTCAATCCTTGGGCCGACTCTCTTCTCTGTATACATCAATGATGTTGCTCTTGCTGCTGGTTATTCTCTGGTACACCTTGCAGACGACACCATTCTGTATACTTCTGGCCCCTCTTTGGACACTGTGTTAACTATCCTCCAGACGAAAATGCCATACAACTCTCCTTCTGTGGCCTCCAACTGCTCTTAAACGCAGGAAAACTAAATGCATGCTATTCAACCGATCACTGCCCGCAACTGCTCGCCTGTCCAGCATCACTACTCTGGATGGCTCTGACTGAGAATACATGCACAACTACAAATACCTGAGTGTCTGGGTAGACTGTATGGTTCTCAGTCAGAGACAACGATTGACAGCTGCCTCTGATTGGGAACCATACCAGGCCAAAAGCAGAAATGCACAACATAGAACAAAAACATTGAATACCCACCCCAACTCACGTCCTGACCAAACTAAAGCAGAAACATACAAAAGGAACTAAGGTCAGGAAGTGACAAGCACCAGCTGTCAGAACAGCTCACAGATCACTGCACATAGCCCATCTATTTACCTACCTCATCCCCATACAGTATTTATTTATTTATCCATCTTGCTCCTTTGCACATCTACCATTACAGTGTTTATTGCTATACTTGCCTATATTCATCTTCTGCACATCTACTGTATTACAGTTTTGTTTAATTGCTATATTGTAATTACTTTATCCTGGCCACAGTTGCAAATGAGCCTGTTTATTGTCATGTATTGTCATGTTATGTCTTGTTCCTGTTCTTTTGCACTTCATTTCCCCCTGTTTATAGACCTTTTCCCTTTCTACTGTATTATTATTATGTTTTGTTTATTCTCTATTTCTCTCTCTGTTTCTGCTTCTGTCTTTGTCAGATTCTGTGTTCACCCTTGTTGTATCTGCCTCTTCATCAGATGCTATGTGATCAGGTACCTCTGTCCTCTATCCCGGAGAGACCAGCAGTCTGTTGCCGCTAACCCTGCTATTCTCCTCTACTGCTAGAAGGGGACTCTCCTGTATTGATCAGAGGACTATATGATTTATTTTGTCGCCCTCTCTGCGGGTTGTCTATTTTGTCTATCGATACCTCTGTAGAGGATATATGTCTTCCCTGTGTTTGGACATTAAATGACTCTGTTTCTGTTAAACCGCTTTTGGGTCCTCACTCACCTGCATAACACAACTATCCTACCTGGTTAAATAAAGGTTAAATAAAAAATAACAATGGTTGTGTAATTATTTTATTGTATCACAACCTTTGTGCCAAATGTGTTGTGTGTAAGGGGCTTATTAATCTCAACTCTGAATCGACTTTCACACAAACTAACCCTAATGTAAAGATGAATCACTTGCAGATGGAATGGGAACTATATTGCTTCCTGTCACGCCCTGACCATAGAGTTCTTGGTTCTCTATGGTGTAGTATGTCAGGGAATGACTAAGGGGTGTTCTAGTTCAATATTTCTAAGTTGGTTTTGTGCTTGTTGCACCACGTAGTCACGTTTTGTTGTTTGTTTGGTTGAAGAAGTTTCACTTTAAATAAATATGTGGAACTCAACACACGCTGCGCCTTGGTCTGTCTCTTTCAACAAATGTGACAGAATATCCCACCAAAAGAGGACCAAGCAGCGTGTTCACGAGGTAAAGGAGTTTTGGACATGGGAGGAAGTAATGAGTGGATGCGAGAACCTTCCTTGGCGGGAGTCGCAGAGGACTCAGGAAGGACAGCAACAATGCCGGGAACCACAGAAACGGCAAGATTTTTTGTTGGGAGGGGCACGAGGGGTGGTCGGCGGAGCAGCGGAGAGTGGAAGAGCAGGTCATCAGTCTGGTGCCATCTGTGCCAGCTCCCCGTACTCACCCTGAAGAGCCAGAGACCGTCAGGGAGGCGATGGAGAAGTTGGGAGAGATGTTGGTCAAATGTGTTCTGGTCAACATTCGACCTGAAGACCCTGTCAGCAGTCTGGTACGTCCTGTGCCAGCTCCCTGCATCATCCCGGAAGTGCGTGTCACCCATCTGGTGACACCTGTGCTGGATCCACGCATCAGGCCTCCAGTGTGCCTCTTCAGCCCGGTACGTCCTGTGCCGGCTCCACGCACTAGGCCTCCAGTGTGCCTCTTCAGCCCGGTACGTCCTGTGCCGGCTCCACGCACTAGGCCTCCAGTGCGCCTCTACAGCCCGGAACCTCCAGCGACGGTCCAGAGCTTCCAGCGACGCTCAATGGCCCGGAGCGTCCAGCGATGGTTCACGGTCCGGAGCTTCCAGTGAGGGTCAACGACCCGGAGCTTCCAGTGAGGGTCAACGACCCGGAGCTTCCAGTGAAGGTCAACGACCCGGAGCTTCCAGTGAGGGTCAATGGCCCGGAGCGTCCAGCGACGGTTCACAGTCCAGAACCTCCAGCGACGGTTTACGGTCCAGAATCTCCAGCGACGGTCAACGGTCCAGAGAGTCCAGGCACGGTCAACGGTCCAGAGAGTCCAGGCACGGCGTCCAGTCCAGCTCCAAGGCCAGAGCCTTCCGGGGACCCGCACCGGGAGCCGCCACCGACACTAGTCACCCACCCCACCCTCCCCATTTGGTTTCAGGTTTTGCGGCCGGAGTCCGCACCTTTGGGTGGGAGGGTACTGTCACGCCCTGACCATAGAGAGCTCTTGGTTCTAGGGGGTGTTCTCGTTCAATATTTCTAAGTTGGTGTTTTGTATGGTTCCCAATTGGAGGCAGCTGATGATCGTTGCCTCTAATTGGGGATCATATTTAGGTACCCATTTTTCCAACCTGTGTTTGTGGGATATTGTTTGGTTTTGTGCTTGTTGCACCACGTAGTCACATTTTGTTGCTTGTTATTTGTTTGGTTGAAGAAGTCACTTTCACTTTAAATAAACATGTAGAACTCAACACACCCTGCACCTTGGTCCATCTCTTACAACAAACGTGACACTTCCAATGCTCAAGCACTTTTGATAAACAATCATAGTAGGAAAGTGAAGATACTAGTATGGATTATATTTCAAGTATAAGAGGCTAAACAACAGAACATTCTCCAGCCCCTGATGGTTGAGTCAATGATGCAGATTTGACTACTGAAGCGTTGGTCACCCAATGTCCTTTGTTTGGTAAACTAAGGAGACTTTATTGAGGCTTTATGAAACCTTTATAAAAGATTGTGAGGCATCTACAGTATGCCGGATTTATAAAGGCTTCATGAAGGTTTCAATCTCATGGTGTGACCTGTTCAGTACAGACCGCACATCTGGTTGTGAATTCATCCTGCTTATAACCTCATGATTGTGTTTTGCTTTTTGTGTATGGTTGTGTATATTAACATGTATATTTACATCTCTATGGATGTGTATATTTACTTCTATATGGATGTGTAGTTTGATGTGTATATTAACGTGTATATTCACATCTATATGGATGTGTATATTTACGTGTATATTTACGTGTATAGTAGGGTCTATATGGATGTGTCGTTTGATGTGTAAATTCAACTGTGTATATTCATGTGTATATGGACGGCCTACAGGGAGGAGGTGAGGGCCCTCGGAGTGTGGCGTCAGGAAAATAACCTCACACTCAACGTCAACAAAACAAAGGAGATGATTGTGGACTTCAGGAAACAGCAGAGGGAACACCCCCCTATCCACATCGATGGAACAGTAGTGGAGAGGGTATTAAGTTTTAAGTTCCTCGACGTACACATCACAGACAAACTGAATTGGTCCACCCACACAGACAGCATCGTGAAGAAGGCGCAGCAGCGCCTCTTCAACCTCAGGAGGCTGAAGAAATTTGGCTTGTCACCAAAAGCACCCACAAACTTCTACAGATGCACAATCGAGAGCATCCTGTCGGGCTGTATCACCGCGGTACCAACTGTATGGGTGGTCCTTCTGTAGCTCAGTTGGTAGAGCATGGCGCTTGTAACTGCTTCCGGGACCACATACAGAATGTATGCACACATGACTGTAAGTCGCTTTGGAGCTCAGCTAAATGGCATATATATATATAACTGCTCCGCCCAGAGGAGGGTAGTGAGGTCTGCACAACGCATCACCGGGGGCAAACTACCTGCCCTCCAGGACACCTACACCACCCGATGTCACAGGAAGGCCATAAAGATCATCAAGGACAACAACCACCCGAGCCACTGCCTGTTCACCCCGCTATCATCCAGAAGGCGAGGTCAGTACAGGTGCATCAAAGCTGGGACTGAGAGACTGAAAAACAGCTTCTATCTCAAGGCCATCAGACTGTGAAACAGCCACCACTAACATTGAGTGGCTGCTGCCAACACACTGACTCAACTCCAGCCACTTTAATAATGGGAATTGATGGGAATTTATGTAAAATATATCACTCGCCACTTTAAACAATGCTACTTAATATAATGTTTACATACCCTACATTATTTATCTCATACGTATATACTGTACTCTATATCATCTACTGCATCTTTATGTAATACATGTATCACTAGCCACTTTAACTATGCCACTTTGTTTACATACTCATCTCATATGTATATACTGCACTCAATACCATCTACTGTATCTTGGCTATGCCGCTCTGTACCATCACTCATTCATATATCTTTATGTACATATTTTTTATCCCTTTACACTTGTGTGTATAAGGTAGTACTTTTGGAATGGTTAGCTAGATTACTCGTTGGTTATTACTGCATTGTCGGAACTAGAAGCACAAGAATTTCGCTACACTCGCATTAACATCTGCTAACCATGTGTATGTGACAAATAAAATTTGATTTGATTTGAAAGTGTATATTTACGTCTATATGGATGTGTAGTTTGATGTGTATATTAACGTGTATATTCACATCTATATGGATGTGTAGCTTGATGTGTATATTTAAGTCATTATGGATGTGTAGTTTGATGTGTATATTAACGTGTATATTAACGTCTATATGGATGTGTAGTTTGATGTGGATATTCAAGTCTATATGGATGTGTAGTTTGATGTGGATATTCAAGTCTATATGGATGTGTATATTAACATGTATATTCACGTCTATATGGATGTGTATATGGATGTGTAGTTTGATGTGTATATTCACATATATATGGATGTGTATATTAATGTGTATATTTACATCTATATGGATGTGTAGTTTGATGTGTATATTCACGTCTATATGGATGTGTATATTAATGTGTATATTCAAGTCTATATGGATGTGTATATTAACGTGTATATTCACGTCTATATGGATGTGTATATGGATGTGTAGTTTGATGTGTATATTCACATCTATATGGATGTGTATATTAACGTGTATATGGATGTGTAGTTTGATGTCTATATTGTATTTATGTGTGTTATTGTTTTTTTACAGGAAAAATCTGAAAAAGACACTGCCAATTTCTAACTTACAACAATGACACCTCCATCCAGGATATGCTGCTATGAAAATCAATCTCACTCTGGGGTGAAGTTTCCCCTTTGTACGGATCTAGGATCAGCTACCCCTCAAAGTGGTCTCCCTACCACTGTTACTGGTAAACATGAGGGATGGGGCTGAAGAAATGTAACTACTCTCAAATTCATACACGGAGCCATGAACTAACTCAGGGTCTCCCAAAGTTGGTCCTGGCCCACCCCAAAATTAAATATTACATAAGTATTCAGACCCTTTACTCAGTACTGTGTTGAAGCACCTTTGGCAGCGATTACAACCTTGAGTGTTCTTGGGTATGACGTTACAAGCTTGGCACACCTGTATTAAGGAAGTTTCTCCATTTCCTTTCACTATCATACTCTAATTCCACTGATTTCAAAACTCGGCCCTCCAGAAAGTGGAGAGCAACACTTATATGCAGTTCTACTAAGCGATATATGCCTAGATTCCTGAAACGAGTCACATATTGACAAAGCGAAAACAGGGTTCTAGACATTTTCGTAAATGTATTAAAAACAACAAACAGAAATACCTTATTTACATAACTATTCAGACCCTTTTCTATGAGAGTCGAAATAGAGCTCAGATGCATCCTGTTACCATTGAACATCCTTGAGATATTTCTACAACTTGATTAGAGTCCACCTGTGGTAAATTCAATTGATTGGACATGATTTGGAAAGGCACACATCTGTCTATATAAGTTCCCACAGTTGACAGTGCATGTCAGAACAAAAGCCAAACCACGTGGCCAAAGGAATTGTTCGTAGAGCTCCGAGACAGGATTGTGTCAAGGCACATATCTGGGGATGGGTACCAAAACATTCTGCAGCATTGAAGGTCCCAAAGAACAGAGTGGCCTCAATTGTTGTTAAATGGAAGAAATTTGGAACCATCAAGACTCTTCCTAGAGCTGTGGAGATGGGAGAACCTTCCAGAAGGACAGCCATCTCTGCAGCAGTCTACCAATCAGGCCTTTATGGAAGTGGCCAGACGAAAGCCACTCCTCGGTAAAAGGTACATGGCAGCCCTTGGAGTTTGCCAAAAGGCATCTAAAGATTCTTGGAGGAATTAATGGAGAATGTGGAGAAAAGTGCAGAGATCCTTAATGAAAACCTGCTTCAGAGCACTTAGGACCTCAGACTGGGCTCAAAGTTTCACCTTCGGACTGAACAATGACCCTAAGCACATAGCCAAGACAACGCAGGAGTGGCTTGAGGACAAGTCTCTGAATGTCCTTGAGTGGCTCAGCCAGAGCCCGGACTTGAACCCCCAACATCTCTGGAGAGACTTAAAAATAGCCGTGCAGCAATGCTCCCCATCCAATCTGACAGATCTTGAGAGGATCTGCAAAGAATAATGGGAGAAACTCCCCAAATACAGTTGTGCCAAGCTTGTAGTATCATACCCAAGAAGACTCCAGGCTGTAATCGCTGCCAAAGGTGCTTAACATAACAAAATGTGGGAAAAGTCAAGGGGTCTGAATACTTTACAAATGCACCGTATAGTGTGGAGCAAAACAAGCTAATTTTGGGTTACCGATGGGGTAAGACAGTTGAACAAAGCTCATGAGACATGGATAAGTTATATTCTTCAAGAATCAATGGGGATATATCATTAATTTAAAATCATATGGCCCATTTAACCATTAGTTGGGGAAATGTAAAACTGACCCAAGATCAGTGTCTAGGGGCAACGTCAGCCTACTCGATCAAACACATTTCTGAAAGCTGAAAGCACAATGCAAGAAACCTACTACCTGCAATCATAGAATTATGGCCTGCATCAAGTCACTCATGGTATAACAATGTAAGCTTTTTAAAGACCTAAAAGCAATAAACACATTCTTTTCCATCCACAAAAGATCAAGGTTGAACGTACCGTAATAGAAAGTGCAACGCAGACAAATGTGAACTTTTTGATGTGGGATTTGGAGATTGTGGTATTGATGTTGTTCAGTTTGTTACTGGGGTTGTTCTGGGGGCAAAGAAGAACAAACAAACAAACAAACAAACAAACATGACAGGTGTGAATGCACTCAGTAGGCTTAAATTAAATCAAAGGCGCATTGTGGATATCGGCTCATGTTTAAATGACCTTTACAATGACCTTTACAAGTCAATTGCAATGCGCTTGTCGACAACAAGCATTTGATTGAATCCCGACCTAAATCTTCACATAAACCATAGAATCGATTTACAAATGACATTTAGAATCATTGTGAGACTTTGGTTTCGTAACAGGCTTCACAACTATAGTTAACACAGGTAATACCACAACCAACAATGACATTGTTATGAGAACAATGTCTTAACAAAATGTACTCTCCCCTAAAAATGTATTGTTAAAACATGGACTAATATTGTGCTCAATCATGGCTGAAGAGGCAACTACCTTAGTATATGACTCAGCACAAGTAAACCACACAGTGACTTTCCTAACAGCCCTTAAACTTCCTGGAGCAGGTTGGTCTCTGCTCACCACACCTTTGTTTACCTATAAATATTATGAAATGTCAACGGGAGCCACAGTAATTCTAGCTGCCCGCTATATGAATCCAGACTCCCCCAAAATACATGGTGCAGTGGAATTATGTATGTCATATTTCTGTGGTGTAATTACTGCAGCATCTCCTACATAAAAACATTAAGGAGGCACTTTATTTTACAATATTGTTTCCATTGCCATTTACCTGGTATTTACTTGAAAATATGTGGTATCGATGCACTTTTACTTCATTGAAAGAATACAACAAAGCTGGCCTTGTAGTTTTACAATTTTACAGTGTAAGTAAATACCAAGGCATTTCTGTGCTACCCACATTAAGGTTCATATAATCTTTAACAGTCATTAGGTTGAGGTACCTGGCCACTCTCAATGGCCTTACTTACTAGTCAATGTAAACAACCTCGTCTTACCTTGTCGAAGGCGGGGTAGACCGTACGTAGTTCTGTCAGCCAGCCGTACGGCATGTGACCCACAGGATAGCTTGCAGTCAGTACTGCTACCGCCTGGCCAAACCACAGAAACCAAACACTTAGAGCAATAGACCAGTCCACCACGTCAGAAGTAAGAGTTCCTGTTTGTCTTTCTTGAAGTCGAGTTGAAGTGCTTCTTCTAAGATTGCTATATCATACTAATGTGGTTTCTGGGATGTTAAACACACTCTCCAGGTATTCTGAGATCTGGTCATCCGCACCACATAATTGCAAAAAATGACAACCTAAAACAAATACTTCACTATATTGTTACCCACTACTATTGTTACTAAAAAGATGTATAACAAATGGCAAAAGTTAATCACATTGTTTATAGTTTGTGGCATCACAAGTCTTAACTCAGACACCTGCCCCATTCATTCAAAACACTGTATTCTCACTCTACTAACATAACATAGCAGGTGAAAAAAAAACTGTCGGGGGAGGTTACAGTGTTTTCCACAAGGACATACAGTACTATTCAACATTTTCTACATTGTAGAATAGTAGTGAATACATCAAAACTGTGAAATAACACATATGGAATCATGTAGTAACCAAAAAAAGTGTTCGACAAATCAAAATATATTTTATATTTGAGATTCTTCAAAGTAGCCACCCTTTGCCTTGATGACAGCTTTGCACCCTCTTGGCATTCTCTCAACCAGCTTCATGAGGTAGTCACCTGGAATCCATTTCAATTAACAGGTGTGCCTTGTTAAAAGTTCATTTGCGGAATTTATTTCCTTCTTAATGCGTTTGAGCCAATCATTTGTGTTGTGACAAGGTACGGGTGATATACAGAAGATAGCAGTATTTGGTAAAAGGCCAAGTATATATCATAGAAAAAACAGCTCAAATAAGCAAAGAGAAACAACAGTCCATTATTACTTTAAGACAAGAAGATCAGTCAATCTGGAACATTTCAAGTACTTTGCAGTCACAAAAACCATCAAAGATCTATGATGAAACTGCCACAGAAAGGAAGACCCAGAGTTAACTCTGCTGCAGTGAATAAGTTTATTAGAGTTAACAAACACATGTCAACATCAACTGTCTAGAAGAGACTGCATGAATCAGGCCTTCATGGTCAAATTGCTGCAAAGAAACCACTACTAAAGGACACCGATAAGAAGAAGAGACTTGTTTTGGATCAGGCCTTCATGGTCAAATTGCTGCAAAGAAACCACTACTAAAGGACACCGATAAGAAGAAGAGACTGCATGAATTTCATGGTCAAATTGCTGCAAAGAAACCACTACTAAAGGACACCGATAAGAAGAAGAGACTGCATGAATCAGGCCTTCATGGTCAAATTGCTGCAAAGAAACCACTACTAAAGGACACCGATAAGAAGAAGAGACTTGTTTTGGATCAGGCCTTCATGGTCAAATTGCTGCAAAGAAACCACTACTAAAGGACACCGATAAGAAGAAGAGACTGCATGAATCAGGCCTTCATGGTCAAATTGCTGCAAAGAAACCACTACTAAAGGACACCGATAAGAAGAAGAGACTTGTTTTGGACTTGTTTTGGCCGAGAAACATGAGCAACGGACAAAAGAAGAAAGGGGAAATCTGTCCTTTTTTCTGATGAGTCCAAATTTCACAGTGCTCTGCATATGTGGACACTCCTTCAAGACTGTTGGAAAAATATTCCTCATGAAGTTGGTTGAGAGAATTGCAAAGAGTGTGCAAAGCTGTCATCAAGGTGTCATGACTTGCCCTGTTGGGCTATGGGGATCATAGGTGTCAGATTCCCCCACCCGTTTTATGACCGGTCGTAAATACCCTGTAGTAACTCTGCCTTTGGGTTTGGCAGGATTGAGGGAAAAGAAACCTTTGTTAAAAGGAGATTCCTCCCGCCAGAACGGTAATATCAAAAGGTTGAATAATGAAACAATAGTTCTGAAATCCAAAACAGTCGGAATGGTCCGTGGGTACTTACAAGAACAATCCTGTCGAATTCATTACTATAGGACTCGTGACAAAATGTACATTAGTCAAGAAAACGTAAGGATGGGAGTCCCCACATTGAAATGGCTACCACTCTATAGACCAAGCAGGAGGATGGTGTTGAACCGGACATCAAATGGTTAGACTCCACCAGAACAGCTACGTACAGCGCCAGCTGTACACATTGAAATGGTTAAGAAAACTAAAAGACTACACATTCACAGTCTGCAGCTGTATATGTAAAATAGTCTAGGAAACTCGACCGAAGACGAGAGGAGAACATTTCCCTATCGAACAACCATTGGTACGTCTGACGTATCCATTATAACAGAGCTACACTACGAAAGACTTTAATCTCTGGTGGGCAAACCAGAGTCTTTCTGTCAAATTACTCCCCAGACGGATCAAGTGTTTTCAAGAGAGACAGCAAAGACATACACACGTAAATATGTACATTGCATTGTGTGATTATTTAGTTAGTAAAAAAATAATTAAGACAATTTGTATATCGCTGAGGTTTTGTGCAGATAAAGGATTTTGCAACATTCAGAATGAGACTGATAGAAGGTAAATATGAAGTAATGAATTGACTGTGACTGATGTAAGAGATTTATATCGTTAGTCGGGAGATAGTAACTCGTTAAATAACTTTTTCCAAATTACAATTTAATTAATTGCTACATGAGTAATTTAATCGCGTAATAACTTAACATGGTATGTAATAATTTGATGAAATAACAGTCAAACACACGACATAATGATTCCCCCGTGCGAGGAATCTAAGATAGAATGAGGCCTTCATGTTGCATTCAGCCTATATGAAATTGAAAAGCAGATTAAATGATCAGGAACGAGTAGACTCGGTCAGTATTCATTTCTTGAGACATAATGGGCTGGCAATCAGATTTTTCCCAAATTTGATTAGACCAACAGTGTATTTCTTTGTTTACCGTGCGTTCCGGTAAAACAAATATCGCCGAAAGGGTTTGAACGTAAGACGTTATTAGTAAAACCGTTCTCTTGTTTAAGGAGATCCTAGAAAGTGTACAAAGTAGGATTAGCTTGCACGAGATTCTAAAGCTAACATAGCAAGAGCAGCCATTTTTTTCTCTATGTTCACACGGCAACACTGTGTGCCTTAGGAAACGAAAGATCTGCCTCCTTTATATTTCAGCTTTCTGCAATCAGTGACTACCAACGTTGTATCATGTTGGTTACTTGTATATTATCCAACCAATTCCAACCTGATTGAATATCGTGTTCTCAATATAGGTAAAATTGCAAGACTTACCTTTTTTCAAATGGATCTTTTGAATAATATACAAATGGATTGGTTTCTACAAAATGAGACAATTTAAACTTTTCCACATTAACCTGTTGAGTGTAGGGGGCAGTATTTTGATTCTTTTGGATGAAAAACGTACCAATTTGAAACTGCCTATTTCTCAGGCCCAGAAACTAGAATATGCATATAAATTGTCAGATTAGGATAGAAAACAATCTAAAGTTTCCAAAACTGTCAAAATATCGCCTGTGAGTATAACAGAACGGATATTGCAGGTGAAAACCTGAGGAAAATCAAACCAGGAAGTGGCTTCTATTTTGAAAGCTCCATGTTCCATAGCCTGCCTTAGCTCTATTTAAAGGGATATCAACCAGATTCCTTTTCCTATCGCTTTCTCAAGATGTCAACAGTCTTTAGACATAGTTTCAGGCTTTTAGTTTGAAAAATGAGCGAGAAAGATAACATTGCGTCAGTGGATAGCTGGGTGTTCGCATGAGTTTTGCTAGCGCAACAGAGTGGGGCAGCCATCGTCTCTCCCTCTCCTATTGAAAAAGTGATTGTCCCGGTTGATATATTATCGATTATGTATTTTAAAAACAACCTGAGGATTGATTATAAAAAATGTTTGACATGTTTCTGTGGACATTACGGATACTATTCGGAATTTTCGTCTGCGATGTCGTGACCGCTCGAGCCTGTGGATTTCAGAACATAACGCGCAAAACAAATGGAGGTATTTTGGATCTAAATTGCACTTGTGATTTCATGAAAATTAAATATGTTTAGCAATTTTATCTGAATTTGGCGGGTGTTGATGACAATGATCCCGCTAACGGGATGGGGTGCGTCAAGACGTTTTAACCTAGTTACAGCATTGCTTTCAGGTTAATTAAAGTTTAATTACCAAATAATCTATACAGCTATACAGGTATGATTTAGCGTTAACATTGATTCAGCAAATAAATGTGCTTTTGCAAATTCATTCACATCTAACACATTACCTACCCAGTATTGATGGTCATTAAATAGACTCAAATCATTTTTGCAGCTCCACATTTTTTTTATAATGTGCAAGCTATCAGAAGGGGTGGTTCCGAGTCCCCTGCTAATTAGTGAACCATCACCCATTCAATTATTGATCACCGACCTCAGCAGCGATACAAACCCTAATAATGTCATTAGCGGAAAAACATGAAAAATCTACCATCGGGCGCAGGCATTGTAAAGGTTCTCTCCACTTTAGCCCTTGTGTATCGCCATCAGAGATTGGCATCGGTCCAGTACCGCAGTGCTCAGCAGAAGCACGTGCTAGAAATGGCTGATATGAAGGGACAGTTGGAGCGAACCGAATTACAAAAGCATGAAATGTAAACATTTTGCTTGCCAAGGAACTGTGTTTGAAAACAAAACAATTCAAAGTAATTGCAAAAACGTATGACGATGAACGAGCACAAACTCTTCAACAAAATTGTTTCCTACAGAAACAACTAGATTTAGCCATAACTACATACTATAACTATGTGCACTGAGAGTCGGGAAACAAGTTCAGGAAGTGAGTGTTTTAAGGAGATATTACGACATCTTGACACATTCCATCAGCAAACCTGAGTGACCCTTCTTTTCATGATTTCGGGCCAGCAGTCTATGTGAATGAGGAACTTACATCCTCCTTGAAGTCGTGCAATACTGTAGATGAGATTAACTTCTCTTGCCCTTCGGACACTTCCATAAGCACTGCAGCTGTCTCAGCAAAAAAAGCATTGACGAGCAGAGTGTACTCTGCTTCCGATGATACATCCTCCGCTTTGTGTGGGACTGTCACTCCTTACAATGACACTAACGGTGTCAGTCCCGCAACTGACCCGATGACTCCCACTGGTCAAACACTTTACGATATCACAGACAGATATCCTCGTCTCAGTTCGCAGGTACTGAAGAGATTGCCACACACCGGCGCTGTGTTGACTTACAGGTCTCGACAGCCACTGAGTGTTTTGAAGCACAAACACCAGGAGATTTGGTTGAAAGATTACAGCCAATCTAATAACGTGGCTGCTGACAACTCATACATAGGGTCTGATCTTTTCGTTTGTGCCTCAGATACCAACACCAAGTGCTGGTGGGGGATCCCGAGACACTAGCCCAGACCCATGATGAGCCTCATCGAGGCCGGTGGGGGGGGTCGAGACTACTTGCAACATTATACGAGGCTGCCAAAGCAGAAAACAAATCTAGTTGTAAGCTTCCCCATGAGAACAGAGGGGATCGGACAGGCCACTCAATGGGGCTAACCTTAGTACACACCTAAGATATCACTGAGGTGTACCACACTGGCTGTAAAAGAAGTCCACTGGACTTTTCACCTCCCAAAACAAATGGTAAATGTGTAGTATCAACTACAATGCAACTAGTAAATCGCTCTAATCATGTGTTCCGGTAGGATAACATTTTGGAATGAATTGGTAGGATAACTGGTCCCCTTGGGTACCACTACCAATGCTAGCAACAGTCAGACCAGTCAAAAGCAGTAAGAAGGTTAGAGACCTAACAATTCGAATTGCCATTGATAACAGCGACAGAGGAGGTAGTAGTCACTCAAATTGCAACACGTGGAAGGGAGTCTCCAAAATACTCTTCTGATGGTCAACACACACATGCCACTAATAAATAGAACCCTCCAATCTGTAGGAAAGTTATTAGAAGTCATGAACCATGATCTCACTGCGTACGACCGGTTCAGTGCCTATAGAGTACTTCCGTTGCTAACATTGAACCTATTTGGTTAACTTTAGCTAGCTATGACAATCAGTTTGTATTGCTAGTACTCTATGGATTGGGATTATGTTGGTTCATTGTTTAGCCAGCTAGCTGCATGTCTAAACAAAATACCCAAAGTTAAAGCTTACTGTTCGCTAGCTAGCTGACATTAGATGGCTGGCTCGCTAGCTAACTTTACGTTTATGATCTGTGTATAGTATGCCATTTCGCATTTCTAGTTATAGCCTAATGTTAGCTAGCTAACTAGCTAACATTGAACCTTTTTGGTTAATTTTAGCTAGCTATGAAATTCAGTTTGTATTGCTAGTGCTCTATGGATTGGGATTATGTTGGTTCATTGTTTAGCTAGCATATCTAAGCAAAAGTCTCCACTTCGCCAGATGATTAAGTGACCCATCAAGTTAGCCAGGTGTGTCTGACGGTGATTACGTTTATCATTGTATAATAATGACAACATACTTGTATCTGGAATTTGTCTTTCAGCATCAGTAGAACAAGCCTGACTATCCTCCACCAGCAGTACAAGGAGAATGGTCTAATGCCTCCCATCAAAAAGACCTGTAGAACACACCTGTCTCTCCTCACCAGTCATACAAGGAGAATGGTCTAATGCCTCCCATCAGAAAGAGAGCTGGCCCGAGCAAGCACAGGTTACACCTGAAGCATAAGGACTTGCAGCGAGTGGTGAACTTCAACAACTATGCAGAGGATAATGCAATAGTGTTACCAGGACGCCACCCAGGACACAAACACTTTGGTGGAAAGCTGCTGCCATCTCATGATGACAAAAGCAGCAGTGTGGCGTTTCTACAAGGAATCGATGACAACACTTGGTATGTAAAGCACAAACAACACGTTTTGATTATTTAATTGACCTCCAACACGATTGGCACCACTTTTATTGATCTCACATTATTTCTGTATTTTCCAGAGGTACGTGTTGTCGGACTGTGTTCTTCTAGTTTACAAGATGATGTTTCTGTATGCAGTGCTGCTGCTCTGCACATTGTAGGTAAGTGAGTGCTGCTGCTCTGCACATTGTAGGTAAGTGAGTGCTGCTGCTCTGCACATTGTAGGTAAGTGAGTGCTGCTGCTCTGCACATTGTAGGTAAGTGAGTGCTGCTGCTCTGCACATTGTAGGTAAGTGAGTGCTGCTGCTCTGCACATTGTAGGTAAGTGAGTGCTGCTGCTCTGCACATTGTAGGTAAGTGAGTGCTGCTGCTCTGCACATTGTAGGTAAGTGAGTGCTGCTGCTCTGCACATTGTAGGTAAGTGAGTGCTGCTGCTCTGCACATTGTAGGTAAGTGAGTGCTGCTGCTCTGCACATTGTAGGTAAGTGAGTGCTGCTGCTCTGCACATTGTAGGTAAGTGAGTGCTGCTGCTAGGGCACATTGTAGGTAAGTGAGTGCTGCTGCTCGGGCACATTGTAGGTAAGTGAGTGCTGCTGCTCTGCACATTGTAGGTAAGTGAGTGCTGCTGCTCTGCACATTGTAGGTAAGTGAGTGCTGCTGCTGTGCACATTGTAGGTAAGTGAGTGCTGCTGCTGTGCACATTGTAGGTAAGTGAGTGCTGCTGCTCTGCACATTGTAGGTAAGTGAGTGCTGCTGCTCTGCACATTGTAGGTAAGTGAGTGCTGCTGCTCTGCACATTGTAGGTAAGTGAGTGCTGCTGCTCTGCACATTGTAGGTAAGTGAGTGCTGCTGCTCTGCACATTGTAGGTAAGTGAGTGCTGCTGCTCTGCACATTGTAGGTAAGTGAGTGCTGCTGCTCTGCACATTGTAGGTAAGTGAGTGCTGCTGCTCTGCACATTGTAGGTAAGTGAGTGCTGCTGCTCTGCACATTGTAGGTAAGTGAGTGCTGCTGCTCTGCACATAATGTTGCATAAAGAAGTATTACGTTTCATGTTACATTTTCTTTTCATTAACTTATCTTAATGTTTTTTTTGTGGTTTGCAGGTGCACTATCCTTCTGACCCTATGCAGCCAGGCCCCATCTACTTTTTAACCCCTCGCAAGTGTGCCTTGTTTGGTTTCTGCTGTGAAGGAAACCCACAACAAGTCAACTACTTGATTGATGAAGACATGTCACCCAGCAAAGGCAGCAGCGCAATCAAGTTTGCCCCAGACTGGTGCTTTGGCCTCATCAAGCAGCGTTTCAGAATGACCAGAGTGAACACTTTGTGTGAGATTTCTGGTGTTGTGTAGGACAGCACTGTGACCGGGGTCAACATCCCACAGCTGGTTGGACTAGAGGATGGTACAGTGCTGGTGGAAAGTAATGGCTGGCAACAACACCTGACTCCGTAATTCAGGCCGCTGCCACAGATCAAGCAATACCACTTAAACTTTAGGTGATCAATTTAACCATTTGGCTGTACCGTTTACACCTTCTGTAGATACCCATTCACTTAGCAAGATGTGGCCAGTGGTGTAAAGTACTTAAATAAAAATACTTGAAAGTACTACTTATAGTTTTTTTGGGGGGGTATCTGTACTTTACTTTACTATTTATATGTTTTGCAAACTTTTACTACACTACATTCCAAAATAAGATAAATGTTCTTATTACTCCATACATTTTCCCTGACACCCAAATGTACTCGTTATATTTTGATGAAATTGTTCAATTCGCACACTTATCAAGAGTACATCCCTACTGCATATGATCTGTTAAGACTCACTAAACACAAATGCTTAGTTTGTAAATTATGTCTGAGTGTTGGAGTGTGTCCCGGGCTAACAATCAATAAAAAAATAAAATTGTGCCCTCTGGTTTGCTTAATATAAGTAATTTGAAATGATTTATAATTTTACTTTCTAGAAATTCCATTTACTTTTGATTCTTAAGTATTTTTAAACCAAAATACTTTGACTTTTACTCAAGTAGGGCGACTTTTACTTTTACTTGAGTCATTTTCTATTAAGGCATCTTTACTTTTACTCAAGTATGACAATTTAGTACTTTTTCCACCACTGGAAGTGGCTGGGGGTTATATAACTTCTTTCATATGATCCATCAATTTAGACAAGTGTGTCTAGAGAAAGTGTCATCTAATATTTATAACATATTTTTATTTGTACAGTTTCTGTTTACCTGGAATGTTTCCTTATTGTAGGCTACTACCACTTTTAGTCTTAATCTTTACTACACTACTCACTGTTTAGTACATGACCTCACATGTGAATCCTTAAAGAGATGGGTGGGGCTGTGAACAATGCTGAACGGGTGTTGAGATGGGTGTTCCACTAGGTACCAAAACATTCAAAGGCCATTTTCTCAAAAGTGAGTTTACATGTTTATCAACTTTCTAAGCAGAATTAATTTCCCATTGTTCCTCGACTGCAGTGTATGATATACCATTTTGTAGCGCTGAGTCTGTACTTTTATCCAATGTAAAAACACAATTTCATTTTCAAAACCAATTTGAGCCGGTCATTTCAAATTCCTTATATTAAGCAAACCAGACGGCACAATGTTCTTTTTATATTGACAGATAGCCAGAGGCTCCAACATCAGTAGGGATGACCAGGGGTGTGTGTGAATTGGACAATTTTCCTATCAAAATGTAACAAGTACTTTTGGATGTCAGGGAAAATGTATGGAGTAAAAAGTACTTTTAATTTATTTTGTAATGTAGTGAAGTAAAAGTATAAGTTGGCAAAAATATGAACAGTAAAGTAAAGTACAGATACCCGCAAAGAATTCTTTAGTACTTTCAAGTATTTTTACTGTAGTACTCTACTCCACTGGCCACATCTTACTAAGAAAAATATCAATAACGATATCAGTGATAGACGAGGTAGTTATATGCATACCATCGGGGGTAACGTGGCTGATCAGCAGGATCCATTTCTTTAGCAGCAATGCATGGCGTGTGTGTTTGGAGAATTGAATAGAGGCACTGCAGATAGTGCTGATGACTGTTCCGTCCGAACCACACACAAACAAGGGAATCTATATTCGGAGAGCCTGTTTCAATTCACCTCCCAAGTTTAGATAAGAAGAATAACCTCATACAATGCAATGAAAATTATATTCACCTCAAGTGCTGGTGCTGCTTGATCTGTGGCAGCAGCTTGAAGTACAGAGTCAGGTGTTGTTGCCAGCCATAGCTGACAACACTGCATTTTATTTTGTTATTTTGACCAGTTGTCATTTTCTGCAAATAAATCCTCGAAATAACAATATTTTTACTTGGAATTTGGGAGAAATGTTGTCAGTAGTTTATAGAATAAAACAGAAATGTTCATTTTACCCAAACACATATAAATAGTAAAACCAGAGAAACTGATAATTATTTCCAGAACTGTATGTATGTATGTATGTATGTATACACACACACACACATATACCGGTCAAAAGTTTTAGAATACCTACTCATTCAAGGGTTTTTCTTTATTTTCTACGTTGTAGAATAATAGTGAAGACATCAAAACGATGAAATAACACATATGGAATCATGAAGTAACCAAAAAAGTGTTAAACAAATCAAAAACATAAAGGGAACACTTAAACAACACAATGTAACTCAACAAGTCAATCACACTTCTGTGTAATCAAACTGTCTGAAGCAACACTGATTGACAATACATTTCACATGCTGTTGTGCAAATGGAATAGACAACAGGTGGAAATTATAGGCAATTAGCAAGACACCCCCAATATAGGAGTGGTTCTGCAGGTGGGGACCACAGACCACTTCTCAGTTCCTATGTTTCCTGGCTGATGTTTTGGTCACTTTTGAATGCTGGCGGTGCTTTCACTCTAGTGGTAGCATGAGACGGAGTCTACAACCCACACAAGTGGCTCAGGTAGTGCAGCTCATCCAGGATGGCACATCAATGAGAGCTGGGGCAAGAAGGTTTGCTGTGTCTGTCAGCGTAGTGTCCAGAGCATGGAGGCGCTACCAGGAGACAGGCCAGTACATCAGGAGACATGGAGGAGGAAGTAGGAGGGCAACAACCCAGCAGCAGGACCGCTACCTCCGCCTTTGTGCAAGGAGGAGCAGGAGGAGCACTGCCAGAACCCTGCAAAATGACCTCCAGCAGGCCACAAATGTGCATGTGTCTCCTCAAATGGTCAGAAACAGACTCCATGAGGGTGGTATGAGGGCCCGATGTCCACAGGTGGGGGTTGTGCTTACAGCCCAACACCGTGCAGGACATTTGGCATTTGCCAGAGAACACCAAGATTGGCAAATTCGCCACTGGCACCCTGTGCTCTTCACAGATGAAAGCAGGTTCACACTGAGCACATGTGACAGAAGTGACAGTCTGGAGACGCCGTGGAGAACGTTTTGCTGCCTGCAACATCCTCCAGCATGACCGGTTCGGCGGTGGGTCAGTCATGTTGTGGGGTGGCATTTCTTTGGGGGGCCGCACAGCCTTCCATGTGCTCGCCAGAGGTAGCCTGACTGCCATTAGGTACTGAGATGAGATCCTCAGACCCCTTGTGAGACCATATGCTGGTGCGGTTGGCCCTGGGTTCCTCCTAATGCAAGACTTGTTTTAAGGACATTACATCAAAGTTGGATCAGCCTGTAGTGTGTTTTTCCACTTTAGTTTTGAGTGTGACTCCAAATCCAGACCTCCATGGGTTGATAAATTTGATTTCCATTGATCAATTTTGTATGATTTTGTTGTCAGCACATTCAACTATGTAAAGAAAAAAGTATTTAATAAGAATATTTCATTCATTCAGATCTAGGATGTGTTATTTTAGTGTTCCCTTTATTTTTTTGAGCAGTGTATATTTGAGATTTGAGATTCAAATAGCCACCCTTTGCTTTGATGACAGCTTTGCACACACTTGGCATTCTCTCAACCATCTTCCTGAGGTAGTCACCAGGAATGCATTTCAATTAACAGGTGTGCCTTGTTAATTTGTGGAATTTATTTCCTTCTTAATGCATTTGAGCAAATCAGTTGTGTTGTGACAAGGTAGGGGGGTATACAGAAGATAGCTCAAGTCCATATTATGGCAAGAACAGCTCAAATAAGGAAAGAGAAACAACAGTCCATCATTACTTTAAGACATGAAGGTCAGTTAATACAGAACTTTGAAAGTTTCTTCAAGTGGAATCGCAAAAACCATCAAGCGCTATGATGAAACTGTCTCTCATGAGGACCGCCACAGGAAAAGAAAACCCAGAGTTACCTCTGCTGCAGAGGATAAGTTCATTCGAGTTATCAGCCTCAGAAATTGCAGCTCAAATAATTGCTTCACAGAGTTCAAGTAACAGACACTTCTCAACATCAACTGTTCACGGGAGACTGTGTGAATCAGGGCTTCAGGGTTGAATTGCTGCAACAAAAACCATTACTAAAGAAAACCAATAAGAAGAAGAGACTTGCTGGGGCCAAGAAACACGAGCAATTTACATTAGACCGGTGGAAATTTGTCCTTTGGTCTGTAGACCAAATTGGAGATTAAAAAAACCCCTCAATCAACGTCAACAAAACAAAGGAGATGATCGTGGTCTTCAGGAAACAGGAGAGGGAGCACGCCTCTATCCACATCGATGGGACAGCAGTGGAGAAGGTGGAGAGTTTTAAGTTCCTCAGTGTGCACATCACGGACAAACCAAAATGGTCCACCCACAAAGACAGTGTGGTGGTGAAGGCGCAACATCTGACCAATACAATTTGAAATGGCCAAAATGTTGATTTAGACGTTTGCAAATTTCACACATTTTTACGATCACTAATGTCATAATATTTTGGGTAAAGTAATAAAGTAGTTGAAATATTTTGGATAAATTGTCATAAAACTGACATATAGAAATATGACAAAGTATGAAAATTCACATCATGAATTCACTATGATATTTGTATTATGTACTGGACCATATCAAAACCAAAAGCATTCTGGGGTGGGGGGACACTACTACATTGTTCAGAATATCACCTTCTTGCTAGACTGGAAAAGTGTGTTGTGTGCTTAAAATCCTCATATGAGGTCGGTAGGACACTTGCCTCGGTGGCAGCCGAGCTTCCCTTGAGGTCCCGGGAGACAAAGAGGTTGACGATAGGCCTGCTGATTCTCTGCATGGCCAGGATCAGGGCCAGGGGCCACCAGAAACTCAGCATCTTCTTGATGGTAGCGTCACCCTGCGGGCGATGGAGAAAGAGGGAGGGAGGCATGGGAGAAAGTGATGAGCATTCCCAAATGCAACTGTGCAATAAAGTAATTCCATTGTAACTAAAGTTCCATCATATGGTGGAATATTAAGTCATATTATATTGTAACTAAAGTTCTATCTCAGGGAACCCTGTGCATATTGCCACGTTACTGGTACCCTCAAATCAAATCACTCAATTTTATTTGTCACATACCTGTGTTAAGCTGATTTTATTGCAGGTGTAACGAAATGCTTGTGTTTCTAGCTCCAACAGTGCAGTACTATCTAACAAGTATACAGTATCTATTGTTGTTTAACTTCTTCGATATAGGGGGCGCTCTTTTAATTTTTGGATGAAAAACATTCCCGTTTTAAACAAGATATTTTCTCACGAAAAGATGCTCGGCTATGCATATAATTGACAGCGTTGGAAAGAAAACACTCTGAAGTTTCCAAAACTGCAAAGATATTGTCTGCGAGTGCCACAGAACTGATGTTACAGAAAAAACTAGAATGTATGCACACATGACTGTAAGTCGCTTTGGATAAAAGCGTCTGCTAAATGGCATATATTATTATTATTATTATTATATTACTTCTGTCATCATGAAGTGCTTTGAGAGACTAGTCAAGGATCATATCACCTCCATCTTACCGGCCACCCTAGACCCACTTCAACTTGCTTACTGCCCCAATAGGTCCACAGACGATGCAATCGCCATAACACTGCACACTGCCCTATCCCATCTGGACAAGAGGAATACCTATATAAGAATGCTGTTCAATGACTATAGCTCAGCATACAACACCATAGTACCCTCCAAGCTCATCATCAAGCTCGATGCTCTGGGTCTCAACCCCGCCCTGTGCAATTGGGTCCAGGACTTCTTGACGGGCCGCCCCAAACTTCGCTGATTCTCAACACTGGGGCCCCACAAGGATGTGTGCTCAGCTCCCTCGTGTACACCATGTTCACCCATGACTGCCTGGCCATGCACGCCTTCAACTCAATCATCAAGTTTGCAGACAACACAACAGTAGCAGGCTTGATTACCAACAACAAGACGACCTAAAGGAAGGAGATGAGGGCCCTCGGAGCTGTTTCCTTTGAAGATGTTTATATGATTTTGGTAATCGGAATGACTTGGAATCTTATTGTTGTGTTTTTTTAGATATACACACACATCATTCAGACATTCGTGTTACTGTCGACAATAAAAAGTCCTCAGAAACATGCGTATTCTCCCTAATTATATTCTACTAATTATATCACTGATGAACCAACAGTCAATGAACTGAATGACCCGCTGTTTATAATGTGTCACTACTGTCACACCCTGGCCATAGAGGCTTTTATTCTCCATTTTAGTTAGGCCAGGGTGTGACTAGGGTGGGCATTCTAGTTTCTTTATTTCTATGTTTTCTATTTCTGTGTGTTTGGCCGGGTGTGGTTCTCAAAGGCAGCTGTCTATCGTTGTCTCTGATTGAGAATCATACTTAGGCAGCTTTTTCCCACCTGTGTTTTGTAGGTAGTTTTGTTTCACCAGACTGTTTTGTTCCACTTTGTTATTTTGTTTCAGTGTTCAGTTTGAATAAATAATCATGAACACGTACAACGCTGTTCTTTGGTCTTCTTCTTCAGACGAGCATTACAGAACTACCCACCATCAAAGGACCAAGCAGCGTTGTAAGGAGGACTGGACATGGGAGGACATCCTGGACGGCAAAGGATCCTACACGTGGGAGGAGTTCCTGGCCGGAAAAGATCGCCTGCAATGGGAGCAGCTCGAAGCAGCAAGGAAGGCAGAGGCAGCTGGGCCAAGGATTACACCGGGACAAGGCTGGCACTAAAAGACCGGGAGGCCACTCCCAAATTTTTTGGGGGAGGAGGCACACAGGGAGATTGGCTGAGCCAAGTTGGAGACCCGAGCCAACTCCCCGTGCTTACCATGGCAGGCGTCGTACTGGTCAGGCACCGGGTTATGCGGTGCACTGGGTTATACGTGTTCTTAGCCAGGTGCGCTACATCCCAGCTCCCCGCATCTGCCGGGCTAGGGTGAGCATCCAGCCAGGAGGGATTGTGCCTGCCCTGCTCTCCAGACCTCCAGTACGTCTCTACGGCCCAGAGTATCCTGCGCCGGCTCTGCGCACTGTGTCTCCAGTGCGTCTGCACAGCCCAGTGCGTCCTGTGCCTGCGCCCCGCACGTGCCAGGCCAAAGTCACCATTCAGCCAGGACGGGTTGCGCAGGCTCTTAGCTCGAGACCCCCAGTGTGCCTCCATGGCCCTGTGTATCTGGTGCCTCTGCCAAGGACAGGGCCTCCTGTATGTCCCTCCAGCCTGGTGAGTCCTGTTTCTCCAGCGACGACGGCCTCCGGTCCGGAGCCTCCGGCGACGGTGGGTAGTTTTGTGGGTAGTTGTTTTGTTCCACTTTGTTATTTGGTTCAGTGTTCAGTTTGAACATGTACGACGCTGCGCTTTGGTCCTCTTCAGCAGATGAGCGTATGAACTTCCTTCAATCACACCCATAGAGCATTGACATGCAATGTGACTTACTGTAAAGATTTTTAACAGATCATGCATCCTCAGGTAGTTCATTTATATAGAAGCTCTACACTGTTAACTTTGACACCTGGGGTGTGTTCAGTGAGGTGAAATGTTCAGAATATTTTAGATTGAAATGTAATACATAGAGTTGACAATTCACAATTCTACATAAGGATAATCATATGTTCTACACAAAGCATTTCTAACATCCAAACAGACCACTGTAGAAATACAAAGTTAATCTCCTGACCCCATCTGACCTCAGATAACCTACCCCCACTTCAGGCCCGCTGGACTCTGGGATGTTGTCGTGGATGTTGCGGTAGTAACCCAGTCCTACAATAGTGAAGCGCACCAGGGCCCCCATGTAGAGGGACAAGATGGGGATCAACATAGGCTCCAGACACTCCAAATGACTGTGAAGCAAGATGGCCACAAAGACAATCTGGAGGGAAAGATGGATAGAGAGAGAGGGAGGATGGCAGGAAGTGCAGAAAGAAGATTGTGGTTGGTGTGGTTTTAAGAGGAAGACAAAGAGAAAGGCAGACATGTTGACATGTCCTAACCAGAGAATCAGAATGACACATTCACTTTTGATCACTGTACAACTTCTCTAAGCCATCTCAAGTAGAAGGATCTGCTAATATAGGTCCTTAATTTTAAGTTGCAATGATAAAATAAGGATTTTTATACTTGAGGCACACAGAGTCAAGCAAATGCAAATAGTAAAAAATAAAAATACTACTAGATTGCACAATGCAGTACAAAATTAACTAATGCCCATACTTCTCCCTATACTCTGCTTTGCACCCTCCTGAATCACTATGACAATATGTATATCAAATGCAATTCATGAATAGACCCATTGATAACTGATTCTTACCTGAGCTATGACATCAGAGACGGAGGCACAGCCCACTAATAGGCTGTGTTTGTGCTTCAGTAGAATACCGGCATGTGTCCAGGCCTGAAACAGAGGACAAACAGCCCAGTTATCTATTTCAATAGGGGCAGATACAGTATATAATAATGCATCAAATTAATTGTAACAACAATGACAAACATTGTATTATTTACAACAAGTAGTCAACAAAAAGTAGTCCACTAACAAGGCAAGACAACTAGACTCTTTTTCAAACTGACTCCTCATAATGTGATTGCTTGCTTCAAGAATTACTCCATTTCTAGTCAGCTAAAAACACTCAAAACATAGGGGCTGTTGTTTGAATGTAGGCTAAGTGAGGGTAAGTCATTTCCACAAAGGGCCTGCGTTTTACATGTAGCTCCTATTTTGTGTGTGTGCTTGGTTTACCTTCAATGGTCCAATGCAGCTGTTTTTAATCGCAATATCGAATAATTTCTGGGTAACAATTAAATACCTTACTGTGATTTGTTTTCCATTAAAATGAGCAATTTCTCAATGAATTAGGACTGTCTGGGAGCGGTAATGTCACCAGGCAATCCAAAACTCCATCCCACAAAAACAGGCTGAAATTTCAGGCGTTTTTTTCCAAACAGCTCTGACACTAAAAGGTGTTCCTAATGTTCTGTACACTCAGTGTATATAAAACACTGAGTGGGCCTTTAACAATGGAACATTATTTGTATTGTGCCTTTCTGACTATTTTTTTCTATAATATAAAACAGTACAGCCACAAACAAAGCAATGCATATAAAATAACAAAACACAAACAAATTAACCAATTTGCAAAAAAATTCTCTTTGATTTTGTTGCCTGTGTTCTTTAAGTGTGGCATTCGATTTTGAATATTCACAAATACAGTAAGTAAACTGTTACTGTGTTTCACGTAGCATTTTTTCCCACAATGCAATATAATGTATGTACTCTACTGTATTCAGTTTATACAGTATGTACTTTTGATTAAACAGTAATACTCTGACATTTACAATATATATATATATTTATTTTTTTACAGTAGCACACAAACCAGAACACTTCATCCAGGGTTAAAGAAAAACAGAAATATATATATATATATATATATATATATATTAGTAAATAACTAATACTACATGGAAAAATAGGAGATAACAGTACACGTAGACCTACACCAACACTGCTGTTAGATACATTGTATAGTGTAACACAGATATGCTAATTAAAAGCAGAAGTGGTTTTAAGATATATTGTGTATATATATTGCATATTTTATCTAGGTCGCACGTTCTCAGCGATAGGTCGGAATGTCAAACAAAACACCACCTCTGTCACAAGCCAGAGACTAAACGAGTAGGGTGAAGTTGCCCCTGGGCGCTGATCTTGGGTCAGTTTAGCATTTCACCCACTAATGATTAAGATCAGGATTGGGAGAAGGAAAGGTGTTCCTAGATCTGTACTTCGGGGAAACCCCAGAGCATTCTGAGTAATAGGTCATAATGTCAGAACACCGCCTCTCTGACAAGCATTTCCCAAGCTGAAAGGGAACTAGAATCCAGCAGGCCACAACTCACCATGGCATCGAGTAGCGGGAACACTGCCAAGTAGAGGAAAGCCCGCCGGGTCTTGCTTCCGACAGAATCGTCCACATGGTGGAGCTTATTGATGATGTAGTAGCCCAATTCTGTGTAGGCTAATGGGACAAGGAAATTGAGATAAATGTCAGAGCACTTCAGGGGCTTCAGTCATTAACAGACCAATGATTTATCGTCACTAGGGGAATAAAAAGGTTCCCCAAGAATGGTTTGCAGTCAGCTGAAAACAGGTTACTCAGGAATGTGCAGCAGAGTGAGCGTTGCAGATATACACTAAGAAAATAGTTTTTTTTTAGGGAAGGGTCATGGTTCTATATGTAACCATAATGACTCAAGTAACAGTTTGCTTGGTGTAAGGCAATTGGGCATTCTATGGTTATGTGCTTTACCGTATTTCCGCAGAACAGGCTGGTAATAATGATATACATAGCACTTCAAAGTGAGATCTAGCACTTTAACTGATACGCAATATAAATGACATACAAGGACCATGGTTAGAAACTTGTTTTTAACTTGAATCGTTGTCAATTCAGGCAAAGCAGGGCACCGCTGTTGAATGATTAAGAGAAAATGTGAAAATCCTTACTATAAGTGACCCTGCATTTAACACACTTTCTGCCCAGTCAGTTCTTGTGAGTATGACTAAGATAGAGGCAAAAGGCGAAATCATGCAACTCAAGGCACTATTCTGCCCACTTTATCAACCTACAAAGACAGCTATTTTGAGAAAAACAATCACTTATATATCTATTTGTTCACAAGAGTTAAGATAATTTGGTTTATTTTAAGGGCTTTACTTGAGTCTGTAGTTATGTCAGATATAGGTGTATGTTTTACAAGAGTCTGGTATAGTGGCAGCACTGCAGACTGAACCACATCCAGTATAGGCTACACCCTTGGCCACGGCAGTTTGAGCCCTGCCTGTGCCAGTTTCCTGTCTGTTGCCTTCTTCTTTCTGCTACCACCCCCTCCACTTTCCCACTGTTCTTGAAATGCAGAACATAAATATTTGTGGCATCAATATGAGTCAGAAACATTTATTCTAGTGTCAGAATTGACTACATGGTGTAAATAGGATAACTTGAGTCAGTCATTTTCATCCTAACTGAGATAATTAGAAATATGGGTATGTCCAGTGTTGCCAACTTAGTGCCTTTGTCGCTATATTTAGCGAGTATTCAGACCCTTCTAGCGACACTTTTTTTTTTTTTTTTTTAAACGACGAGCAACAAATCTAACGACTTTTTCTGGTGTTATTGGAGACTTTTGGAGACCGACGTGAAAGCACGTATCGTTCTAACTCTTCTCAGCGAGCAGCGAGTGCTGCCATGGGCCCCACCCCGTCCCAAAGCACAGGTGTCCCAGTCCTCCCGCAGGAGATGTTCACCCCTCCTCGTCCAGACTGCGAATGAATCGCGCATGCCGGAAGCCGTCGCTGGCTAATCCCGCACTGAATGTAAATTTACATTCAGGGCGGGATGTAAATGTAAAAAACGATAAAATTAAATTAGAAACTAAGTAATTCTGCCAGTGTCTCTTTTGGGTCACTTTTGCCAGTCCCAAGCCCAAATAAAGGAGGAGGGTTGGAATTGTGACATAACAAGAATGAACAGAAGAAAGTTCATTTGTAGTTCTAAACATATTTAGGGTGTTTTTTACTCACTTTTTGTCTCTCCCACGATGTTATTCCTCTCTCCTACAGGGTCCATCACAATTATATGCGCATGGCCAATTACGCAAATTAGGTGATGATGTCATTTAGCGACTTTTCGGACAGCCAATAGCTACTTTCCTTACTCAGGAGTTGGCAACACTGTATGTCACGGAATGAAGGATACGCCACAGTTTTTGTGGGGGGTTGGGTATGGATTACTTACGTGCCTACTTTTACCTATGATGGTCAATTGCCCACAGACAACACGGGTGTATTAATGCCCCCTGCTCAGAGCCATGTTGTCAAGTCTACAGCAGCCGTATTGGGGTGCAATGCACATTCCACTCTGTAAATACGAGTAAAAACCCAAAACAACATTCCAACAACATTATTGTGTATTTTCTATGGCAAAAATAATGATGGCCTATCACTAGACAAGGATGCAGTGGCCAGACACCAGTCCTGTTTCAGAGTAATGGAGGACACTTGAATCAGGTTGGTCATATTTGATCTGGTCAAAGGTGAAAATACTATCACTTCTCTGTCCTGGAATTCACCTATCATAACCTCCATTGTTGATATTGTGTCTTGTATGTTGTAAGGAGGTGCCCCCTTCCACAGTGCCGATGGTCTATCCTGGGCCTGAGTGAGTAATGTCAACCAATCAGTGCCTTACTGGCACATGTCCCTTGTGAATCATAATCTCTGATTAGCTATGCTCAACCGTGTATTTACTGTTGGCTTCCATGACTGTATGGCGGCAGTCTTTCTCTCCCTCCCTCTCTGTCTCTGTTATAGGAGCTTGGTCAGATCTGTAAGTCAGTGGCCAGTATCTGGGACGAGAGGGGCCTGTGCCTGATCAATGCTGCCATGCCCATCAGGCGTTGGCAAACACCTCCGAAGGGACAAAAGGTGATTACTATATAATAACACTACATCACAAGTGTTTAGAAACCCTGGCATGAGAAGAGTGCCATCCTCCTGCATCTCTCATCTGGCTGTAGTTATTGAACTCTACCTGCTGGACCCATGGGTTGAGGCCAACTCTGTCATATCCAGGATGGACTGTCATGCAGTCTCTATGGGGGTGCCACAGGGTTCAATTCTCGGGCCGACTCTTTTCTCTGTATATATCAATGATGTTGCTCTTGCTGCGGGCGATTCCCTGATCCACCTCTACGCAGACGACACCATTCTATATACTTTCGGCCCGTCATTGGACACTGTGCTATCCAACCTCCAAACGAGCTTCAATGCCATACAGCACTCCTTCCGTGGCCTCCAACTGCTCCTAAACGCGAGTAAAACCAAATGCATGCTTTTCAACCGATCGCTGCCTGCACCCGCATGCCCGACTAGCATCACCACCCTGGATGGTTCCAACCTTGAATATGTGGACATCTATAAGTACCTAGGTGTCTGGCTAGACTGCAAACTCTCCTTCCAGACTCACATCAAACATCTCCAATCAAAAATCAAATCCAGAGTCGGCTTTCTATTCCGCAACAAAGCCTCCTTCACTCACGCTGCCAAGCTTACCCTAGTAAAACTGACTATCCTACCGATCCTCGACTTCGGCGATGTCATCTACAAAATGGCTTCCAACACTCTACTCAGCAAACTGGATGCAGTCTATCACAGTGCCATCCGTTTTGTCACTAAAGCACCTTATACCACCCACCACTGCGACTTGTATGCTCTAGTCGGCTGGCCCTCACTACATATTCGTCGCCAGACCCACTGGCTCCAGGTCATCTACAAGTCCATGCTAGGTAAAGCTCCGCCTTATCTCAGTTCACTGGTCACGATGGCAACACCCATCCGTAGCACGCGCTCCAGCAGGTGTATCTCACTGATCATCCCTAAAGCCAACACCTCATTTGGCCGCCTTTCGTTCCAGTACTCTGCTGCCTGTGACTGGAACGAATTGCAAAAATCGCTGAAGTTGGAGACTTTTATCTCCCTCACCAACTTCAAACATCAGCTATCCGAGCAGCTAACCGATCGCTGCAGCTGTACATAGTCTATTGGTAAATAGCTCACCCTTTTTCACCTACCTCATTCCCATACTGTTTTTATACTGTTTTTATTTATTTACTTTTCTGCTCTTTTGCACACCAATATCTCTACCTGTACATGCCCATCTGATCATTTATCACCAGTGTTAATCTGCAAAATTGTATTATTCGCCTACCTCCTCATGCCTTTTGCACACATTGTATATAGACTGCCCATTTTTTTCTACTGTGTTATTGACTTGCTAAATTGTTTACTCCATGTGTAACTCTGTGTTGTCTGTTCACACTGCTATGCTTTATCTTGGCCAGGTCGCAGTTGCAAATGAGAACTTGTTCTCAACTAGCCTACCTGGTTAAATAAAGGTGAAATAAAATAAAAAAAAATTAAAAAAAAATGCACTCCACCCCTCCTGCCACCTGACTTCACGTGTCCATAACCTGTGATACATTACATAGATGGAAGGGACTTCAACAACCACTGGAGACTTGAAGACAGAGCCTCACCCAGAGAGCTGTGCATGTCAGTGTCTGGTTAGACAGCCAAATCCTTAGAAATGTGCAAATAGAATGCCATGCTGCACTGAAGACAAATATAAATGCAACATTTTAAACGATTTTACAGAGTTACAGTTCAAATCAGTCAAATGAAATACATTCATTAGGCACATATACCTTTAAAGCCAGGTAAGGGCGTGGTTCAGAAAACCAGTCAGTATCTGATGTGACCACCATTTGGCTAATTCAGTGCGACACATTCCCTTCACATAGAGTTGATCAGACTGTTGATTGTGGCCTGTGGAGAATTTGTCCCACTCTTCAATGGCTGCACAAAGTTGCTGGATATTGCCGGCAACTGGAACTCGCTGTTGTACACATCGATCCAGAGCATCCCTAACATGCTCAATGGGGGAAATTTCTGGTGATTATGCAGGCCATGGAAGAACTGGGGCATTTTCAGCTTCCAGGAATTGTGTACAGATCCTTGAGCCATGGGGCCGTGCATTAATATGCTGAAACATAAGGTGATGGCGGTGGATGAATGGCACGTCAATGGGCCTCAGGATCTTGTCACGGTATCACTGTGCACTCAAATTGCCATTGTGTTTGTTGCCCGTAGCTTATGCCTGCAGTGGTCTAAGGCACTGCATCTCAGTGCAAGAGGTGTCACTACAGTCCCTGGTTTGATTCCAGGCTGTATCACATCCGGCCGTGATTGGGAGTCCCATAAGGAGGCGCACAATTGGCACAGCAATGTCCGGGTTTGGCCAGGGTAGGCCGTCATTGTAAATAAGAATTTGTTCTTAACTCACTTGCCTACTTAAATAAAAGTTCAAATTAAAAATAAAATTTAAAAAACATTCCATAACCCCCCACCACCAACGTCTGCCATCTGCCTGATACAGTTGAAACCGGGATATATCCATGAAGAGCACATTTCTCCAGTGTGCCAGTGGCCATCGAAGGTGAGCATTTGTCCACTGAAGTCAGTTACGATGCCAAACTGCAGTCACGTAAAGACCCTGGTGAGGACGAGCACGCAGACGAGCTTCACTGAGACGGTTTCTGACAGTCTGTGCAGAAATGATTAGGAAGTGCAAACCCACAGTTTCATCAGCTTTCCGGGTGGCTGGTCTCAGACGATCCCACGGGTGAAGAAGCCAGATGTGGTCTGTGGTTATGAGGCCGGTTGTACGTACTGCCAAAAACAACATTGGAGGTGGCTTATGGTACAAAAGAGAACATGAAATTCCCCGGGAAGAGCTCTGGAGGATATTCCGGTGTCAGCATGCCAATTGCACACTCCCTCAACTTGAGACATCTGTGGCATTGCGTTCTGTGACAAAACTGCACATTTTAGAGTGGCCTTTTACTGTCTCTAACACAAGTTGCACCTGTGTAATGATCATGCTGTTTAATCAGCTTCTTGATATGCCACGACTGCCAGGAAAAAGTGAATTGGTCTGAATTCTTTCCGAATGCCTACCACATACATGCTCTTCGAAGATGGCGCCGATAGACATGGCAGCTCTGCTTCTAGATCTTAAGCAAACTTGAAGAATTTTGTTTTTCTGTCTTATTTCTTACATTATTAGCCCAGAATATTTTTTGCGTTGTTACATACAGCCAGAAATAACTTTTGGATACAAAGTGGCAGTAACTCGACCAGAAATACCAATGTTCTGAATTGGATAAATTGGATCCGGAGTGGTCTTTCTAGTCCGACTCAGGAGGTGTGCACACCATCCACCGCTTCTGAGTATATTACTCACTAATGTTCGGTTACTGGACAATAAAGTAGATGAGCTCAGGGCGAGGATCGCCTTCCAGAGACATCAGGGACTGTAACGTATTCTGCTTCACGGAATCATGGCTCTCTCCGTATATACTGTCCCAATCCACATAGCCAGCTGGATTCTCATTTAGGAATAAACAACTCCCCTGGAAGAAGAAAGGCAGTGGTGTATGTTTCATGAGTAATTACTCATGGTGTGATTGTGATGAATTACAGGAACTCAAGTCCTTTTGTTCACCCAACCTAGACTGCCTCACAATCCAATGCCAACCGTTTTAACTCTCAAGAGAATTCTGTTTGAGGGCGCTGGTGAGCAGCAACATGTGAAGACGCGTTTTCTCGGTGCTCCGATCCAGGGCGAACAATTTACTATTAATACTTGACCAACACCTGCCCCACTGTTCATTTTGTAACATTTCATTTGAAATCGAACCCAATTTACTAATCTGACTTTTGTTGTTGACATTTTTGGCATTTTAATCGTAAAATGTCGAGACAACAACGGCCGCGAGCCACAAAGGAGCAGGCCTCTGCTGAAGCCTCGGGCTCTCCTGACACGGACTCTGATCCCCCCCCCCCCGACCTAGACATGGTAATGGCAGCTATCATTCAGACTGTGCTGGCTAAGGTGGAGTCACTATCCACTGACCTATCTGCACAAATAGTTATTCTCCGCACCGAGGTCAACATAAAGATTGACTCCATTAACGAAGACTTGGCGAGACATGACACCCGTCTGACTAGCCTGGAAGATGGGGCAAGTATTACTGTGATAAAGTGGTGACACTGGAAGAGCAAGTCACCTGGCTGTCATTAGAGGTTGTCAAACTCACTTCCAAGGTTGAGGACCTTGAGAACAGACATCCCTGGGGGAACGGTCACATTTTTGACGTGAGAGAGGGACTCGAGACCGTAGGCGGAATGCGGCCTACCCTGTACATAGCTTGGTCGAAAATGGGTTTTCAAAATGGACAATGACCCCAAGCATACTTCCAAAGTTGTGGCAAAATGGCTTAAGGACAACAAAGTCAAGGTACTGGAGTGGCCATCACAAAGCCCTGACCTCAATCCCGTAGAAAATGTGTGGGCTGAACTGAAAAAGCGTGTACGAGCAAGGAGGCCTACAAACCTGACTCAGTTACACCAGCTCTGTCAAGAGGAATAGACCAACATTCACTCAACTAATTTTGGGAAGCTTTTGGAAGGCTACCTGAAACATTTGACCCAAGTTGACAATTTAAAGGCAATGCTACCAAATACTAATTGAGTGTATGTAAACTTCTGACCCACTGGGAATGTGATGAAAGAAATGAAAGCTGAAGTAAAGTGGTGATCCTAACTGAACTAAGACAGGGAATTTTTACAAGGATTAAATTTAGGAATTGCGAAAAACTGAATTTAAATGTATTTGGCTAAGGTGTATGTAAACTTCTGACTACAACTGTATATATTTTTTTCCCCAAGTGGATGGGTTTGGTCAGGGGGAGAACATATAACAATGCCTCCTTATATATATATATATATATATATATATATATTCTAAAATGGATCAAATAAAAATCGTAAACCGTCTACACACAATACTCCCTAATGACGAAAACAGGTTGTTAAATTATTTTGATAATTTATTAAATAAAAAAAATGAAATATTCAGACCCTTTGCTATGAGAGTCTAAGTTGAGCTCAGGTACATCCAGTTCCCATTTATCATCTTTGAGATGTTTCTACAATTTGATTGGAGTCCACCAAATTTGGTAAATTCAAATGATTGGACATGATTTGGAAAGGCACACACTTGTCTATATAAGGTCCCACAGTTGACAGTTGACAGTGCATGTTAGAGCATGGCGCTCTAACATGTGGTCCTTCTGTGGCTCAGTTGGTAGAGCATGGCGCTTGTAACACCAGGGTAGTGGGTTCGATTCCCGGGACCACCCATACGTAGAATGTATGCACACATGACTGTAAGTCGCTTTGGATAAAAGCGTCAGCTAAATGGCATATATTATTATTATTATTATTATTATTATATTATTAGAGCAAAAAATCAAGCCATGAGGTCGAAGGAATTGTCCGTAGAGCTCTGAGACAGGATTCTGTTGAGACACAAATATAGGGAAGGGTACCAAAAAATATCTGCTGCATTGAAGGTCCCCAAGAACACAATGTCCTCCATCATTCTTAAATGGAAGGCGTTTACAACCACCAAGACTCTTCCCAGAGCTGGCCGCCTGGCCAAACTGAGCAATTGGGGGAGAAGGGGCGGCAGGTAGCCTAGTGGTTAGAGCGTTGGGCCAGTAACAGAAAGGTTGCAAGATCGAATCCCGGGGTGACAAGGTAAAAATCTATCATTCTGCACCTGAACAAGGCAGTAAACCCGCTGTTCTTAGGCCATCATTGTAAATAAGAATTTCTGCTTAACTGACTTGCCTAAATAAATTAAGGTAAAATAAATAAATAAAGAAGGGCCTTGGTCAGGGAGGTGACCAAGAACCAGATGGTCACAATGACAGAGCTCTAGAGTTCCTCTGTGGAGATGGGAGAACCTTCCAGAAGGACAACGATCTCTGCAACACTCTACCAATCAGGCCTTTATGATAGAGTGGCCTGACGGAAGCCACTCCTCAGTAAATGGCACATGACAGCACTTAGAGTTTGCCAAAAGTCACCTAAAGACTCAGATAAGGAGAAACAAGATTATCTGTTCTGATGAAACCAAGATTGAACTCTTTGGCCTGACTGCCAAGCGTCACATCTTGAGGAAACCTGGCACCATCCCTACGGTGAAGCATGGTGGTGGCAGCATCATGCTGTGGGGATGTTTTTCAGCGGCAGTGACTGGGAGACTAGTCAGGTCCGTACAATTGCCCTTATTTTAGCGCCCCAAAAACGTAATATTTCAAGATCAACTGTAATGTCAATACCATTGTAAAGCACAATTTCTCCCCTTTTCAACAGAATCATGACCTAAACACTGCCCATTTCTGTGTAACAGTATAACTTTAGACCGTCCCCTCGCCCATACCCGTGCGCGAACCAGGGACCCTCTGCACACATCAACAACTGAAACCCACGAAGCATCGTTAGGCATCGCTCCACAAAAGCCGCGGCCCTTGCAGAGCAACGGGAACCACTACTTCAAGGTCTCAGAGCAAGTGACGTCACCGTTTGAAACACTATTTAGCACGCACCGCTAACTAAGCTAGCCGTTTCACATCCGTTACATCTGCATAATTCAAGCAGGCAATGAGCCCCGTGGGGTCTTTTTTTTTAAATGGCGGGTGGGGAAGCAAAACTAAGGAGAGAAAGTTTGGTTGGGGAAAAAAATAAATCACTCAATCTGTCCAACTTATCGCCTCTAAAATCTAAATAAAACACTAAAAAGAGTTTAACAAACCTATTTGAAGGCTTGTTTCGAATTTGAATCAGGTTTTTAGGGCGCTGCTAAAGTGATCTTAGAAGTAAACAGCGGCTTTGAGAAAGATGATCGCATGCAATGATGACGGAAAAAAAATGACTAGGTATCCCCCCTTACCCCCGTCACTGCCCATTTCTTGTTTTTAAACGATGAGAGAAGTGCTACACCTGGTGGAGATAGATTGTAAGACAGAAATAGTTGCTTTATGCCTGCTGTACATTACGACATGACACGTCAAGATGTAACGGAGGGTCAGTTTAAAACCTTTCTCCAATACTATAGAGCCAATACCATGTCGATCAACTCTTGAATAGAAACCTAGTTCACACCCCCGATTTTGAAGTCAACACAGTCGCTACAGTCCCATTAGTTTACTTTGTAGCCTCGTTTGAATATCGCGGTTACGCACATTTGTACGGAATGGGGTGAGTTTACGTTAGCTACGAACCAAATGGACAAGACACACTGCCATGAAGCGTTAATCCATGTATAGCGTATAGCTACATTTTCAGATTTATTTCAGCATTATTTATTTAAGTTTCTAATTTTGTCAGTCATTTTCATTGCAAGTCAGTGTACTGTTAGCTAGCTAGCGAACGTTAGCTTTCTGGCTCGCTAACTAATGCTACGTGCATGATCTGTGTAGTAATATTATTTGTATCGCAGAAATCCATTTGCATTGCTAATAATAGCCTAATGTTAGCTAGCTAACATTGAACCTAGTTCAACCATGCATCCTCTACTGACGGAATGAGGTCAATAACCTTCCAGGATACCCAGGCCAGTTCGATTAGAAAGGCCTGCTCACAGAAGTGTTTTAGGGAGCGTTTGACAGTGATGAGGGGTGGTCGTTTTACCGCGGACCCATAACGGACGCAGGCAATGAGGCAGTGATCGCTGAGATCCTGGTTGAAAACAGAAGGTGTATTTAGAGGGCAAGTTGGTCAGGGTGATATCTATGAAGGTACCCATGTTTACAGATTCGGGGTTGTACATGGTAGGTTCCTTGATAATTTGTGTGAGATTGAGGGCATCTAGCTTAGATTGTTTGATGGCTGGGAGTGTTAAACATATCCCGATTTAGGTCACCTAGCAGTCCGAACTCTGCCAATAGATGGGGGGGCAATCAATTCACATATGGTGTCCAGGGCACAGCTGGGAACTGAGGGGGGTCTAAAACAAGCGGCAACAGTGAGGGACTTATTTCTGGAGAGATTGATTTTTAAAAGTAGATGCTTGAACTGTTTGGGCATAGAACTGGATAGTATGACAGACCTCTGCAGGCTAATCTCTACAGTAGATTGCAATTCTGCCCCCTTTAGCAGTTCTGTCTTGATGGAAAATGTTGTAATTGGGGATGGAAATTTCAGAATGTTTGGTGGTCTTCCTAAGCCAGGATTCAGACACAGCTGGGACAGCAGGGTTGGCAAAGTGTGCTAAAGCAGTGAATAAAACAAACTTAGGGAAGAGGCTGCTACTGTTAACTTGCATGAAACCAAGGTTTTTACGGTTGCAGAAGTCAACAAATGAGAGTGTCTGGGGACACACAGGGCCTGGGTTAACCTCTACATCACCAGAGGAACAGAGGAGGAGTAGGATAAGGGTACGGCTAAAGGGTATAAGAACTGGTCATCTTGTGCTTTGGGAACGGAGAATAAAAGGAGCAGATTTCTGGCCGTGGTACGATAGATTCAGGGCATAATGTACAGACAAGGGTATGGGTGCGAGTACAGTGGGGGTAAACCAAGGCATGGTGTGATGATGAGAGAGGTTGCATCTCTGTAGGCACCAGTTAACCTGTTAATCCTACCCCCTACTTTTTCGAACATTCTGTTAAAAATCGCACAACATTTCAGCGCCCTGCTACTCATGCCAGGAATATAGTATATGCATATTATTAGTATGTGTGGATAGAAAACACTCAGACGTTTATAAAACTGGTTAAATCATGGCTGTGACTATAACGGAACGTGCGTTTCATCGAAAAGCGCAGGAAAATCTGATCACTGAAAATGGAAATATATATCCATGCGCGACTTGAACCCATTGATAAAGGTGAACCACATTTAATGGGGCTGAGGTTGCAATACCTACAGCTTCCACACGTTGTCTAGAGTCTTGTCATTTGCCTAGGCTTTGTTTCTTGGTCAAACAGACGCAAGGCAACGCATTTCCTCCGGTCTCCGACCGGATATTTTGGTTGAGAATTACCCGGACATTTTTTCCAGACGGACAGCTAAAGAATATACTTCGCCTCGTGATCAATTTGATCGCTTATTAACGTTTAATAATACCTAAAGTTGCATTACAAAAGTATTTCGAAGTGTTTTGTGAAAGTTTATCGTCGACTTTTTTAATTAAAAAAAATGACGTTACGTTATAAGATCGATATCTAGGCTATATATGGACCGATTTAATCGGGAAAAAAAGACCCAATAGTGATTATGGGACATCTAGGAGTGCCAACAAAGAAAGTCGCTCTGGATAAGAGCGTCTGCTAAATGACTTAAATGTAAAAATCAAATCAAATCAAATCTAATTTTATTTGTCACATACACATGGTTAGCAGATGTTAAATGCGAGTGTAGCGAAATGCTTGTGCTTCTAGTTCCGACAATGCAGTGATAACCAACAAGTAATCTAACTAACAATTCCAAAACTACTGTCTTATACACAGTGTAAGGGGATAAGGAATATGTACATAAGGATATATGAATGAGTGATGGTACAGAGCAGCATACAGTAGATGGTATCGAGTACAGTATATACATATGAGATGAGTGTGTAGACAAAGTAAACAAAGTGGCATAGTTAAAGTGGCTAGTGATACATGTGTTACATAAGGATGCAGTCGATGATGTAGAGTACAGTATATACATATGCATATGAGATGAATAATGTAGGGTAAGTAACATTATATAAGGTAGCATTGTTTAAAGTGGCTAGTGATATATTTACATAATTCCCATTATTAAAATGGCTGGAGTTGGGTCAGTGTCAATGACAGTGTGTTGGCAGCAGCCACTCACACTGTTAGTGGTGGCTGTTTAACAGTCTGATGGCCTTGAGATAGAAGCTGTTTTTCAGTCTCTCGGTCCCAGCTTTGATGCACCTGTACTGACCTCGCCTTCTGGATGATAGCGGGGTGAACAGGCAGTGGTTCGGGTGGTTGATGTCCTTGATGATCTTTATGGCCTTCCTGTAACAACGGGTGGTGTAGGTGTCCTGGAGGGCAGGTAGTTTGCCCCCGGTGATGCGTTGTGCAGTCCTCACTACCCTCTGGAGAGCCTTACGGTTGAGGGCGGAGCAGTTGCCGTACCAGGCGGTGATACAGCCCGCCAGGATGCTCTCGATTGTGCATCTGTAGAAGTTTGTGAGTGCTTTTGGTGACAAGCCGAATTTCTTCAGCCTCCTGAGGTTGAATAGGCGCTGCTGCGCTTCTTCACGACGCTGTCAGTGTGAGTGGACCAATTCAGTTTGTCTGTGATGTGTATGCCGAGGAACTTAAAACTAGCTACCCTCTCCACTACTGTTCCATCGATGTGGATAGGGGGTGTTCCCTCTGCTGTTTCCTGAAGTCCACAATCATCTCCTTAGTTTTGTTGACGTTGAGTGTGAGGTTATTTTCCTGACACCACACTCCGAGGGCCCTCACCTCCTCCCTGTAGGCCGTCTCGTCGTTGTTGGTAATCAAGCCTACCACTGTTGTGTCGTCCGCAAACTTGATGATTGAGTTGGAGGCGTGCGTGGCCACGCAGTCGTGGGTGAACAGGGAGTACAGGAGAGGGCTCAGAACGCACCCTTGTGGGGCCCCCCGTGTTGAGGATCAGCGGGGAGGAGATGTTGTTGCCTACCCTCACCACCTGGGGGCGGCCCGTCAGGAAGTCCAGTACCCAGTTGCACAGGGCGGGGTCGAGACCCAGGGTCTCGAGCTTGATGACGAGCTTGGAGGGTACTATGGTGTTGAATGCCGAGCTGTAGTCGATGAACAGCATTCTCACATAGGTATTCCTCTTGTCCAGGTGGGTTAGGGCAGTGTGCAGTGTGGTTGAGATTGCATCGTCTGTGGACCTATTTGGGCGGTAAGCAAATTGGAGTGGGTCTAGGGTGTCAGGTAGGGTGGAGGTGATATGGTCCTTGACTAGTCTCTCAAAGCACTTCATGATGACGGAAGTGAGTGCTACGGGCGGTAGTCGTTTAGCTCAGTTACCTTAGCTTTCTTGGGAACAGGAACAATGGTGGCCCTCTTGAAGCATGTGGGAACAGCAGACTGGTATAGGGATTGATTGAATATGTCCGTAAACACACCGGCCAGCTGGTCTGCGCATGCTCTGAGGGCGCGGCTGGGGATGCCGTCTGGGCCTGCAGCCTTGCGAGGGTTAACACGTTTAAATGTCTTACTCACCTCGGCTGCAGTGAAGGAGAGACCGCATGTTTCCGTTGCAGGCCGTGTCAGTGGCACTGTATTGTCCTCAAAGCGGGCAAAAAGTTATTTAGTCTGCCTGGGAGCAAGACATCCTGGTCCGTGACTGGGCTGGATTTCATCTTGTAGTCCGTGATTGACTGTAGACCCTGCCACATGCCTCTTGTGTCTGAGCCGTTGAATTGAGATTCCACTTTGTCTCTGTACTGACGCTTAGCTTGTTTAATAGCCTTGCGGAGGGAATAGCTGCACTGTTTGTATTCAGTCATGTTGCCAGACACCTTGCCCTGATTAAAAGCAGTGGTTCGCGCTTTCAGTTTCACGCGAATGCTGCCATCAATCCACGGTTTCTGGTTAGGGAATGTTTTTATCGTTGCTATGGGAACGACATCTTCGACGCACGTTCTAATGAACTCGCACACCGAATCAGCGTATTCGTCAATATTCCCATCTGACGCAATACGAAACATGTCCCAGTCCACGTGATGGAAGCAGTCTTGGAGTGTAGAGTCAGCTTGGTCTGACCAGCGTTGGACAGACCTCAGCGTGGGAGCCTCTTGTTTTAATTTCTGCCTGTAGGCAGGGATCAGCAAAATGGAGTCGTGGTCAGCTTTTCCGAAAGGGGGCGGGGCAGGGCCTTATATGCGTCGCGGAAGTTAGAGTAACAATGATCCAAGGTTTTACCACCCCTGGTTGCGCAATCGATATGCTGATAAAATTTAGGAGTCTTGTTTTCAGATTGGCTTTGTTAAAATCCCCAGCTACAATGAATGCAGCCTCCGGATAAATGGTTTCCAGTTTGCAAAGAGTTAAATAAAGTTCGTTCAGAGCCATCGATGTGTCTGCTTGGGGGGATATATACGGCTGTGATTATAATCGAAGAGAATTCTCTTGGAAGATAATGCGGTCTACATTTGATTGTGAGGAATTCTAAATCAGGTGAACAGAAGGATTTGAGTTCCTGTATGTTTCCTTCATCACACCATGTCCCGTTAGTCATGAGGCATACGCCCCGCCACTCTTCTTACCAGAGAGATGTTTGTTTCTGTCCGCGCGATGCGTGGAGAAACCCGTTGGCTGTACCGCCCTGGATAGCGTCTTCCCAGTAAGCCATGTTTCCGTAAAGCAAAGAACGTTACAGTCTCTGATGTCCCTCTGGAATGCCACCCTTGCTCGGATTTCATCAACCTTGTTGTCGAGAGACTGGACATTGGCAAGAAGAATACTGGGAAGTGGTGCGCGATGTGCCCTTTTTCGGAGTCTGACCAGAACACCGCCGCGTTTCCCTCTTTTTCGTAGCCGTTTCCTTGGGTCGCTGCAAGCGATCCATTCCGTTGTCCTGTTTGTAAGGCAGAACACAGGATCCGCATCGCGGAAAACATATTCTTGGTCGTACTGATGGTGAGTTGACGCTGATCTTATATTCAGTAGTTCTTCTCGACTGTATGTAATGAAACCTAAGATGACCTGGGGTACTAATGTAAGAAATAACACGTAAAAAACAAAAAACTGCATAGTTTCCTAGGAACGCGAAGCGAGGCGGCCATCTCAGTCAGTGTAATGGTCAAAGGTAATGAATGTTTTATATTTTATTTGTGCGGTTTGTGTAGCGACGACTATGCTAATTATTTTGTTTACGTCCCCTGCGGGTCTTTGGGGTGTTACATGCTATCAGATAATAGCTTCTCATGCTTTCGCCGAAAAGCATTTTAAAAATCTGACTTGTTGCCTGGATTCACAACGAGTGTAGCTTTAATTCAATACCCTGCATGTGTATTTTAATGAACGTTTGAGTTTTAACTAGTACTATTAGCATTTAGCGTAGCGCATTTGCATTTCCAGATGTCTAGATGGGACGCCTGCGTGCCAGGTAGGACCAAGAGGTTAAGCTGGGTGTGGTCTCCGCATGTGTGGGGGGTGGGGATAAGGGGGCCATCTGAGGCATGTTGAGCAGGACTAGGGGCTCCACAGTAAAATAAAACAATGAAAGCTGCCCTAAACAACAGTATACAAGGCATATTGGCATTAGAGAAAGGCATAAAGCAATCACAGGTGTTGATTGGGAGAGCTAATACAACAACGCGTAAACAGCTAGGAGAATAACAATGGGTAAATGGCGATGAATGGGCAGAGAGGGTCAGTTAGCTACACACAGGGCCTGATAAACAAAATTAAGTTCCATGTTAATGAACAGTCCAGCAGGCATCAGCTGTGTAACCGAGTGATCATAGGGTCCAAGGAGCAGCAATAGATGAAACAGGGAACCGTTCAGCAGTCGATTACTACGCTAGGCGAGCGGGAGACACGGCGTTCAGGAAGCTAGCGGGCCGGGGATAGCAGATGGATCATCAACAACATCCACGACGCAGAGGCCGGTTGAGAGCACATCGGCCGAATTGTGTCAGCAGACCAATCATGATGGATCGGCGGGGCTCTGTGTCGACAAATTGTCCAGGCCAATTGGAAAGAGAGCTGTTGTAGTTTGTGTACTTAGTTTGCTAGTCGGGAGATGGGCCTAGCTCGAGGCTAACTGGTGCAAGCTTTTGGACAAGGGCGTTAGCCACAGTAGCCACTCGGTAGCAGCTAGCTAGCTTCGAAGATCCGGTGTAATGGTCCAGAGCTTGCGGCAGGAATCCGATGATGGAGTGGAAAAAAAGCAGTCCGATATGCTCAGGGCTGATATCGCACTGTGCAGACTGGCAGGTATTTTCCGGGCTAAAGCGGCTGGTGTCCGAGCTAAAGGTAAAGACTGCTAGCAGTGGCTAACAATAACTAATAGCTAGTAGCTAATTAGCTGGCTAGCTTCTGATGGAAGTTCCAATTATAAGGTTGGAAAAAATATGGAGAAAAAAAAATGTATACAAAACATACTAAATTTTTACATGGGTTGAAAACAAACACGTCTTGCTGCTGCGCCATCTTGGAAAGTAAAAGCCAAGGACTATTGTAGGCTACTACTTAAACCACGTTTACTCTTACTACATACACTATCCTACTCAGCCTCACATGAAAATCCTTAGAGATGGGTGGGGCTAAGGCTTAAGAGGGTGTGAATGATGCTGAATAGGTGTAGACAAAGAAGAGCTCTCCAGTAGGTGTACCAAAATATTCAATGGACATTTTCTCTGATATGGGGTTACAAGTTTATCAACTTTCTAAGCAGAATTACTTTCCCATTGTTCCTCGACTGCAGTGTATGATATACCATTTTGTAGCTCTGAGTCTATACTTTTATCCAATGTAAAAAACATTATTTCAAATATTTCGACATAAGACTGAAACGAGGGGGTCGGTCACAATGTGAAAATATTTTGTAGTAAAAAATATGTTTCCAATGACATCAACAACCAATTCTGAAATGTCCCTTTAAAATGAATGCCTGTGCAGGGCTCTAGGGGAGAAGCCCTCCACTTCACAACTTCTCTCCATAGCTAAGCCTAACTTCTCTCCATAGCTAAGCCTAACTTCTCTCCATAGCTAAGCCTAACTTCTCTCCATAGCTAAGCCCAACTTCTCTCCATAGCTAAGCCCAACTTCTCTCCATAGCTAAGCCCAACTTCTCTCCATAGCTAAGCCCAACTTCTCTCCATAGCTAAGCCCAACTTCTCTCCATAGCTAAGCCCAACTTCTCTCCATAGCTAAGCCCAACTTCTCTCCATAGCTAAGCCCAACTTCTCTCCATAGCTAAGCCCAACTTCTCTCCATAGCTAAGCCCAACTTCTCTCCATAGCTAAGCCCAACTTCTCTCCATAGCTAAGCCCAACTTCTCTCCATAGCTAAGCCCAACTTCTCTCCATAGCTAAGCCCAACTTCTCTCCATAGCTAAGCCCAACTTCTCTCCATAGCTAAGCCCAACTTCTCTCCATAGCTAAGCCCAACTTCTCTCCATAGCTAAGCCCAACTTCTCTCCATAGCTAAGCCCAACTTCTCTCCATAGCTAAGCCCAACTTCTCTCCATAGCTAAGCCCAACTTCTCTCCATAGCTAAGCCCAACTTCTCTCCATAACTAAGCCCAACTTCTCTCCATAGCTAAGCCCAACTTCTCTCCATAGCTAAGCCCAACTTCTCTCCATAGCTAAGCCCAACTTCTCTCCATAGCTAAGCCCAACTTCTCTCCATAGCTAAGCCCAACTTCTCTCCATAGCTAAGCCCAACTTCTCTCCATAGCTAAGCCCAACTTCTCTCCATAGCTAAGCCCAACTTCTCTCCATAGCTAAGCCCAACTTCTCTCCATAGCTAAGCCCAACTTCTCTCCATAGCTAAGCCCAACTTCTCTCCATAGCTAAGCCCAACTTCTCTCCATAGCTAAGCCCAACTTCTCTCCATAGCTAAGCCCAACTTCTCTCCATAGCTAAGCCCAACTTCTCTCCATAGCTAAGCCCAACTTCTCTCCATAGCTAAGCCCAACTTCTCTCCATAGCTAAGCCCAACTTCTCTCCATAGCTAAGCCCAACTTCTCTCCATAGCTAAGCCCAACTTCTCTCCATAGCTAAGCCCAACTTCTCTCCATAGCTAAGCCCAACTTCTCTCCATAGCTAAGCCCAACTTCTCAACTTCTCTCCATAGCTAAGCCCAACTTCTCTCCATAGCTAAGCCCAACTTCTCTCCATAGCTAAGCCCAACTTCTCTCCATAGCTAAGCCCAACTTCTCTCCATAGCTAAGCCCAACTTCTCTCCATAGCTAAGCCCAACTTCTCTCCATAGCTAAGCCCAACTTCTCTCCATAGCTAAGCCCAACTTCTCTCCATAGCTAAGCCCAACTTCTCTCCATAGCTAAGCCCAACTTCTCTCCATAGCTAAGCCCAACTTCTCTCCATAGCTAAGCCCAACTTCTCTCCATAGCTAAGCCCAACTTCTCTCCATAGCTAAGCCCAACTTCTCTCCATAGCTAAGCCCAACTTCTCTCCATAGCTAAGCCCAACTTCTCTCCATAGCTAAGCCCAACTTCTCTCCATAGCTAAGCCCAACTTCTCTCCATAGCTAAGCCCAACTTCTCTCCATAGCTAAGCCCAACTTCTCTCCATAGCTAAGCCCAACTTCTCTCCATAGCTAAGCCCAACTTCTCTCCATAGCTAAGCCCAACTTCTCTCCATAGCTAAGCCCAACTTCTCTCCATAGCTAAGCCCAACTTCTCTCCATAGCTAAGCCCAACTTCTCTCCATAGCTAAGCCCAACTTCTCTCCATAGCTAAGTCCCAACTTCTCTCCATAGCTAAGTCCAACTTCTCTCCATAGCTAAGCCCAACTTCTCTCCATAGCTAAGCCCAACTTCTCTCCATAGCTAAGCCCAACTTCTCTCCATAGCTAAGCCCAACTTCTCTCCATAGCTAAGCCCAACTTCTCTCCATAGCTAAGCCCAACTTCTCTCCATAGCTAAGCTCAACTTCTCTCCATAGCTAAGCCCAACTTCTCTCCATAGCTAAGCCCAACTTCTCTCCATAGCTAAGCCCAACTTCTCTCCATAGCTAAGCCCAACTTCTCTCCATAGCTAAGCCCAACTTCTCTCCATAGCTAAGCCCAACTTCTCTCCATAGCTAAGCCCAACTTCTCTCCATAGCTAAGCCCAACTTCTCTCCATAGCTAAGCCCAACTTCTCTCCATAGCTAAGCCCAACTTCTCTCCATAGCTAAGCCCAACTTCTCTCCATAGCTAAGCCCAACTTCTCTCCATAGCTAAGCCCAACTTCTCTCCATAGCTAAGCCCAACTTCTCTCCATAGCTAAGCCCAACTTCTCTCCATAGCTAAGCCCAACTTCTCTCCATAGCTAAGCCCAACTTCTCTCCATAGCTAAGCCCAACTTCTCTCCATAGCTAAGCCCAACTTCTCTCCATAGCTAAGCCCAACTTCTCTCCATAGCTAAGCCCAACTTCTCTCCATAGCTAAGCCCAACTTCTCTCCATAGCTAAGCCCAACTTCTCTCCATAGCTAAGCCCAACTTCTCTCCATAGCTAAGCCCAACTTCTCTCCATAGCTAAGCCCAACTTCTCTCCATAGCTAAGCCCAACTTCTCTCCATAGCTAAGCCCAACTTCTCTCCATAGCTAAGCCCAACTTCTCTCCATAGCTAAGCCCAACTTCTCTCCTAAGCCCAACTCTCCATAGCTAAGCCCAACTTCTCTCCATAGCTAAGCCCAACTTCTCTCCATAGCTAAGCCCAACTTCTCTCCATAGCTAAGCCCAACTTCTCTCCATAGCTAAGCCCAACTTCTCTCCATAGCTAAGCCCAACTTCTCTCCATAGCTAAGCCCAACTTCTCTCCATAGCTAAGCCCAACTTCTCTCCATAGCTAAGCCCAACTTCTCTCCATAGCTAAGCCCAACTTCTCTCCATAGCTAAGCCCAACTTCTCTCCATAGCCTAGCCCAACTTCTCTCCATAGCCTAGCCCAACTTCTCTCCATAGCTAAGCCCAACTTCTCTCCATAGCTAAGCCCAACTTCTCTCCATAGCTAAGCCCAACTTCTCTCCATAGCTAAGCCCAACTTCTCTCCATAGCTAAGCCCAACTTCTCTCCATAGCCAAGCCCAACTTCTCTCCATAGCCTATCTCGCTGTCACTACTCAGTACCCTTGTTTGTTGTGATTGAATGGCAAAGACACCCAAGAAACACCCACCTCAAATCACCATCTCCATGACAACTATCATTTGGCTTCAGTCATGGCTGCTGCATTTCATAATTTAACAAGCTAAAAAATTAGGCCAAATCAGGAAGTTCCAACCCACTTTAAAAAAAAATATGCGTGTGGAACCACCTACAGCAGGGGTATTCAAGTCTTAACCTACGAGGTCCAGAGCCTACTGGTTTTCTGTTCTACCTGATAATTAATTACACCCATTTGGTGTCCCAGGTCCAAATCAGTCCCGGATTAGAGGGGGAAAATTAAAAACAGGTCGAGGTCCAGAGTTGAGTTTGAAGGACTTACAGCATGGTATTTTAAACGTTGGTGTTTAATGCTGAGCTCAATGTTAAAATTACATTAGAATTAGAGGCACCTTTTTCTGTTAATGTTTTCATTTTGTGATTGCAAATGGCATTTAGTTACATGTCCCCTTTCCATGAGAAGAAACACAAATAATATTGTCACATGGAAAGAATCTCAATGTAAACATGGTGTACATTCATATCATGCTCTGCGCACACTGTTCCTTTGTGGAGTGTTTATGACCAGAGTGTGTCTTTGTGGAGGAAAAGTACAACCGATGACACATCTGGTCTCATTCCGATTAAAATGTGTTCAGTCTTATCATTGGGGAAACATTCTTTCACATAATGGAGACTCTAGAAAGAAGCTTGATGAGTACTGTCTGGAGCATTTGCAACAGTGTTTCTTTCAGTGTGAACTTATGTCAACATTGGTAATGCAGAAAGAAAAGTAGTTTAACACTAGAATTGCTAAAGCAGTCATTTGGACTGCTCATGAGTGTATTAATTTTATTACTCTGCCATTTTTTAAAAGTCATACCACCCTCAGTCCTTGACTTTTCTTAAATAAGTCTATATAGCACAACGTCGTTGTTAGAATCTTAATATCACAAACGAAAAACTGTAGTTATAACCAGTTTAAGGAGGGCATGCCATTTAAAAAAATATACCTTCTCCTATCAGTCTACTCTGGCCTACTTGGTGTACACTGAGGGCGTGCGTAATTTACAAAATCGGAATAAACACGACTCCGATGGTGGGGAGGAAATGAATCAGGTAGCCTCCGTATAAACTTTCCTGACCCTGACAGTCATTCTGAATGCAGGTTGCAGGTGTATAAAGATCCAACTGTTGGATATCCTCACTCTGGCTGGATTCCAATAGGAATTACACATCACTTTCCAAGCCAGCATAATGTGACTTGCAGGCCTGATGTGGCCTGTAAACCAGGAGTTTCCTAACACCACTGTGTTAGGGTGAAACTAGGCCATCAAAGTAAGGCCTTAAGATATACACTATATATACCAAACTCAAATGAGTGGATTTGGTTATTTCAGCAACACCTGTTGCTGACAGGTGTATAAAAATCGAGCACACAGCCATGCAATCTCCATAGACAAACATGGCTTTACTGAGGAGCTCAATGACTTTCAATGTGGCACCGTCATATGATGCCACCTTTCCAACAAGTCAGTTTGTCAAATTTCTGCCCAGCTAGAGCTGCCCCGGTCAACTGTAAGTACGAAGTGGAAATGTCTAGGAGTAACAACGGCTCAGCCGCGAAAAGGTAGGCCACACAAGCTCACAGAACGGGACCTTCAAGTGCTGAAGTGCGTAAAAATCGTCTGTCCTCGGTTGCAACACTCACTACCGAGTTCCAACTACAGCACAAGAACTGTTCGTCTGGAGCTCATGAAATGGGTTTCCATGGCCGAGCAGCCGCACGCACACAAGCCAAAGACCACCATGCGCAATGCCAAGCGTTGGCTGTAGTGGTGTAAAGTTTGCCACCATTGGACTCTGGAGCAGTGGAAACACGTTCTCTGGAGAGATGAATATCGCTTCACCATCTGGCAGTCTGACGGACGAATCTGGGTTTGGCAGATGCCAGGAGAACGCTACCTGCCCCAATGCATAGTGCCAACTGTAAAGTTTGGTGCAAGGTCCATACAGAAATGGTTTGTCGAGATCGGTGTGGAAGAACTTGGCTGGCCTGCACAAAGCCTTGACCTCAACCCCATCGAACACCTTTGGGATGAATAGGAAGGCCGACTGCAAGCCCGGCCTAATCGCTCAACATCAGTGCCCGACTTCACTAATGCTCTTGTGGCTGGATGGAAGTATGTCCCCACAGCAATGTTCCAACATCTAGTGGAAAGCCTTCCCAGAAGAGTGGAGGCTGTTATAGCAGCAATGTTCCAACATCTAGTGGAAAGCCTTCCCAGAAGAGTGCAGGCTGTTATAGCAGCAAAGGGGGAACCACCCCCATATTAATGCCCACGACTTAGGAATGAGATGTTCGACGAGCAGTCATATAGTATATGTATTATCATAGTTTAATTTAAATGTTAGCTTTCACCGAGGCACTCACTTGGTGAAAGCCACGTGCCTTTAAAAGGAAAGAATTAAATCAAATTGTCTTTGTCACTAACAAATATAGTCACGGGTGGTAACTCTACAATTCACTGGAAAAGAAAAGGCACTGTGGGAAAATTAGGCTTTACACCATACAGTGTTAAAACAAATCCAAAACATTATTTACTGTAACACTACAGAAAAACTGAGAGTGTAACAGTGTTAGTACTAAACAAAGTGAGTTCAGTTGACTCTAAATCAAGTTTTACGCTGTAGGTGTGGCGTATTACTCTACAATGGAGCTATGCTAACACCACAATCTTGAACATTTTAAGAATTGAATAGAGAACACTGTAACAAAGTTAAATCTTTAAGACTTTAAGATATATCAGTTGTACACCATTGATTTTGCTGTGTGAAACAGGAGCAAGGAAGGGACAGCATGGTTGGATCGAACAAGCCGGTGACAATGCTACGGGCCGACTATCAGCACACTTTGCACAATTTGTACTTATGGTGACGTTAAGGCTACTGATATTTTCATCACCGTGGTTCTTGCTGACTGTGTCTCTTGGTGGTTGAGGTATTTTTTTTAATGTTGTTGTTATAAAAATAAGCTGTTACTGTATTCCAAAACATAAAAACAAAAAAGCTTTCTGTTTCATAGTTGTAAAAAAGGCACTCCAAGTTTAACATTGATTGAACACTAGAACGTTGGTGTTTTAAGTGGTTTTTAGTTTTTACAAATGTCCTACAGTAACAAACTAAAGAAAATGCTATTAAAAAATTATAATAATCGTATTCTAATCTTACCTTCATAAACACAAACAAATTATTATTTTTGTGATAGCATATATGAAATGTATTAATTACAGTTAGAATGTTGTTAGAATGTTGTAGACAGAATGACTGCTCATTAGCTTGAAGGGGGATCTTTTGAGACCCAGTGGTTCTAGTGTTAAGAACATTTGTATAGCTTGCTAAATATGAATATAGATGCAGAATGCAATATTTGGTTATATTTTATCCAGACTCGTGATACTTTGTGCAAATAAATACAGTAAAAGACAGAGGAAAGCAGAGATAAGCATGGAAAAATGAAAGATTCCCTGCAGCTCATTGGTAATTTCACTAATAAAATATATAGATTTAGTAAAAACAATTATACACCTCATGAACTTAGACCAACTGTCCTGCCTTATTATAACTTGTGATAAATCAGCTCACCGATCAGAACGTGAAAGATGAGCGCTATCATCCCGGCGGTGACCATGCACAGCACGGCTTTGGAGCGGTCGCGTTTGCTGTTGACAAACACCAGGCCCACGTTCTTGAAGTCACTCATAGGCCCTGTGAAGAACTTCATTAGGGAGTAGGCCAAACCGTAGCTTGCCAGCATCTCAACCGCATCCTCTTTTACCGCTGCAATACCCCTGTTCAGAGCCTGTGAGAGAGGATGATAGAGAGAAGAGGAGTTGAGAGAAAATATAGTATATATTTTTTTAATTAATTATTTGTGCTGACAGATGCATTTATCTTTGCATTTTATTTTTATTTTTTTTTACCCCTTTTCCTCCCCGATTTCGTGGTATCCAATTGGTACTTACAGTCTTGTCCCATCGTTGCAACTCCTGTCTGGACTCGGGAGAGGCGAAGGTAGAGAGCCGTGCGTCCTCCGAAACACAACCCAACCAAGCCGCACTGCTTCTTGACAGAATGCCCACTTAACCCGGACGCCAGCTACACCAATGTGTCGGAGGAAACACTGTGCACCTGGCGACTGTGTCAGCATGCACTGCGCTCGGGCCCGCCTCAGTAGTCGCTAGTGCACGATAGGACAAGAACATCCCTGCCGGCCAAACCCTCCCCTAACCCTGACGACGCTGGGCCAATTGTGCGCCAACCCATAGGCCTCCCAGTCGCGGCCGGCTGCGACAGAGCCTGGACTCAAACCCAGAATCTCTAGTGAAACAGCTAGCTCGGGAGGCCATTTTTGTTTTCAGTTATTAATGTCACATAAGGGCCAGATATTCCAAGCAATTAAACACTTTTGCTAAACTGACCCTGCCACACTCATGGCACTATTGAATGAATGGTCACCATTAAAAAGGGGAGAAAGCTTAGTAACTTAGTTGTAGTCATGATCTGGTTACCGAAACGACCCTTTTTCAGGACCCTGTCTTTCAAAGATCATTCGTAAAAATCCAAATAACTCAGATCTTCACTGTAAAGGGTTTAAACAATGTTTTCCATACATAATTAATGAACATGCACCTGTGGAACGGTCGTTAAGACACTAACAGCTTACAGATGGTAGGCAATTAAGGTCACAGTTATGAAAACGTAGGACACTAAAGAGACCTTTCTACTGACTCTGAAAAACACAAAAAGAAAGATGCCCAGGGTCCCTGCTCATCTGCCTGAACGTGCCTTAAGCATGCTGCAAGGAGGCATGAGGACTGCAGATGTGGCCAGGGCAATAAATTGCAATGTCCGTATTGTGATACGCCTAAGACAGAGCAACAGGGAGACAGGACGGACAGCTGATCGTCCTCGCTGTGGCAGACCACGTGTAACAACACCTGCGCAGGATCGGTACATCCAAACATCACACCTGCAGGACAGGTACAGGATGGCAATAACAACTGCCCGAGTTACACCAGGAACGCACAATCCCTCCATTAGTGCTCAGACTGTCCGCAATAGGCTGAGAGAGGCTGGACTGAGGGCTTGTAGGCCTGTTGTAAGGCAGGTCCTCACCAGACATCACCGGCAACAACGTCGCCTACGGGCACAAACCCACCGTCGCTGGACCAGACAGGACTGGCAAAAAGTGCTCTTCACTGACGAGTCGCTGGTTTGTCTCACTAGGGGGGGGGTGGTCGGATTCGTGTTTATCATCGAAGGAATGAGCATTACACCGAGGCCTTTACTCTGTAGTGGGATCGATTTGGAGGTGGAGGGTCCATCATGGTCTGGGGCGGTGTGTCGTAGCAGGCAATCTCAACGGCCATCAATCGGTAAACCTCCGCTCTCTCTGCTGGCTTTTTTTGTGTGGCTGAATCATACATTGCTAACATTAGCAGGCTAGTAGGGCTTACGTTAGCAGGCCAGTTAGCTCAGGCAAGGAACATTGCAAGCTGATTTGTAACAATAATTTGCTTGTAAGTTGGCTGAAAATGTAATTGAAACTAGTAGTCATGAGTGCAAACAATTTGGTTTAATTTGAAGTTATTTCTGTTGGAGTTTACATTATAGAGAATAGGCTGGCTTGCTGAGTTCTTCATATTGCGTCACACCCTGCAATTTCTTTTTCTGATCAGTCTTACGTAAATTGAGGTGTAACTTTGCATTGGGACTTTTGATACGTATACTTGTGCAAATCCATGTGTCACGGATCCCTCCGGAACATTCATTACGCACACCTGCCCCCTATTCCCAGTGATTAGTCATTGTTTGTATTAGTGTGCCCTTGGTTTACCAGTGTCCTGTTGGTTATTGGTACAATGTCCGTTGGTTCGTGTGAGTACCTGTGCTGTGTTTTGGCTTTTGTGCCATTGTGGAATGCGCAGATGATTACGGGTCTCGTCCCGTGTGTTTATCATTGTGCGCCGGTGTTATTTATTCGAGGTACTCCTCGCTCTTTTGTTTGGGTGTGGGTGCAACCCTGTGCATTGTATAGTGTTTGTTTGATCTTTGTCCCCATGCCTTTACACGGCACGCTGTAATTTGGGTATAAAAATATATATATATATTACGCATTTCCTGTGCCTGTCTCACGACTCATTCATACCAACGTGACAATATGTTGCATATATTTATGCTACTTACCCTTTAACATGCTTATAATTGCAGCAGATCAACTACTACAAGCTTGTAGTATTAGACCCCATTATGACCCATTCTTTAACTGTATTGCATAAGGTGCAGCAGAAATTCAACAGAATTCCCTCACATACAGTATGTTACAGTGGCCAACTATCAGTTTTCAAAGCTCATATAGGCTAAGATTACAGGTATAGTATATTGCCGTCGGTCTGTTTTGCTGAAAGATATCAGGTACTATCGAGTGTTGTGATGCAGCACACTATTGATGGCTTTTTCAGGGGAAGCAATCTAGTTCAGACAATGCCACTTTTGTTTTTGTTGCAGGATTAGAAGCTCCGTCATCTACCTGTCTCTGAGTGAACAATAAATGTCTTTCATGGCTCACAGCCCAGAACTAAAGACCCTAATATCAAAACCAGAGTTAGTAGGGATTCCACAGGCTTCGGTTACCAAGGTATTGAAATCCCCATCATGACTAACTCAGAGCTACGAAGAAGTAGTAGAGGTGAGGCTAAAATGTTTGAAATGGATTAAAGGGGTTCTTTGCAAATACAGTATATTGTAGCTTTTTTCTTTTAAATATAATTGGACCATTTGATTTGAACCCTCAGATGTACACGTGTATATAGTAGTATGTTTATTTCCCATGCTTTTCTTAAACTCTTGCTGACAAATATTAGCATTCTTCTGATTCTGGCCCAAACATTTCTATGTTTTCAGGTCAAGTCAAAACCACCCTGTCACTCACTCTTTACTTGTACTTGTACATCAGTATCAACAGGTTACAGATGTAGAGACTGAGTTGTGACACTAAGATCAGAACCAATCAATGTTTTTGAGTTTATTAAGCACATGAACATTTCCCATAAAGTCTACCTCTGCAGGGTTAGAGGGGGTTAATTTCAGCTCAATTCAGTCCAAAATGTAAAATGTTGAAATGAGAGACTACACACCACAAAACAAATGGGGCTATGTCTATATTACCCACTAACAAACAGGCCAGTTTTTTATCACATTCTTGCCTGCATATGCATGTTATACCTCCCGGTGAGGAGTGGTAATAGTGGTGTGTAGATGTGGGTGGGCGTCTATTTGAATAAATCCATTGAATATACACCATCAAAAAGAAGTCCATGATTAATTTGTTCAGGCAGGACCTCAGAAACATACGTCGAATAAAATGTATTTTCAAAACAACAGAATTACATATTTTGAGTTGAATTATGTCCAAATTAATAAAATCAACAGTTCCTTATTTTGTTCATTAAACAGACAAGGCAAACCTACTAGATCACAGTCAACACACATACAGTACGTGTTATAGTAAGAATATAATATAATTGTCACGTTTACTCCCCCTCCCGCTCTCTGGCACTCGACGTCGCCAGGTGTCTCATCATTACGCACACCTGTCACCATCGTTATGTGCACCTGCGCCTCATGAGACTCACCTGAACTCCCATCACCTTCCTGATTACCTCCCCTATATCTGTCATTCCCTTTGGTTCTTTCCTGAGGCGTTATTGTTTCTGTTTATATGTTTCATGTCTGTACGCTACTCGTGTTTCTTGTTTTGTTCCATGTTTGTTTATTCATTAAATTCACTCCCTGTACTTGCTTCCTGACTCCCAGCATACCCGTTACAATAGTAGAATAAAATACTAATAATATTTCTCCCACACAACTTGTCACCGCTGTCATGTAAAACAGTGATATTTTGAAACATAGCCCATGTTTTCTTGATCAATTTTTTTCCATCTATGTAACATTGCAAAAATCAGAAACTTTCAGTCCAAAAATGATGCAGAAAAATGAATCCATGCTTTTGTCACTTCTTGGTTAGACTACTGCAATGCTCTACTTTCCGGCTACCCAGATAAAGCACTAAATAAACTTCAGTTAGTGCTAAATACGGCTGCTAGAATCCTGACTAGAACCAAAAAATTTGATCATATTACTCCAGTGCTAGCCTCTACACTGGCTTCCTGTCAAAGCAAGGGCTGATTTCAAGGTTTTACTGCTAACCTACAAAGCATTACATGGGCTTGCTTCTACCTATCTCTCTGATTTGGTCCTGCCGTACATACCTACACGTACGCTACGGTCACAAGACGCAGGCCTCCGAATTGTCCCTAGAATTTCTAAGCAAACAGCTGGAGGCAGGGCTTTCTCCTATAGAGCTCCATTTTTATGGAACTGTGTGCCTACCCATGTCAGAGACGTGAACTCGGTCTCAACCTTTAAGTCTTTACCGAAGACTCATCTCTTCAGTGGGTCATATAATTGAGTGTAGTCTGGTCCAGGAGTGGGAAGGTGAATGGAAAGGATCTGGAGCAACGAACCGCCCTTGCTGTCTGCCTGGCCGGTTCCCCTCTTTCCACTGGGATTCTCTGCCTCTAACCCTATTACAGGGGCTGAGTCACTGGCTTACTGGTGCTCTCTCATGCCGTCCCTGGAGGGGGTGCGTCACCTGAGTGGGTTGATTCACTGTTGTGGTCACCCCCCTTGCGTTGTGCCGTGGCGGAGATCTTTGTGGGCTATACTCAGCCTTGTCTCAGGATGGTAAGTTGGTGGTTGAAGATATCCCTCTAGTGGTGTAGGGGCTGTGCTTTGGCAAAGTGGGTGGGGTTATATCCTTCCTGTTTGGCCCTGTCCGGGGGTGTCCTCGGATGGGGCCACAGTGTCTCCTGACCCCTCCTGTATCAGCCTCCAGTATTTATGCTGCAGTAGTTTGTGTCGGGGGGCTAGGGTCAGTTTGTTATATCTGGAGTACTTCTCCTGTCCTATTCGGTGTCCTGTGTGAATCTAAGTGTGCGTTCTCTAATTCTCTCCTTCTCTCTCTCGGAGGACCTGAGCCCTAGGACCATGCCCCATGACTACCTGACATGATGACTCCTTGCTGTCCCCAGTCCACCTGGCCATGCTGCTGCTCCAGTTTCAACTGTTCTGCCTTGCTATTATTCGACCATGCTGGTCATTTATGAACATTTGAACATCTTGGCCATGTTCTGTTATAATGTCCACCCGGCACAGCCAGAAGAGGACTGGCCACCCCACATAGCCTGGTTCCTCTCTAGGTTTCTTCCTAGGTTTTGGCCTTTCTAGGGAGTTTTTCCTAGCCACCGTGCTTCTACAACTGCATTGCTTGCTGTTTGGGGTTTTAGGCTGGGTTTCTGTACAGCACTTTGAGATATCAGCTGATGTACGGAGGGCTATATAAATAAATTTGATTTGAGTTGATCTCTCTCCTACCCTCCACTTGTTAAACTACATAACATGCAGGAAAACTTTTCTAATAAATGAGCCAACTAGACAAGATGATCATGAGCAGCACTCACCTCAACTTTTCCCCAGCCCAATTGTAGCCTAATGGAGATTCAGCGAAGAGGAAAAAAAACTGACATCAAAGCTGTCCCAATTGAATGGTGCTGAAATGATCATCTAGGCAGAACTTTACCAAAACTATTAATCGTTAGGCGGAAATACAAGTTTTGGCTTTGATACCGGCAACACCTTTCAGCTAAAGTTGGCGGGAAAAAGTCTAAGTATGAAAGGGATATAAACAATGTTCTCTCAAAAAAACATTTGGCACTGAGCTAATTTCAGGCCTGCTGAGAGCAAACTTGAACTTTGAATATTCTGTGCAACTTCCGCCGCATGTTTACTGTGAACACTGACTTGCTGACCACACCACTCGCTTTACGTGAGCGAGCGTTGGAAAATAAATGTACACGACGTACATGTTATTCAATCATTTCATCCAAACTGCTCACACGCGTTAACTTCTTGGTGACAGGGGGCCAGTATTGAGTAGCTTGGACCGCCTGCTACTCTGTCCCAGATGCTAATATATGCATAGTATGAGTAGTATTTGATAGAAAACACTCTGCAGTTTCTAAAACTGTTTGAATGATGTCTGTGAGTATACCAGAACTGGCAGGTGAAAACCTGAGACAAATCCAACCAGGAAGTGGGAAATCTGAGGTTTGTAGTTTTGCAACTCTTTGAATATAAAGTGTAAATGGGGTCATATTGCACTTCCTAAGGCTTCCACTAGATGTCAGTCTTTAGAACTTTGTTTCAGGCTCTACTATGAAGGGGGAGAGAATGAGATTGAGCCAGGTGTCTGGCAGAGTGCCACAGGCCCGTGAGGCGCGGTCACGAGAGAGTTAGCTCTCGTTCCATTGCTTTTCTACAGACAATGGAATTCTCCAGTTGGAACATGATTGAATATTTATGATAAAAACATCCTAAAGATTGATTCTATACGTAGTTTGACAAGTTTCTACGACCTGTAATATAACTTTTCGTCCGACGTTCGGCTGGACCTGAACAAGCGTTTGGATTTGTTTACCAAACGCCCTAACAAAATAAGCTATTTGGACATAAATGATGAACTTAATCGAACAAATCAAACATTTATTGTGGAACTGCTATTCCTGGGAGTGCATTCTGATGAAGACCATCAAAGTTAAGTGAATATTTATAATGCTATTTCTGACTAATGTTGACTACACAATATGGCGGATATCTTTTTGGCTGCTTTGTTGTCTGAACGCTGTACTCAGACTATTGCATGGTTTGCTTTTTCCGTAACATTTTTTTGAAATCTGACACAGCGGTTGCATTAAGGAGAAGTATATCTCCAATTCCATGTGTAACACTTGTATTTTCATCAACATATATGATGAGTATTTCTGTAAATTGATGTGGCTCTCTGCACAATCACCGCATGTTTTAGAACAACTGAACGTAATGTGCCAATGTAAAATTAGATTTTTTTATATGAATATGCACTTTATCGAACAAAACATACATGTATTGTGTAACATGAAGTCCTATGAGTGGCATCTGATGAAGATCAAAGGTTAGTGCTTAATTCTCTCTATTTCTGATTTTTGTGACTCCTCTCTTTGGCTGTAAAAATGGCTGTGTTTTTCTGTGACTTGGTGGTGACCTAACAATCGTTTGTGGTGCTTTCGCTGTAAAGCCTTTTGAAATCAGACACTGGCTGGATTAACGAGAATTCTATCTTTAAAATGGTGTAAAACACTTGTATGCTTGAGGAATTTTAATAGTGAGATTTTGTTGTTTTGAATTTGGTGCCCTGCACTTTCACAAGCTGTTGGCGAGGTGGGACGCTACCGTCCCACATATCCCAGAGAGGTTAACGAGTGTCTGCATAGCCAGGCGCTAAAGTCCCGCCTCTCCAATCTCCTCATTGGTTTTTACGAGCATATACCCACGTGGGTGATTGAAAGAAGAACTGTGGTTCACACTCCCATCCAGCTGGTGGTGGTGGTAATAATGCACCTTAAAGTGTGTTGCCAACCGCCATATGAAGTCCAAAGAAGAAGAAGAAGAAGCAGGATCTGTAGTGACGCCTAGCACTGAGATGCAGTGCCTTAGACCGCTGCACCACTCGGGAGCCCCTACATTCCATGACAGTTTTGGAAAAAAAAACATGCAGGGCTTGACCTTAATCTTTTCACCACTTGTACTTCAGACGTGGTGACTGAAAATGTTGTTGTGTTGTTTGATGCAAGAAGCCACTTTACAAAATAAAATGTATTATTATTCCCATACCATTATTAAAGCGAACCAGACAAATTATGCTACTCTCTGCCTATTGGCTACATAGCTTATTCAAGCCGGTCTCAAAATACAACACAGCAGCTGATTGGTTATGGGGCACCGGTCTGTGTCGAGTATGGGCCTGAGTTATGCCTGTCAATGCAATATAATCCCACTCTTGATGCGTTCAGCCTACAACAAAATGTCTTGCATAGTTAGTTTTGCATACTAAGTCTTGTATAGTTATTTTTCTGTGTGTGTTGCATTGAAAGTAGCTAATAAGAATTGATTCAATCACAATTACCACAGCAAAGGGAAACATTGATAGTGTTAACTACCGGGGAAAATTCTATAAAGTTGAGTGAAATTCATTCTCGTGCAGCTTAGATATAAGGCTTCTCTACTGTCACCATTCTGTTGCCGTGACACCACACACATCCCAAAGAGAGAAGAACATGGTTATTAATAGTGTGTCACTATGCATGAATGATTGTGTAACCAGGGGCGTAGCTTTGGTTTAAGAGGTGGGGGGACAGAAACTGGCGGGGGGTCTGGGGTCCTCCCCCACCAAAATGTGTCTTGCCACTTAAAGCATAATGTAGCGTGACCCCTGACCCTTGGAACCAGTTATTTTTATTCTAACAGCAGAAATGACCACAGTCATCAAGCTAGGTAAGAGAACGTTATTTAACATGTTTAAGTGATTGGTAATATACTTCCTCTATATCAAACATCAAATCTAATTAATCAGACAATATTTCAAGTAAAAAGTTAATTTGTGGAGCTTCTTTCCTTGTTAATGCGTTTGAGCCAATCAGTTGTGTTGTGACATGGTAGAGGTGGTATACCGAAGATTAGCCCTACTTGGTAAAATACCAAGTCCATATTATGGCAAGAACAGCTCAAACAAGCAAGGAAAAACAACAGCCTATCATTACTTTAAGACATGAATGTCAGTAAATCCAGAACAAGTTCAGTCGCAAAAAGCCTCAAACGCTATGATGAAACTGGCTCTCATGAGGACCGCCACAGGAAAGGAAGACCCAGAGTTCATTACAGTTACCAGCCTCAGAAAATGCAGCCCAAATAAATGCTTCAGAGTTCATGTTACAGACACATCTCAAAATCAACTGTTCAGAGACCGCGTGAATCAGGCCATAAATGTTTATTTATATTACATAGCTATTTCAATTGTGACTTCACAGCAATTCCTAGCTAGCTAACGAAATTTAGCTAGCTAGCAGGCTCAACTAAATAAAAAAATCCCCTAGATACAGCCACGTCTCATAGTCACATCATGAGATTTGAAAATGAAAGTGGAATATACGGAGTAGAGTTTTCCCATCTCCCCATTTAGTATTTCTGGTGCAGAACAGAAATGCCCTTATCCAGAAGGTGTGACAAAAGCATTTCCTAACAGACCTGCTAACTTTCTTTGTTGCTTTAAGGTTGGAAACAACTTGCAGTACCTCCGGCAGGCAGAGGCAAGAACGATTAGTCCGCCAGCTCAGGAACAAGCTGTTGTTCACAGCCCTGTGTAATGTTCAATGTAATGTCATTCCTGGACTTTTTGAAACTTCATGTATATTGTTTTAAACATGTCTTTAATGTTAATATGTATTAGCTGTTAGTGATAATTCCCTAAGTGTTAATACATTTGTGTTAACATCATTGCTCTGGACACCATGTGAACTGATTGCCCCCCATCTATCTTCAGAGCTCGTGCTGCTCGGCGACCTAAACTGGAACATGCTTAACACCCCAGCCATCCTACAATCTAAGCTTGATGCCCTCAATCTCACACAAATTATCAATGAACCTATCAGGTACCTCCCCAAAGCCTTAAACACGGGCACCCTCATAGATATCATCCTAACCAACTTGCACTCTAAATACACCTCTGCTGTCTTCAACCAAGATCTCAGCGATCACTGCCTCATTGACTGTATCCGTAATGGGTCAACGGTCAAACGACACCCATTCTTCACTGTCAAACGCTCCCTGAAACACTTCAGCGAGCAGGCCTTTCTAATCGACCTGGCCGGGGTATCCTGGAAGGATATTGCTCTCATCCCGTCAGTAGAGGATGCCTGGTTATTTTTTTTTAAATGCCTTCCTAACCATCTTAAATAAACATGCCCCATTCAAGAAATGTAGAACCAGGAACAGATATAGCCCTTGGTTCTCCCCAGACCTGACTGCCCTTAACCAACACAAAAACATCCTATGGCGTTCTGCATTAGCATCGAACAGCCCCCGTGATATGCAGCTGTTCAGGGAAGCTAGAAACCATTATACATAGGCAGTTAGAAAAGCCAAGGCTAGCTTTTTCAAGCAGAAATGTGCTTCCTGCAACACTAACTCAAAAAAGTTCTGGGACACTGTAAAGTCCATGGAGAATAAGAACACCTCCTCCCAGCTGCCCACTGCACTGAAGATAGGAAACACTGTCACCACTGATAAATCCACTATAATTGAGAATTTCAACAAGCATTTTTCTACGGCTGGCCATGCTTTCCACCTGGCTACTCCTACCCCGGTCAACAGCACTGCACCCCCCCACAGCAACTCGCCCAAGCCTTCCCCATTTCTCCTTCTCCCAAATCCAGTCAGCTGATGTTCTGAAAGAGCTGCAAAATCTGGACCCTACAAATCTTTCTAAAATTATCTGCCGAAATTGTTGCCACCCCTATTACTAGCCTGTTAAAAATCTCTTTCGTGTCGTCTGAGATTCCCAAAGATTGGAAAGCAGCTGCGGTCATCCCCCTCTTCAAAGGGGGGACACACTCTTGACCCAAACTGCTACAGACCTATATCTATCCTACCCTGCCTTTCTAAGGTCCTCGAAAGCCAAGTCAACAAACAGATTACCGACCATTTCGAATCTCACCATACCTTCTCTGCTATGCAATCTGGTTTCAGAGCTGGTCATGGGTGCACCTCAGCCACGCTCAAGGTCCTAAACTATATCCAAACCGCCATCGATAAGAAACATTACTGTGCAGCCGTATTCATTGATCTGGCCAAGGCTTTCCACTCTGTCAATCACCACATCCTCATCGGCAGACTCGACAGCCTTGGTTTCTCAAAAGATTGCCTCGCCTGGTTCACCAACTACTTCTCTTCTGATCAAGTGATCAAAAGGGTCCAGTGATTGGAGAGGTTGGAGATCTTGGCCAGGTCGCAATTGTAAATGGAACTTCTTCTCAACTTGCCTACCTGGTTAAATAAAGGTGAAATAAAAAATATATATTTTAAAAAATTAAGCCTTTATATATGTGTTATGAATGACCATATATGTCTGAAAATTAAAATTAAATACAGATTCATATGATACAAGGCATTTATGTATGTGTTATGAATGACCAAATGACTGTAAAAATAACTGTAAATGAAGTACAGATTCATGAGATATCATCTTTAATGATGTGTTATAAATGACCAAAGGTGTCTGGCTTTATAGTAAGTGCAATGTCATGCAATATATAGTCTTTATGGATGTGTATTGAATGGCCTTAGGTGTCTAACTTCAAACTAAGTATTGGTCTTCCTCTTCTGTTCTCATGCTGGAGACCAGGGCTTGATTACTATCTATTACAATGGTGCCAACATTTTGTGGCTGGTCTTTCAGATGGGGAGAGGGTGAATGTGTCAAGGTCCAGACTGGGCCCAGCCAGAAATAAGCGATGTTCAAATAACTTATGTAGGGTGCTTTCATCAAGGAAAGTGTTTCTTGGTGTAACGTCGTCCCCAGGCTATTGCGCACACAGCACATACAGTGCCTTAGGAGGGTATTCAGACCCCTTGACCTTTTCCACATTTTGTTATGTTACAGCCTTATTCTAAAATGGATTCAATACAAAAAAAATCCTCCGAAACCTACACACAACACCATATTGTCAAGACTGGCCTGTGCGGGTCAGGTTCCCGTGGACCATAATCCTACAGAGGTATCTCTCACACCCACCAGCGGGAGAGAGAGAGAGATCGAGAGGTATGGAGGTGGGGGGTTTTATGACACCTCACGCCCATTGCAAATCTTAAGGCAGCAGACACAATCCCTTTGTCCTCTCAGTATGGAGGAATGGACTGAATGATGGGCCTATGGAGAACCTACCTCTGAACAGTAACATGCAATAAATGGACTTTGGAACAAGATGTTGTTTCGTCAGCCAAAATGGCAGTAATAACGATAGATGGAAAATGAATGTCGTTTTTGTTATGTTATTAAAAGTTAAATGACAACGTTTTAACGAAAACATTAACTTGAAATGTTTTCACAATATGTACTTGATGTTTGCATGCTGTACATTGTGTGGAAAATGTCCAGATCAAAGGGAATGTTTTTGTGAAGATGAAATGTGAAGTTAGTTGTCTAAATTGGATCTGAGTAAAATTCAGACCTTGCCAGGTAACTCGTTACGCCCAGAGAACATTCCCTATAAGGTGGAAACGCCCATTTCTGACCCAAGTGTATAAAACATCTGATTTCAGAATTAACATTATGACTAAGTGACCACGAGCTGCAGCCAAGGTTCGATTAGTTGTAAACCCAAAACGCAGCACGAGGTTGAAGAAGACAAAGGAACTGTAACGAACCTCATCCTCCTCTTCTGAGTAGCGAGAAGGATCAGAGGACCAATTTGCAACGTGGTAAGTGTCCATAATGTTTATTTTAATACATAAACTGAACACTACAAAATACAAAACAATAAATGTGAAATTAACAAAACAGTCCCGTGTGGTACAAACACTAACACGGAAGACAAACACCCACAACCTAAAAGTGAAACCCAGGCTACCTAAGTATGATTCTCAATCAGGGACAACAATTGACAGCTGCCTCTGATTGAGAACCATACCAGGCCGAACTCAAAAACCAACATAGAAAAACAAACAGACTGCCCACCCAACTCACGCCCTGACCATACTAAAACAAAGATGAAATAACAGAACGATGGTCAGAACGTGACAGGAACCTTTTAACAGTCTATGCTGCGGATGAGTAGCAGTGTCGAATGAGAGTGATTTCAAGCAGGACCACCTGGTTACCACTCTCCAAGGAATTGTGTGTCTACACCGCTTCCATTCCCACGCCAGAAGACTCCTCTTTCAAAACAAAGGTGAGGAAACAGACCACTAAGAGAAAGGACACTGGCACCGTGTGTACAATCAGAGAATGTTACCATTATACACGGTAGCATTAAGTGTCGCCATCAGAGGAGAAGTCGGAACTCGGTCCACATGGAGAGACCCCAATCGGAGATTGACACGTAATTTCCTTGTGGTCCTTCTGTAGCTCAGTTGGTAGAGCATGGCGCTTGTAACGCCAGGGTAGTGGGTTCGATCCCCGGGACCACCCATACGTAGAATGTATGCACACATGACTGTAAGTCGCTTTGGATAAAAGCGTCTGCTAAATGGCATATATATATTTCATCATTATATTCTGAACCATAAGAGCAGCAGTTCGGGGCAAGGTTAGGGTTAAACTAAGCATAGTTTACAAATGTACACAAGTGTGCTTTTCTCTCAAAGTACAGAGAGAACCTTGATGAAAAAGGAATTAACCCAATTGAACATCTCTGGAGAGACCTGAAAATAGCTGTGCAGCAACGCTCCCCATCCAACCTGACAATTCTTGAGATGATCTCCAGAGAAGAATGGGAGAAACTACAGGTGTGCCAAGCTTGTAGCGTCATACCCAAGAAGACTCAAGGCTGTAATCGCTGCCAAAGTTGCTTCAACAAAGTTCTGAGTAAAGGGTCTGAATACTTATGTTAAAGTGATATTTCATTTTTTTTTATTTGTAATTAAATTAGCAGAAAAGTAAATAAAACAAAAAAAATGTGCTTTGTCATTATGGTGTATTGTTTGTAGATTGATGAGGAAAAATAACAATTTAATGCATTTTAGAATAAGGCTGTTTAGCCTGGCATATCAACCATTCAAAGTTGGTCTTAGTAGGAGTGACCTTCCTGATTAAAGTTTCTGACATCATTCCACCAGGTCATTAACCTCTTGAAACTAGGGGGCACTATTTTTATTTTTGGAAAAATAGCGTTCCCGGAGTAAACCACCTATTTCTCAGGACCAGATGCTAGAATATGCATATAATTGACAGCTTAGGATAGAAAACACTGTTTCCAAAACTGTAAAAATATTGTCTGTGAGTATAACAGAACTGATATTGCAGGCAAAATCCTGAGAAAAATCCACATTTTATTTATTTAACTAGGCAAGTCCGTTAAGAACAAATTCTTATTTTCAATGACGGCCTAGGAACAGTGGGTTAACTGCCTGTTCAGGGGCAGAACGACAGTTTTGTACCTTGTCAGTTTTGGGGTTTGAACTTAGAACCTTCCGGTTATTAGTCCAATGCTCTAACAACTAGGCTACCCTGCTGCCCCAAACAGGAAGTGACTCTTATTTTGAAACCCCTGTCTTTCCATGCATCCCTATTGCCCATTTAAAGGGCCTATTAACCAGATTCCGTTTTCTGTTGCTTCCCCAAGTTGTCTACAGCCTTTAGATATAGTTTCAGGCCTTTATTTTGAAGAATGAGCGTAAACGACTACATTGCATCAGTGATGCCACCTGATGTCTCTGAGTGATTCTTGCGTAAAAGACAGAGGTAGTCATTTTTCCTCTCGCTCCTACTGAAAAGTAAATTGTCCCGGTTGATATATTATCGAATAGATATTTTAAAAACACCTTGAGAATTGATTATAAAAAACGTTTGCCATGTTTCTGTCGATATTATGGACATAATTTGTCGTGACCGCTATTTCCGGTGGATTTCTCAACATAACGTGACCAACAAAAGGAGGTATTTTGGGTATAAAAATAATCTTTAAGGAACAAAAGGAACATTTGCTGTCTAACTGGGAGTCTCGTCAGTGAAAACAGCTAATTGATTGCTTTTCGTGACCAAGCTTCCTGCTGCTAGCTGGACATAATGCTATGCTAGGCTATCGATAAACTTACACAAACGCTTGTCTTGATTTGGCTGTAAAGTATAATTTCAAAATCTGAGATGACAGGGGGATTAACAAAAGGCTAAGCTGTGTTTCACTATATTTCACATATATGAATATTTTCTAGTAATGTTTTTTGACCGTTGCGCTCTGCTAATTAGTGTAGTTGATGACAATTCTCCCGGATCCGGGATGGGTAGTTCCAAGAGTTAACATTTAACACAGCTGAAAATACATAATTATGGCTAAACCCGGCCCATTTCCACAATTTCTCTTCTTAAAATGTGATTTTAAACCTAACCCTAACTAATGAAGGGCAGGTTTGATGCGTTGGTCCGCCAGACCTTCCACACATTTGGGCAGAACTGTCTGGGAACGAGATTAGGCGTAATGTGACTAGCATGATTTCACTTTAGAGTGTGTGCCATCCATCCTTCAGCACAACATGTCACCCACCCTTAATAAAGCACGTTTATATCTTATTGATGATTATGTCACATTTATAAAGCATAACATACACTTCTAGATGCTTTAACACATTTACGTTTTGCTTATGAAGGCATTATGAAGCCTTAATAAACTGAACACCATTTAAAGCAGAACCCATATAGTCAAAATGAAATTAATAACAATGTGGTAACTATCCCAAATATTGGGATATGCATATGCACTTGAGGAACTCATACTCTTGTGTAAGACTTATAAAACTACAAAAAGTGGCATAAGCTTGACATGTGTTTACAATACAACAGTACAGATTAACTGGAATGTCATTCACTGCCACAGGTACCCAAAAACAACTATCTGAAAGCCACGCCCCTACTAAGCCACGCCCCTACTAAGCCACTCCCCTACTAAGCCACGCCTCAAATCTTCTGATCTGACCCGGTAGATCATACCTCAATAAGCCAGAACAACAACCAACAACAACAATAAAGTTTAGCCAGATTGGAACTTTTATCTAGCTAACAAGGTAGAGCAGTTGAATTGTTATGAACACACCCTTCTGTCTGTCTCCAACTGTTTGAACAGCATGTTGAAATCAAGTGGCCTACCTTATTTCTCAGAACGAGCACGAGTTGCAATTTCGCAGTATTCGTTAATTTTGATTATTTTGAGTTTTTTAGCATTGTTTGTAACTTATTTCGTACATAATGTTGCTACTACCGTTTCATATGACCAAAAAGAGCTTCTGGATATCAGAACAGCGATTACTCACCTCAAACTGGACAAAGAGCTTTCTTTAATGTGTCAGACGAGAAAGATATACTGTTTCTCCGAGACCAGGCACAAATCTCCATCATTCACGTGAAGAAAAGACGGAAATACAGGGGGCGGAGACTGTGGTGCATTGTGAGAATTCATCAGCGAGTGTGTAACCCGCCTATACAATCTGTTCTATTGGCCAACGTACAATCACTGGAGAATAAACTTGATGATCTCCGATCAAGACTATCCTGCCAACGGGACATTAAAAACTGCAATCTTATGTTTCACTGAGTCGTGGCTGAACGACGACACGGATAATATACAGTTGGCTGGGCTTTCAGTGCATCGGCTGGACAGAAAAGCTACGTCTGGTAAGACAAGGGGCAGGGGAGGTGTCTATTTGTTAATAAAAGCTAGTGCGTGATGTCTAATATTAAAGACGAGTCGAGGGATTGCTCGCCTGAGGTAAAGTACCTCTTGATAACCTGTAGACCACACTATCTATATTTCGTAGCCATCTACAAACCACCACAAACTGATGCTGGCACTAAGACCTC